>NW_028270163.1:32297337-32614988 GCF_037043375.1 Chiloscyllium plagiosum
TTTTAAAGTTTAGAAGACCCATCTTATCATGCTTCTTGAAAGTTAAATACTCAGAGTTAAAGCACATTTTTCCCAAAGCCCATTCTTGTGCTCATTTGAGCAGTGATAAAAGGGGAACTATTGTAACATCCCTCCCTCATCTATAACACCAGATAATCTCTTTTATTTTCCCCAAAATGATGCTAATTGAGAAATAAGCATTGGCAAGAGTGGGATACTGCCTCTTGTCTTCCAAATTGTATCAAGTGAGCCTTTATGTTCCCCTGAGAGAGCAGACAGAGTCTTAATATTGCCAGCTCATCTGAAAGGTAACAAATCCAGCAGTATACCACGTCTTGGTAGGGCATGGATTTGTCAATGAAGATTAATGCATTCAGAAATCTGGAGTGAAATTTGAAGTGGTTAGTGGAGAATCTACCCAATTTGTCAATAAATAATTCGTTATCCATTTTACTTTCACTGGTTTATCAACAAAATTAAATAAATTGTGTGTTTTGTAATTTATTACAAAAGCATGTTGTCCATGTAAAAAAAGTAACTATGGCAATCTGAACATTAATTTAAGCAGTACAGATTTATGAGACCAGATCACTCAATAGAAAATAGAAATTCTGAACAAGTTATTTTGGGCAGCAGCAGATGTCATAAAAGTTGATCTAATTATGACAATTGAACTTCGAAAAATGTAGTTAAATGAAAGGAATGCTTCATTTTCATAAATGTCCAAGGAGTACAGTGACATTGTGATTCTGACTGGACTAGTATTCAATGAACTTTAGATCAGTTGAATTTAGTTCTTTTTAAAGTCTGGAAATAATAAGTCTTGGTAACAATGTGACCACAAAGTTTTTAAACTGAGGTAAAAATGAAACTGGGACAGCAGACTAAGTTAATAAAGCATTGGGGATTTATGGTTTTGTAAATAAGGACACAGGGTAGGACCTTGAGCCTGCTGAGTGGATAGGGACCAAAGTTACTAACACTGGCTGGTGGGGGCTCAGTTTCATGACCCGGTTCCCGGGGTGGGTGAGAGGATGGAATGGCCACCTTGCCCCACAAAGTGGGTAGTTGTTTAGCTTCATAAAAGCTTGTTAGTTGCAATAAAAGGTGGCAGACAATTTCCAGAACCAGTGGGTGGAAGTTGAACAGCCTGTGGTGGCAGGCTGAGGAAGACCAAAGCTCCTGTAAGGCCTCAGGACCCTCACTATCCGCGAATGGAGTTAGATGATATTCTTTAAAGGGATTCTTCCAGCCCTCGTAATGATGGTGCAATGGAAAGAACAGTTTTATTTAAAAATTTCAAAAAGGTTGGTGACAGCTCTCTCCATACCAAAGCATCACCTCAGTTATTTGTCCCACTCTTCTTGGAACCCACTGGTGTCTGGGACACAGTAGAAATTCTTCAAGGATATGCTCCACAACTCCCCGGTGAGATCAAGCACACTTGCTGACACACTGGAAACAATAGCTTGTTACTAACCAAAATGGAGAAGGCTGATTCATGAAGGCACAGAATATATCAACAGACGTTGTTGCAATGATGTAGAGATGAAGTTGAGGCATTCAGTTGAAGTGGAGGGAACACACATACCTTCAAACAACCCAGCTACCCAACACTTCAAGACCCATCTTCCCCATGTATGGCAAATTCTGCAAATCGTGCATTGGATTTATCAGCCATCTCAGATTCCACCAAATTAAAGAGTCATAGAGTCATAAAGAATGGAAACAGACCTTTCGGTTCAACCAGTCCCTGCTAATTTCCCAAACAAAACTAGTCCCACCTGCCTGTGTTTGGCCCATATCCCTCCAAACTTTTCTTATTCATGAATTATCCAAATGTCTTATAAACATTGTAAATGTACCTCCATCCATCACTTTCTTGACAGTTCATTCCACGCATGAACCACTGTCTGAGTAAAGGCAATTGCCCCTCATGTCCTTTTTAAAGCTTTCTCCTCTCAACTTAAAAATATGCTGCCCTATTTTTCTACGCTCCCCATCCCTGTCATTCACCTTATCTATGCCCCTCATGATTTTATAAACCTCAATAAGGTCACACCTCAACCTCCTACACTCCAGTGAAGAAGTCCCGGTCTCACCAGCCTATTTTTATATCTTAATCCCTCCACAGCTGGCGACATCCTGATAAATCCTTTCTAAAATCTCTTCAATTTAATAATAACTGTCCTATAACAGAGCAACCAGAACTCCACACAGTATTGCAGAAGAGGCCCCACCAACAGCCTATACAACCTCAACATGTCAGGCCATAAGAATATAACAATACTGAAAAGGAGGGATTCAATGATGTGAAGAGATAAGAGAAACTGGGATTGTTCTCCAAGATTGTTAATTGAAATGGTAAAAATTATGAAGAGTTTCAGCCAGCAGAGGAGATTAATTTACGATAATTGGCAAAAGAAGCAGAGGGGGCGTATTTTTTTCATACAGTTGTTATGCTGTGGAAAGAATGACGGAAATGGGCTCATTGGTAACTTTCAAAAGGGAATTGGACAAGTACTTGAAGAAAAAATATGCCTGTTTATGGTAGAAGACAAATGGAGTTAGAGTAATTTGGTAGCTTTTCAAAAGATTGGAAAAGACATGGTGTGCTAAATGGTCTCCTTCTGTATTGTTTGATTTAATGAAATATACTTTCCCAGATTTTATTATTTAAAATTAATGTACATTGCAAACAGCAAACTGATGGGAATAATTTCAAGAAATTATCCTTCAGTTTACTATGTGGCCATATAAATGAAATCTTCTTGAAATCTTTTATTTCAATCCTCCATCAGTAATTGTTGCTCTATTGTATTTTTCAGAATCCTGAGTGCTGGTACGGGGGCTATCCATGCCATTTTCACCATAAGACTCCAATAATCTATAGGGTAAGAGATATTTAAAATTATTGGTCTATTTAGTTTTATGTATTAATGATGGTGCCAACGCGAATGTTGAGGTGCTAATTTATTTTCTATCTGAAATATTATAATATCCTACAGGACCAGAGTTCATGACTCTTCTGGTAAACATGACACTAATTGGATTATTAGCAAGCTAAAAATAGATGTGCCTTATAAAAACAAACTTGCATGCAAAAGTTACAAGCATGTGACCTGAAGATGGTTTATCTCACTCAATTTTCGGCAACATATTGTGCAAGACTGCATTGCTCATTCCTAATATTTAAAGAGGAAAGGTGTTCTACCGAAGTGTTTATGCAATCCTTCAATGCATTTAGGAGTAGTCATGTGTTTATTGGTGAATCTAATTGCTGGTTTAAATGAAAATAGAAGCAGACATTTTATGTTGAACTCCACAGTTGCACCATCTCAAAATCTGTCCATAGTCAGTCTTTCTGCTTCTTTATTGTTTTGATTCATTACTTCCTGGAGCAGAGTCTTGTGGTATCATAGGAAGGCATATGTGTACAACATGTTTTATCTTAGGTTGTGCTGACAAAGGAGCTTTAAACAGTTGAGGATAATATTACTGGAGGGGCATCAGTAGATTTACAGCAGGTAAATCTACTGATGCCCCTCTCTTATTATGGTTACATAACAGTTCAGTGGTACATATTTCCTCTTTAGCTACGTTGTTAATCGTTATTATTTATTCAATATAGAATTAGTCACAATATTGGTTTGCCTATCGTGTAGGATTTCTGTTTATTCAATAAATTAACATAATTTCCTGTAATTTTAACCTAATCCACCAGACGGAATGAACTCTTGTTTTGAAAATCTCTGAATTAGCACTGAAGCTAACTTGAGTGGGGTTTATGAATTAAAAACTGTCCTGTTCTTACTGGCCTAGTTAAGTTAAAATTGGGACCATAATGTAATAGTAATTATATGAAAATGTTGGTTTTTAAGTAAGATAATAGTTAACGTATTGGTCACAGTATTACTGGTGTTAATTCTGTCAAATTCTTGATTATTAATCTGGATGTGGATAAGATATTCTGAATGCCATTATTTTCTTTCACAATGTTGAATATTAACTGCGTAAAAGATTTTGTATATTGTTGGTTGTATGCATTACTAACTCAGCCTTACACTGTTGAATGTGCATTTTTTTTCACATTGCTGATTACAATTGCGACATAGCTTTTGCACGCAATTAATACCTGCCCCTGACCAAAATAGTTCTTGCATTGTTGATAGCTGTTCATTGACAGTCTGGGATTATTACAAGGAAGTAACATTAATTGAAATGTAGTATGTACAACGCACCCAACACTCTGTTTTTCAAAAGTGATACCTTACAAATGCTAACCTTTATCCTCACATGGCCTGGCCTGACAAGTGGGATTTTTGAGAGCTTGACAGCCAACCAAACAGTTACCACACGAGATTTGAGGGAAGGCTTCTGCCTGAAATTGCTTACTTCAGGAGGGAGTTTCACTGGTTCTTCATTAAGCCACTAGATGGAGTGGAGGATTTGGTCTTGTTTCCCCATCAAAAGCACACCTCCTTCCAAAAGATCATTTGAATTGTTAGCAGTGGTCAAGGAGGCTGCATCACCCAAAAATGTCCATTCTTCCAGCTGAAAAATGAATGTTTGATGTTGAGTGGCTCACAACAAGAGGGACAAGACAGGCAAATCCATCATCAAGGAAACAAACAAATGTATTTTCCCTCAACTAGGGACAGCTGATCACATACAAATACAGGAAATACACAGCTAATGTCAAGAAACAATTTCATTGTAAAATCTAAATAACATGCGCAAGCCAGGTATGATTTACAAAGCATGTAAGTACGCACATGAGCAGATCTTAATATATTATTCTGCATTGCATTTTGAAGCAGTAGTATTTCAGCTATAGAGAGCCCATCAGATGCACAGGTATCTCAGCACTGTATCATGTCGGACTATCTTGGCGTGACTAGTATTAATAATGAGAACCATGTATGGCCAGTTGTTACACCAGAGAAAATATTTTAATGTCTTTGATTTTGAAGAATGGCAATCCATTTCAGGTCTTTCAAACATGTTTTTTTATCTTCTATCTCTCCTGTCATTTATTTTGACCTAACCATGGGCGATTTGTTCTCTCAAAGGGTTCAGGGCTATGTCTCACTTTTCAATATCATTCTTATTCAAAAGTTTCAAAAGATTCCTTTGAGAATAGGTTAGCCTGAGCAGCTCAATGCATGACTCTGAATGAGGGTGTTTGCATTACGGAGATAGTTAAGTAGATTTTCTGCAGACTCATACTTAGGTGTGCAGGAAAATATATTCAGCATTATTCAGGAAATCACATATAAATGCTGTTTGTGCATTGTTGCTGTCTGACAGCTGAATAATTTACCACTCACTTAAGCAGTAGTTCCGTTTATGCAAAAGCAACCAAAAATTGTAACAATTAGAATCATGATAAAAGACATGTAAAATAAAAGAAAGTACTTGCATGTAAACTGATTGAAATCGAATACAGAAACAGCAGTACATGTTTTTCTCCCTTTGAGCCTGTTCTATAGTTCAATGACATTACGATAAATCTTTAACCACCTGGATATACTTGCCTCTATTCCATATCCCTCATACCTTTGGTTAACAACAACCAATCTGACTCAGATTTAAAATTCACAATTCACCATCAATCAGCATTTGCAAAGAGTTCCAAACCTCTTTATGTGTAGGCAATGATAGCTGCTATCCCAACTGCAGGGATTTCACACCCCACACGTACAGCTGCATTACCTGTGGCATCTCTGCCAGTGACGACAAGTAACAATGCTTTGGATGCTGACCAAACACTGCACCACTCCCAACCCTTGCTGTCTCACTCACCACCCTGTTCCCCGTCTCACTCACCACCCTGTTTCCCGTCTCACTCACCACCCTGCTCCCCATGTCACTCACCACCCTGCTCCCTGTCTCACTCACTATCCTGCTCCCTGTCTCACTCACCACCCTGCTCCCCGTCACACTCACCACCCTGCTCCCTGTCTCACTCACCACCTTGCTCCCTGTCTCACCCACCACCCTGCTCCCTGTCTCACTCACCACCCTGCTCCCCGTGTCACTCACCACCCTGCTTCCCGTGTCACTCACCACCCTGCTCCCTATCTCACTCAAGATTCCTGTCACCTTCCACTCGCTGCTCCTCTGCATGACCTTCTTTTCACTCCATTCTCACTCCTGAGCCTTTGGTGTCTCATTCTTGTAGCAGAGTTTCTTATGGAACAATGACCAGAGCAATGTGTGCTGGCACTGTGTTGGGCATCATGCAGCAGGAAGCAAAATGAAATGCACAACTATAAGGTCAGCTGCACCAATTTCCTCTTCTGCTGCTTTACCTCATTATACTCCTAAAAATCCTGACTTGAAACTTTGGTCTCTCCCCAGAGACTCTCCAACCAGCAAAATATTTTTTCTTTGTTCATCCAATGTGCTCCCTGAACATTTTGAAAATTTTGATTCAATTACAAATTCTTCCAAATTCTCACAAACCTTCCAATTTAGTGCAAGAAGTCTCGATATCATTCTGGTAAATCTTGGCTGCACACCATCCAAGGCCAATGTACCCTCATTCAAATTTGTTACTCAGAACCATTTATTACTGACTGTTCTCCTGTAAGGCTTTGTATGAGTGAAACTTGATGCCTTTCTAATTACATTCTGTTCCTCTAGAAATAAAAACCAGCAATCCTTTAGCCATTTTAATTATTTCCTATACCCATTCATGACACTCTAATGATCTTTGTATCTGGATAACCCAAAGTCCCTTTGGAATACACTGTTTCTAACTTTTCACCACTTGAAAAGTACTTGTTCTATCATTTTATGTTTGAAGCGATAACCTAAAAAATTCCTGCATTGAAATCTATTGCCACAGTTTTGTCTATTCACTTAATTTAACAATAGTACTTTGCAATATTAGACTCAAATCTGCACTGCTTACGATACTAGCATCATTGAGTCATTGATAGATTTTATTATGATTTTCTATCCCCTCATCTAAATCCTTACAAATATGGTGATTACTTAACGCACCAACACACATCCTGTGGGACTCCACCCAGTTACATTCTGCTTAGTAGAATACCTTCCCATTATTCCTGTTCACTATCTCCCGCCACTCAGCCAATTTCCTAACCAGATCAATTCTTCAGTTATACGAGCTTCAGCGATAGCTAATGGTCTCTTGTAAAGGACTTTATCAAGTGCCTTTTGAAGCCCAGACAAAGATTCTGCTGTCCACAACTTTTGTCACCTCTTCAAAAAATTCAATCAGATTCACCATACATGATCTACACTTTGCAAATCTATGTTGGCTTTCTCTGATCAGCTGAATATTTTCAAGGTCTTCAGTCACACTATCCTAAATGATAGATTAGATTAGATTACTTACAGTGTGGAAACAGGCCCTTCGGCCCAACAAGTCCACACCGACCCGCCGAAGCGCAACCCACCCATACCCCTACATTTACCCCTTTAACCTAACACTATGGGCAATTTAGCATGGCCAATTCACCTGACCCGCACATCTTTGGACTGTGGGAGGAAACCGGAGCACCCGGAGGAAACCCACGCAGACACGGGGAGAATGTGCAAACTCCACACAGTCAGTCGCCTGAGTCGGGAATTGAACCCAGGTCTCTGGCGCTGTGAGGCAGCAGTGCTAACCACTGTGCCACCGTGCCGCCCAAATCCTGGAAATTTCCTGATAACGCATATCTATAATCCTCCAGTTTCTTTCTCTCACTTCTCTGCTAAAGTTCAAGTGACACATGCAATTTTCCAACTTAAGAAACAACTTCTCGATTGAAAGATCTTCAGAAAATTATAGTTTGGGCATCTGCAATATATTCAAGCACTTCCTTCAAAGGCCTGAAATGGAAACCATATGGCATTGTGAGCTTGGCACTCTTTAGTTAATTTGGTCAATATTAGTTTTCTTAGGATATCTGACATATGAACATAATCACTAAGAGCAGGAGGAGGCAATTCATCTCCTCGAACCTACTCCACCATTCAGTGTGATCTTGGTTGATCTCACCCCAGCCTCAACTTCACTTTCCTGCATAATCTGCATAACACTTCAACATTTGCTCATTAAAAGTGTATCCAGCTCCTCTTTAAATTTACACAATGTTCCAGCAGCCATCATACACAGGGGCAGTAAATTCCATAGATCCATCGCCCCTTTCAAGAAATAATTTCTCCTCATCTCTGTTTTAAGTCTGCTATCCCTTATCCTAAAATTATTACTTTTCCTTCTAGATTGCCCCACAGGAGGGGGTATTCTCTCTATGTCTACATAATCAATCCCCTTTCGCATTCTATGTACCTCAATTAGATCTCCTCTCATTCTTCTAGACTCTAATGAGTATAGGCTTAAAATTGTCAATCTCTCTTCATAACACAGGCCCCTCACCTCTCAAATCAATTTAGTGAGCTTCCTTTGAACTGCCTTCAATTCAATTACATCCTTCCTCAAGTAAGTGTTGAAATAACAAATTGACTTCCTATTTTTCCAATTGAAATGGATAACCTCACACTTGTCCATGTCAATTTTAGATTCCGTACAGTATTGAAACAGGCCTTTCGGCCCAACAAGTCCACACCGACCTTCTGAAGAGTAACCCACCCAGACCCATTCCCCCCTGACTAATGCACCTAACAATATGGCCAATTTAGCATGGAGAATTTATCTGACCTGCACATCTTTGGAATGTGGGAGGAAACCCAGGCAGACACGAGGAGAATGTGCAAACGCCACACAAACAGTTGCCTAAGGTGGGAATCAAACTCAGGTCCCTAACCACTGAACCACCATGCTGCCTGACTCTATCTGCCAAATTTTGGCCTACACATCTAATCTATTGCAATTTACACTCCGCCCTATTTTTGTGACATCTGCAATTTGCCTATCATATCTCCTGTCCCCATACCCAAGTCATTACTATAGATTTTAAACAGATAGGGAGCAAGAACCGAACACAGTAGTACTTGTTACGACACAGTGATAAACAGCAAAACCAAATCAGCCTTTCCACCTGTGTATTGACAAAATACTGAAATTTTCACTTTCAAAGATCTTCAATAGCTACTCCAAAGGTTCCTAAGTTTTGAATAAACAATCCCACATTTTATAAATAATTAATTCCAGACACCAATTTTAATATTAAACAAAAACCTTAATTTATTAAATATATAATGATATAGCAGAGAAAGATTAAACCAGGTAATCTAATTAAGGTTAATGCTTTAAACCTGAAACATTTTTTAGCAGCCCCATTCACACAAAAGACAGACAGAAAAACAAATTATGCAATAAATAAAAGAAAATAACAAAACTAAACAGATAACTCAATGGTTTTCACAATCCATTGTTTCACAGGCATAAACGTGGGCTCCTTGGTTGCTTTTCTGGAGACATCAATAAGGGTCATCTTTTAAATTCCCTCAGGTTAAGGTAGTGATACTTCTTTTAGCTTTCTAACTGTGGCTTCCAAAAGCAGGCAAGGAACTTTCAAATTTTCATGTTATGTCATCAGCAGCCAAGACTCTTTCCCCGAGAAAACACAATTTTTAAAAACTCCAACTCCAACACCGCCCTGATAAACTGACCATCTTTTCCTGCATCCTCAATTACTGTTTAACATCTTCTATCTGCTTGAATGTAAGTTTTCTTCTGACTTGCCAGAATCAGTGACCAGGTTATTAGTAGCCAAGTTGTGCCATTTAAATACAATGTTCTTCCTGAGAATGCTTGGAACCCTTTTCATCAAGACTCAGGCTCAGTACTTTTTCTGTAGCAATGATGATTGTTCTAAGGTTCTTCCCTTTCTATAACCTCTGAATTATTTGTTACTATTGGGATGGTACTCGTGTCCTCCACTGTGAAAACTGAAACAAAATATTAATTTTGTGACTTCAAAAATTCTGTATTCCACACTGTTAACTCCCCAGTCTCATCCTCCAAGGGACCAACATTTACTTGAGCTACTGTCTTCCATTTTTTACACTTACAGAAGCTTTTACTCTCCATTTTTATAGTTTAACTGCTTTACTTTCATAATTTTCCTTTGCTGTTTTAATCATTTTTTAGTTGTTGTTTATTAAAAATTTCTCAATCTTCTGGCTAGGCACTGGCCTTTGCAATATTGTATGCCTTAGGATTTGTCTTAATGTTATTTTTAACTTCTTTGCTTAACTAATTGATGTCTTATCCCACGTTTTAAAATATTTCTCTCTCTCTCTGGAATATATTTTAATTCAGATGAATTGAATATCTACTTAAACATCTTCCACTTCTCATCAACTGTCCTAACTTTCAGTTTACCTGCTATTCCACTAGGGCCTAATTTGATCACATGCCAATGTAATTAGCTTTGTTTCACTCCAGAATGATAGTGTGGGACTCCAGTTTCTCCCCTGAAACTGAATTTGAAATTCTAGCATGCTATAATCACTCTTCCCTTACAGCATCCTTTACTCTGAGATCAATAATTAATTCTGCATATTCCTCCAAGAAACAGCCTCTTATACATTGAATGAACTTTCCTTTGAGGCTAACCTTGCCACTTTGATTAATCCAGTCCATATACATGTAAAATCACCCATGATTATTTCTGTACCTTTCATACAAGCATGCTGACTTCTTCTTCCATAATTCCCACTGGAATCTTTTTGTTTGTTTCTTAATTCTATCCATAAAGTCGTTACTACCTGTTTATTTTTCCTTATTTCATTCCTTATCATCAACATAATTTCATTCTTAATCAAAAAGGGTGCTTCTGCTCCTCCACTGTTTTCCTCATCTTTCCTGTAGATATTATGGAGCATTCCCTATTTCCTTATTTTCATTGACAAAATTACATTTATCAATTATAAAGGGCCCAATTTGCTTCTGACCATCTTCTTTTTGCTTAATACAATGAAAAGTTTGTGTTGTTTTTCATTTTTTACAAGTTTTGTTTCATTCTCCATTTTAGTAGTTCTTACCATCGGGTTTGTTACTCTTTGGTGTTCTTTTTACTTCCCTGTTTAATAAGATCTGTGCTGCATTTTGCATTTTTGTGTGACTTTTCATTTAGTTTTACATTATCTTTAGTTGTACATACTATCTTTTTTGGCAACAAGTGCCCTTTCCCTTCAGGCTATACATGGTTCTGGATTATATTAATATATTTTATGAATGCATTGATCTTTTGTCATTTTAAATAACTGACTTCCTTTATGCTCTATGGGCAGCCTCTGTCTCATCCCGGTGAAGTCAGTCTAAGTCTTGAATCTTAATAACTGTTTGATATTTCTCCTTTTAAAGCACTATTCTGAATTCAATCATATTATGATTGCTATTGGATAAATGTTCACATGCTGTTCAGCTGTTAACGAAATCCAACTTACTACTCTTAACAATGTGTAATATGGAATGGTGCCTTGTTGACTCTTGAGCAGACTTTTGCAGAAAACCATCTTGGTGATGCTCAGGAAATTGATTCACTTTCTACAATGTGCCTGTTTGCTTATCTTAACCTATTTGAAGTTCAAAACCTTGAATAAAACCACTTTCCTTAAATAAGCATTTGTTCAATTTCTGCATTTATACAATCTACCATTTCCCAGACACTATCAAGGAGCCAATTCATAACTCCCACTAGAATCTCTTTTTTTTTGTTTCTTAACTCTACCCATAAAGTTATCACTACCTGTTTATCTTTCCTTATTTTATCCCATATTATCGAAATGATTTCATTTTTAATCACTGAGGGTGCTTCTGCTCCTCCAATTTTTTCCTCATCTTTCCTGTAGATATTACAACTTTATAATATTTAGTTTCTAGTTCTGATTAAATCGTAGCCATGCTTTCAATGACAGTTATAATGTTATCCCCTCCCAAGTTGAAATCACTGCAAATTCTTCCTTGGTTTGTGTCACAGCTGACAGCAATTGGATTTACCCATTCCCCACATTAAAGTAATTCCAGGCAAACTTGTTTTCACTATGTCCCTCATAATGGAGTAGGGCAATCAGTAGAAAACATGTCTCTCAACTGATACTAATGATGCCTTCTACCAGTTAAAATTGTGCTTTGTTGCTAATAACATTGTACAGATAGACCATAACAAATCTAGGGCATAGTTAGTTGGGGTTAGGTTAGCAGCTGTTAAAAAATTTCATGCTAAATTTCTCCAGTAGCCAGAGAAGGATAAAGTGCTTGTGTGCTCTCAATATGAAATTAAGTATAATATGTGTGGAAAAGATGAGAGTCTGGTAGATGCAGTTACAGAAATGAAAGGAATTTGTAATAAAAATGATTGTAAAATTATTGTTTCATCACTATTTTTTGCAGTTATTCTAGGCTACAAGGTGATCAATTGATGGTGTGTGAATCCATCTATCACGACAGTTCAGTATTAAAATATTCATTAGACTTCCTATGTTGATTAGTTTAGTTAATTAAGCTTAAGGGAGGTAAGGAAGATCTATGTAGACCTTTGGCAATGCAGAAGTGGCCGATAACTTTGATTTGCTTTGAACAATATATTGGCAGGGAGCTGTTGAGGGTGTATCTTTATCGTGCTAATCCTTGGAGGTTTGTGAACCCAACACTAAGATCAGCGCTATCCAATATGTTTTGTCCAAGAAAGCTAAATGAAACTCTGAATGTTAGACCTCAATTACAGTATCCAAACCTTATGATTGTCCTTTTCCAATGTCAAGTGAAAGCATGAATTGAATTAGACAATGAAGCCTAGATAATACATATTCATTATGGGTAGCATGGTGGCTCAGTGGTTAGCGCTGTTGCCTTACAGCATCAGGGACCTGGGTTCAATTTCAGCCTCAGGTGACTGTGTGGAGCTTGCACATTCTCCTTGTGTCAGTGTGGGTTTCCTTCGGGTATCCAGATTTCTCCCATAGTCCAGAGATGTGTAGTTTAAGTAGATTGGCCATGCTAAATTGCCCATAGTGTCCAGGGCTGTGCACATTTGGTGGATTAGCCATGAGAGATACAGGGATAGGTGAGGAGGTGGGTCTGGGTGGAATGCTCTTTGGAGGGACAGTGTGGACTTGCTGGGATAACTGTCCTACTTCTACACACTGGGGATTCTGTGATTATATGCCATTGTAAACACTTAGTTTTGTTATAAATGAAAGTGCACCAAATTATTCACTGCATCTTGAGGGTTGGGATAAGGCAGTGCCAGAAAAACTGAATGGCCTGAAGGTGGATAAGTCACCTGGACCAGATGGACTACACCTCAGAGATAGCTGAAGAGATAGCGGAGGCATTAATGGTGATCTTTCAAGAATAGCTAGAGTCAGCGAGGGTCCCAGAGGACTGGAAACTGCTCCCCCCCACTAACAAGACACCACTGTTTACAAAAGGAGTAGGCAAAAGTTGGAAAATTACAGACTGATTAGCTTAACGTCAGTCATGGGTAAGATTCTGGAATCCATTGTGAAGGATGAAATTTCTGAATACTTGGAAGTATACAGTAAAATAGGACAGTCAACTTGGTTTCATCAAGGGGAGGACATGCCTG
Source organism: Chiloscyllium plagiosum (assembly GCF_037043375.1). Taxonomy (NCBI): domain Eukaryota; kingdom Metazoa; phylum Chordata; class Chondrichthyes; order Orectolobiformes; family Hemiscylliidae; genus Chiloscyllium; species Chiloscyllium plagiosum. Next base: position 32,310,855 of record NW_028270163.1, read on the forward strand.
ACAAATCTGCTAGAATTCTCTGAGAAAGTAGGTTAGACCAAGGAGAGCCAATGGATGTTATCTACCTGGACTTCAAGAAGACCTTTGACAAGGTGCCACACAGAAGGCTACTGAATAAGATAAGGGCCCATGGTGTCAGAGGGAAGGTGCTAGCATGCAGAAGCTTGGCTGTCTGGCAGAAAGCAGAGAGTGGGGATAAAAGAGTCTTTCTCAGGATGGCAGCCGGTGACAAGTGATGTTCTGCAAGGCTCAGTGCTGGGACCACAACTTTTCACTTTATGCATTAACAATCTAGATGAAGAGATGGAGGGCATTCTGGCTAACTTTGCAGATGATACAAAGATAGGTAGAAGGAAAGGTAGCATTGAGGAGATGGGGAGGTTGCAGAAGGATTTGGACAGGTTAGGAGAGTGGACAAAGAAGTGGCAGATGGTTACAATGTGGGAAAGTGTGCGATTATGCATTTTGATGGGAAGAATAGAGGCATGGGCTATTTTCTAAATAGGGAGAAAATTCAGAAATCTGAAGAGACTGGGAGTTCTAGTTTAGGATTCTCTCAAGGTAAACTTGCAGGTTGAGTCAATAATTAGGAAGGCAAATGCAATGCGAGCATTTATTTTTAGAGGACTTGAATATAAAAATAGGGATGTACTTCTGAGGTTATATAAGGCTCTGGTCAAACCACATTCGGAGTATTGTGTGCAGTTTTGGGCCCCATGTCTCAAGAAGGATGTACTTACCCTGGAGTGTGTTCAGAGGAGGTTTGTGAGAATGGTCCCAGGAATGAAAATCTTAACATATGAGGAACGTTTGAGGACTCTGGGTCTATACTCAGTGGAGTTTAGAAGGATGAGGGGAATCTAATTGAGACATAAAGAATATTGAATGGCCTGTACAGGATAAACGTTGGGAAGATGTTTCCATTGGTCAGAGAGAGACTAGGATCCGAGGGCACAGCCTTCGAGTAAAGGGAAGACCTTTTTGAACAGAGATAAGGAGAAACTTCTTCAGCCAGAGAGTGGTGAATCTCTGGAATTCACTGCCACAGAAGGCGGTGGAGGCTGGGTCACCGAGTGTATTCAAGAGTGAGATAGATTTGTTCTTGACTATCAAGAGGATCAAGGGCTACAGGGAGAAGGCAGGACAATAGGATTGAGAAACTTATCAGTCATTACTGGAGCAGACCCAATGGGCTGAATGGCTTAATTTCTACTCCTATGTCTAATGGTATTATGGTCTTATTAATGAAACAACTGGGGCTTTAACTAATGCAGCTTGGCAGTAACACAAATGAGGTAGGAAATTTGGATTTTGGTGGGTTCTAAAACCAGAATAACTCAGAAGCACTGTGATTGTGTTAAAATATGAGCAAATACTGGGTGATACTCTATTGTCAGATGAATAGTTCTTCCCTTGTTTATACATTTTGGTTCCACAGGGAATGCAATCATTTCATATGGAATGGTTTGAATTGAATGTGATTTCTCAACCCATAGTTATCAAGGTCCCTTCCACAATCCAGGTAGCACTAAATTACCAATTCAATGTGCAACTCTTGTTTGCAACAAAAGCAACAAACATCCCTAGCTCGGGATTTTTAGTCTTCTTATTGTATTATTTTCTCTGCTTTACTGTCAGCCTCCCATCATCCATATCCCTTTATCCAGCTGTGAAGGGTTTGTTTGCAGCCTCCTGGCAATACAGTCTTTGACCCAACTGGGAGAAGCTACATGAGAAAAGCTTTGAATGACTCATGCTCTGATTCTGTTTCCTGCCTGTGGGGAACTGTCTGGTTTTTGCTCAGTACCTCTCCTTGATGGCTCAGCTAAGATCAGAAATGTAATCCTCTTCCATGGAGGAAGATACAGTGGATTGGAGAATCAACACCTATGCTGGTGTGCTGCACCAGCTTTGAATGAAACTCCTGTTTTGCAACCCCAGGCTAATTCTTTAAGCAAGCATTGTTTTAATTTTAATAGCCAATAATCAATTTTAAAAACTGTTGCATTTATGCTTAAACAATTAATGTGCATCAATTATAATTTGCAAAAAGTACATGTGCAGCTGCAAAATAAATAGCACTTTTGACAGATTTAATCTTTGAACGAGAGCTCTCAGTGATAGAGACCACTCTCTCCAGCCCCCATAATGATGTTGGCCTGAAGCCTAATACAGAATTGGAATACAAATCAAACAGAATACAATTTAATTATTGATTATATTTTCTCAGTCTTCCTCAGTTGAAGGCTAAAGATACTGTTACTTCAGCAATATCATGAACCAACAGTAGCTGTAACCATTTTTTAAAGTCAGGTTTTATCTTGTATTAAGTTGAGATCAAGGCCTTTCAAAATTTATTGTTTATAAGCCAGACATCCTTGTTTGTAAGTAAGTCAACCTTGAATATTCTGAAGGGCAGCATTGCACCAGAACACAAATCTGTTACTTTATTTGGTTTTAATGGGATACATTTTCCATTTCTCCTGAAACTTTTAATATCAGAGTTTCACAATTTGGAAAACTTTTTAAGTCTTTACTTCTGCTTCCTTTCACCCATAAGCTGAGAGATTGCTGAGTGACCTGTTCTTATGCCACTGTCAAAAAAAAAACACTCTGGCCATCAACCACTGTGAGGCAAGCAAGAGTAATGCAAGTTCTTTATCCATCAAACATTTCCTTCTCTACCTGTGGCAAAAAGAACATCTTAGATCTGCTCATCACATCCTCACAGAGAATAGCTGTGCTGGACAGCTCAACATAGAATTCAATCGGTATGCTGAGTTAATAGTTATGGGACTTCACTAGAAACCTCGGGGTTGTGAGTTCAAATCTTACCAAAATAAATCGTGAAAATAATTCAATGAATTTGTGAACTGGCATCAAGAAATGTCAACATAAAAGTTATCTGATTGCTGTAAAGTAAATCCTACTGGCCATCAAAGTGTCTGAGGAAAATGCATCCCTCTCTGACACATGATTCTTATCTACAGAATGCAGTTGACTCTTACTGCCTCAGAACTTGTATAGTGCTGGACCATTATTTTAAAAGTGTTGGTTCAAATAGTGGTTTAATCCAGACTTATGTGTATTCATTAATACATTCACTATTATGTCTAACACCATTACAATATTCAAAAGATTATTTCTGGCACTGGGTCATTATTTTTAGGTTTTAAACAAGCATATGATTTACCAGACAACAGTAGGAACTGAGGTTTGATGTTCAAATGGTAAATACCACAATCAGCATTACTTGTTAAACATTCAGTTTACAGGTAGTGGAATCTTTTCCTTTAAGCTGACACTTGAAAAAGGAATGGAGGTTGTCAATGAATATTCCTTCTATATTTAAATTGCATTGCAGATTACTCAACAATTCTGATTTTTAAAAACATGAAGTTACCAAACTAACCAACCCACATAGTTCCAGTATGCATGACATATTTTGTTAAGATCACTCCTGCAGTCACATCTTGTGTAGTGTAATATGAACGTCGGATTTGCTGATTTCAAGACATTGCTTTCATGGGATTTTGACCTGTCTGGTAATAGTAAGTGGCCTGGTTTAGATAGGCAGGACTAAGACCACTGATGACCAAAACATTCCATTAAAATAAGTCAAACATCAATGTCAACAATGTAGCTAACAGCTTTAAGTTAAAAATAACAACAAAGTGAGATTGTTGGTTCCTCTCATTCCCTTCATGATGTTATAAAAATAATGTCTTGATTATCTAAGTTCTGACTAACTGTTAGGTAACTGATACCAATGTCTCACTAATACTAACCAAAACTGGGTTCCCAATTAGATGAAAATTGTACCACTGACAAGCAATAGCATTTGAATATATTGATCAGGACTGCTACCACTAAATAACATCAGTATCTTTTTTTTTGGTGATTTTGTTCGATATATTTTATGTAGGGATGGAGCAAATACAATCCTTCATTTATAGTAATTTTGAAATTAAACCTCTCCATAACATCACACAGTTGTTTTCAATTTTTTTCTTTTTTTTTAAGTTCATGTCTGAACATGCTATTTACATTGTTTTCAGTCTGGTCTGACATCTTCAGAATTGAGGCGAAAGTGAATACTGCAGATGAGTTGAGAGTGTGCTGCTGGAAAAGCACAGCAGGTCAGGCAGCATCTGAGGAGCAGGAAAATCAACATTTTGGGCAAAAGCCTGTTCTGATGAACGGCTTTTGCCAGAAACATTGATTTTTCTGCTCCTCAGATGCTGCCTGACCTGCTGTGCTTTTCCAGCACCACACCCTTGACTCTGATCTTCAGAATTGAGTCATACCAGACTTGAAACATTAACTCTTCTTCTCTCTCCATAGATGGTGCCAGATCTGGTGAGTTTCTCCAGAAATTTCTATGTTTGTTTCAGATTTACAACATTCACAGTATTTTGTTTCTATATAACATTTATTATTAGAGTCTTAGAGATGTACAGCACAGAAACAGACCCTTCAGTCCAACTGGTCCATGCCGACCAGGTATCCTAATCTAATCTCATCCTATTTGCCAGCACTTGGCCCATATCCCTCTTATTCAAACTTATTCAATCCAATCACGAGCTTGTTAGCTCTGTCGATACCCTAACCTAGAAAATAATTCAGGCCACACATTTGGATTTTCTGGTTTAAATTTAACTGACCATTCCTATGTGTGGAGCCACAGGAGATGGGGGAGATACTAAACAAGTATTTTGCTTCAGTGTTTACTATGAATAAGGATATGGAAAGATATAGAATGTGGGGAAATAGATGGTGAAATCTTGAAAAATGTCCATATTACAGAGGAGGAAGTGCTGGATGTCTTGAAATGCTTAAAGCCGATGACTTCCCAGGACCTGATCAGGTGTACCCCAGAACTCTGTGGGAAGCTTGGGAAATGATTTATACCTGTGTCATTTGGCAAGGTCCACGTTCAATTTTGGAGCCAAGTGTGACAAGAAGGGGTAGAAAATTAATGCAGAAGGGTGCAGTAAAAATTAGAACCAAAGTAAGTAATAATGGTTAAAATGTCAAAGTTTAAGGCTCTTTATCTGAATGCTTGCAGCATTTGTAACAAGGTAGATGAGTTGAAGGAAAAAATAGAAAAGAATGAATTTGACTTGAAACCTGCAGTGAAGATGTAGTTGCAGGATGACCAAGACGAGGAACTCAACATTCAAGGGTATTTGACCTTCTGGAATTATAGGCACAAAGAAAAGAAAGTGGGTATTTGTTAATAAATAAAAATATCAATGTTGTTGAAGCAATAGATGATGATGTGGAATTAATTTGAATGGAAATAGGGTACAGCAAAGGAAGAATGTCATGGTGAGAGTTGTCTAAATGTCCCTGAATAGTTGCCTCACAGTAAGACAAAGTATAAGTTAGGAAATAATAGACATGTGTAAAAAGGGCAATGTCATGCATGATTTTAGTCTGCATATTGACTGGACAAATCAAATAGGCAAGGGTAACATGGAAGACAAACTGTAGAGTACATCAGGGTTTGTTTCTGAGAGCAGTATTTTGCAGAAACTATACAGGAACAAGCTATTTTAGATTTTGTAATGTGTAATGACGTAGGACCACTAAATGATCTCACAGTTAAAGATCCTACTGTGGAGAGCAATAATAAGACAGTAGAATTTCGAATTAAATTTCAAGGAGACCTACTTGGATCTCAAAAAAGTGTCCTCAATTTTAAAAGGGGCAATTACAACAATAAGATGGAAGAGTTTTCTATGGTGCACCGGCAAAGTGAGTGAATCAGTCGTGGCAGACCTTTCATCAAATATTCAATAACACTCCGAAGAAATTTATTCCAGCCAAAAAGAAGGACTTGATGAGAAGGATGAACCTCCCAGGGTTAAGAAAGGTGGTCATGGAGAATATTCAATCAAAAATTAAGACACAGAAAGTGAGGAAAACTAATGGTAGACCTGAGGGTTGGGTTCCTTTTAGGACTAAAAAGCTAATAGAGAGGGAATAAGTTGATTATGAAAGTAAATTGGCAAGAAAGATAAAAATAAACAGCAAGAAGATATACTGGTTTATAAAAAGAATTAAAGTAGTGGGACCCTTGGAAGATGCAACTGTCTAATTAACAATGAGGAACAGAAAATATCAGGTAATTCAAGCTAACATTTTACTTGTCTTTATGGTGGAGGACACTTCAAACATTCTCAAAATGACAGATAAGCAAGATTTTAGTAGGAGTAAAGGTCTAGTAGTAATATACATAATGAGGAGTAAAATATCTGATAAACTAATGGGACTGAAAGCAGACAAGTCACTAGGACCTGATGAGCTGCACCCAAGAGTTTCAAAGGAAGTGGCTGTAGAGGCAGCAGAGGTGCAATCAACATATTCCAGAACACTCAGGATTCTGGGAAGGATTGGAAAATTGCAAATATGCCTCTGTTCAAGAAGAGAGGCAGACAGGAAGCAGGAAACTCACGGCTGGTTAGCCTAACATTTGTCATTGGGAAAATGCTACAGTCCATTATTACAGAAGAAATAGCAGGACATTTAGAAAAGCTTAATGCAATCATTTTTTGAAAGGGGAGTCATGTTTGACAAATTTGCAAGAGGTCTTTCAGAATATAAAAAGCAGAGTTGACAAAGGGGAACCAGTAGATGTAGTGTATTTAGGTTTCCTAAATGCATTTAACAAGATGTCACATAAAAGGTTATTATATGAGCTAGAAGCAGAAGGTAGTGGGAGTAATACCAGCATAGATTGTCTATCTTCTACATGTTAATCAATCCACAATCACAATTAGTAAGTATTTTTCAGGTTGAAAATATTTAATTATTGGAATACAACAAGGATGAATCGTTGAGTTTCAATTATTTAGCATCTTTATTAATGACTTGGATTAGGGCTGATGACATAAAAATAGATGGGAGAACATGTTGTGTGAGGAAATAAGGACTTTTCGATGGGATATAGATGGATTGAGTGGGTGGAAAACAACTTGGCAGATGGAGTTTAGTATAGGAAAGAGTGAGATCATACACTTTGATTGGAAGAGTCAATAAGTAGCTTATTACTTAAATAGAGAAAAACTCCAAAAGATGCAGTACAGATGAATCTGAGTGTTCTTGTATATGAAACACAAAAAGTTAGCGTGCCGGTAAAGCACTGAGAAGGCAAATAGAAATTTTGCCTTTATTGTGACTGGGCTAGAGTTTAATAATAAGGATACCTTGTTACAACTGAACAGGGTGTTGGTGAGGCCACATCTGGAGTACTTGTGCAAGTTTAGCCCCTGTATTTAAGGAAGAATGTACTGGCATTGGAAGGAAATGCAAAGAGAAATCACGAGGCTGATTCCTGGCTCTCAAGAACAGCCAAGCCTTTATTCTGTAGAGTTTTGAAGAATGGTAGGTGAACTTATTGAAATATACAAGATTCTGAGGGGACTTGATAGGATAAATGTTGACAAGATTTTGCCATGAGTGGAGGAATCTCAAAACAGGGGAGATAGTTACAGAATAAGGGAACACTCATATAAAACTGAGTTGCAAAGGAATTTCTTCTCTTAGAAGGTAATGAGTGTCTGGAATTCTGTACTCCAGATTGTTGTCTAGGCCTTATCACTAAAAGAAAATTGAACATGAAGTAGATAGAATTTTGAAGGATTGGGAAGTTGAGGGTTGTTATAATTTGGCATGGAAGAGGTGTTAAGGCCTGGGACAGAGCACCCATGATCTCGTTGAATGGCAGGTCTGCCTTGAGGAGCCAAATGGCCTACTTCTGCTCTTAAGGGAGTTATTGGCCGAATGTTATTACCACTAAGCTATTAATCTGAGGTCCTAGTAATGTTCTGGGAACCTAGGATCAAATCCATGGCAGATGATGGAATTTGAATTCATTAAATAATAGGAGTCTAATGATAACCATGAAACCATTGCTGATTGTTTAGGGGAAGAAAAGACATCTGGTTCACTAATGTCTTTTAAGGAAGGAAACTGCAATCCTTACATGGTCTGGCCTACATGTGATTCCAAACCCACAGCAATGTGGTTGACATTTAACTGTCCTCTGGGCAATTAGAAATGGGTAAGAACATAAGAACGAGGAGCAGGGGTAGGTCTTTCGGCCCTTCAGGCCTACGTCACCACTCAATAAGATCATGGCCAATCTTTTTATGGACTCAGCTTTCATCATATCCCTTAATTCCTTTCATTTTCAAAAAAGTATCAACCTGAGCTTTAAAAGCAAATACTGAAGTAGCGTCAACTACTTCCCTGGGCAAGGAATTCCATACATTAACAACCATCTGGGTGAAGAAGTTCCTTCTCAGTTCAGTTCTAAACCTGCTTCCTCTAATCTTGAGGCCGTGCCCTCTTATCCTAGGCTCACCCATCAGTGGAAACATCCTATCTATTTCTATTTTATCAATTCCCTTCATAATTTTATATGTTTATATAAGATCCACCCTCATCCTTCTGAATCCCAATGAATATAATTCCAGTCTACTCAGTCTCTCCTCATAAGCCAACCTCCTCAACTCCGAAAATCAAACTTGTGAACCTCCTCTGCACTTCCTCCAGTCCCAGTACAAAGTTTCTCAAGTAAGGAGGCCAAACTGGCACACAGTACTCCAGTGTGGCCTCACCAGCACCTTGTATAGCTGTAACATTACCCCTCTGCTTTTAAACTCAACTCCTTTAGCAATGAAGGGCAAAATTCCATTTGCCTTCCTAATTACTTGTTGTACCTGCAGACCAAACTTCTGCGATCCATGCACAAGGACATCCAGGTCCCTCTGCAAATCAGCATGCTGCAACACTTTACCATTCAAGTAATTATCTATTTTGCTGTTACTCCTACCAAAATGTATAACTTCTCATTTACTAACATTGTATTCCATCTGCCAGACCTATGCCCACTCACTCAATGTATCCATGTTCCTTTGTAAAGTTTCACAGTCCTCTGCACACTTTGCTCTGCCACTCATCTAAGTGTCATCAGCAAATTCTGACACCGTACTCATGGTCCCCAACTACAAAACATCTATATAAATTATAAATAATTGTGATCCCACACTGATCCCTGAGGCACACCACCAGTCACTGATTGCCATCCAGAATAGCATTCATTTATCCCCACTCTTTGCTTCCCGTCAGTCAACCAATCCTCTATCTACACTAATACTCTACCCCAACACTACACATCCTTATCTTATGTAGCAGCCTCATGTGCGGCAGCTTATCAAAGGCCTTTTGGAAATCTCGATACACCACAATCACCGGGTCCCCGTTGTGCACCTTGCTTGAAGTCGGAGGCTGAGGGGTGACCTTATAGAGGTTTACAAAATTATGAGGGGCATGGATAGGATAAATAGACAAAGTCTTTTCTCTGGGGTCGGGGAGTCCAGAACTAGAGGTCATAGGTTTAGGGTGAGAGGGGAAAGATATAAAAGAGACCTAAGGGGCAACCTTTTCACACAGAGGGTGGTGCGTGTATGGAATGAGCTGCCAGAGGAAGTGATGGAGGCTAGTACAACTGCAACATTTAAAAGGCATTTGGATGGGTATATGAACAAGAAGGGTTTGGAGGGATATGGGCCGGGTACTGGTAGGTGGGACTAGATTGGGTTGGGATATCTGGTCGGCATGGACGGGTTGGACCGAAGGGTCTGTTTCCATGCTGTACATCTCTATGGCTCTATGACTATTTGTGAAGCATAACCTGCCCTTCGTGAACCCATGCTGCGTCTGTACAGTGGGACAATTTATTTCGAGATGCGCCACTATTTCTTCCTTGATAATAGACTCAAGCATCTTCCCCCTAACAGAGGTTGAGCTCACTAGTCTATAATTCCCCATCTTTTTTCTACCTCTCTTTTTAAACAGTGGTGTCACATTTGCTGTTTTCCAATTTGCTGGGACTGCCCCAGAGTCCAGTGCATTTTGGAAAGTTACCGTCAGTTCACCTGCTATTTTTCCCGCCATCTCTTTTAGTACCCTGAGATGCTTTCCATCAAGGCCAGGAGACTTACCTATCCTTAGCTGCATTAGCTTACCCAGCACTAACTCATCCATAATAATAATTGTTTCCAGGTCCTCATCAACCTGCGTCTCTTAGTCACTTACAGGCGTGTTATTAGAATCCTCCACTGTGAAGACCGTTGCAAAGTACCTGTTCAATGCCTCAGCCATTTTGTCATATCCCATAACTAATTGCCCCTTCTCATCCTCTGAAGAACCAACATTTACTTTCGTCACTCTTCTGCATTTTACATATTTATAGAAACTTTTGCGATCTGTCTTTATATTCTGTGATAGTTTTTTTTCTCATACTCTATCTAACTTATTTTTATAACTCTTTTTGTGGCTTTCTATTGAGCTTTAAAGTTTTCCCAATCATCTAAATCCCTGCTGTTTATGGCCACTTAGTATGCCTTGTCTTTCACTTTGATAGCCTTCCTCATTTCCTCATTTCCTCAGACACCCATGACAGATTATCCCTCCTCTTACAGTCTTTCCTTCTCACCAGAATACACTTTTGCTGAGCACTTTGAAAAATGCCTTTGAAGATCCTCCACTGCTCGTCAACTGTTGCACTATAAAGTCTCTGTTTCCAGTCACTTTAGCCAGGTGCTCCCTCATTCTATCATAGCCCCCCTTATTCAAGCACAGGACCCTACTATTGGAATTTATCTTCACACTATCCAGCTGTGTTTTAAATTCAACCATACTGTGATCACTCCTTCCAAGACGATTCCTGACTATTATTCCTGTCTCATTACATGCAACCAGTTCTTGAATAGCTTGCTTCCACGTTGGTTCCGTTACATACTGTTCAAGAAAACTATCACAGATTCACTCCTCAAAGCTGCCCTGACCTAACTAGTTTTACCAATCTACGTGCAGGTTAGAATGCCCTACCATTTTGCAGGCATTAGTTATTTCCTTGTTTACTGCCCGCCCAATGTGATGTTATTATTTGGTGGCCTATAGGCTACACCTATCAATGACTTTTTCTTCTTGGAATTCCTAATTTCCACCCAAATCGATTTGACCTCATGCTCCATAGAACTTATATGATCTTTCAGCACCACACTGATGTTGTCCTTGAATATCACAGCTGCACCACCTCCCTTGCATTTCTTTCTGTCCTTCCGAATAGTCCAGTACCCCTGGATATTTAATTCCCAGTGGGTAATACATTCTGACCTGGCCGGTGATGCTCAGATCCAGTGAATGAAAAAAACCCAGTTCTTATGTTCTTTGTTTATGTCGTGATTCATATTATATTTATCAAACATCTGTAACATAATTGATAATCAAATATAACAGGAAACCTTTTGTTAGCCTTATATACCTTTTCCATTGTTCCTGAATATTTTTATAAGATAGTAACCATTTTGGCATCCCTCATTCCACATTCCCCATGTATTTTATGCATTGTCAGTCAAACTCCACTAATCTTCCTTGTTTTAATTAACTTGTACTTTCCAGTATTTCATTCGTAACTGCTACTTGCTACTCAAATATTTGGCCTTGATTTTGTTCCATTAATTCACACTGTGAAACAAACTGGTGGGATTAAAGGCAGATAAGATCCTGGGGCCTGAGGGCCTGCTCTCCAGAAAATTAAAGGAGGTGGCAGCAGAGATAGTGGATGCATCAGTTATGATATTCCAAATTTCCCTGGATCCTGGAAAGGTACCAAAATAGAAAGACACTAATGTGACACCCTTATTCAAAAAAGAACATAGGCCAAAAAGTAGGAAACTGTAGATCAGTTAGTTTGACCTCTGAAGTGGGGACGTTGCTGGAGTCAGTCATAAAGGAGGAGGTATCTGAACACTAGGTAAAACATAACTATATTCACTAGTGTCAGCACAGTTCCATGAATGTCAAGTTATGCTTGACAAACTTGCTGGAATTCTTTGAGAATGTAACCAGCAAGGTAGATAATGGGGATCCAGTGGGTGTGATATATCTAGAATCCCAGAAGACATTTGACAAAGTGCCACATAAAAGACTGATGGAGAAGGTTCGATCCCAAGGGGTTAAGAGTAGAATATTGGTTTAGATAGAGGATTAGCTGACTGACAGAAAGGAAAGTGTTGGGATAAATGGGTCCTTCTCTGGATGGTGAACTGTAACTAGTAGAAGTCTACAAGGTTCAGTATTCAGACCTCAACTGTTTCCAGTCCTCATAAATGATCTTCAACCAGAGGTGGAGTGCAACACTGCAAATGTTACGGATGGCACGAAAATAGATTGGAAAGCAGGCAGTGATGAGGAGATGAAGAGTTTACAGCTGGATATTGATAGGAGAATGGGACAGAATCTGGTAGGTAGAGTTTAATGTGGATAAGTGTGAGGGTTGTCCATTTTGGCCTGAAAAATGGAAGGTCAAATTATTATTTAAAGCAGATTCAAAGTGTGTCAGTGCAGAGGGATCTTGATGTCTTTGTGCATGAATGGCATATGGTGGGTATGCAAGTGCAGCAAAGAGTAAGAAAGGCAAATGAAACCTGATATTTATTGCAAAAGGGCTGGATTATAAAAGTATAGAAGTGATGTTGCAATCATATAAGGTGCTGGTGAGACCAAACCTGGAGTAATATGTCTAGTTTTGCTCTCCTTACTTGTGGAAGGATATGGTGGCAGTGGAGGCAGTTCAGAGGAGGTTCACCAGATTGGTTCCAGGAATAAAAGGGCTGTGATACAAGGAACTTTTGAATTGCTTGGGATTGTACTCGTGGAGTTCAGAAGAATGGCAAGGTTGGGGAGGCGGGATCTGACTGAGGTATATAAAATGCTAAAGGGGATTGATAAGGTGGATGCTGAACAGATGCTTCCCCTTGAGGAACAGCCACGAACAAGAGGTTGTTGGTATAGAGTGAGAGGAGGTCGGTTCAAAACTGAGATGAGAGGTAACTACTTCTCTCAGAGGGTTGTGAATCTGTGTAACTCACTGTCCCAGAGTGCAAGGAGGCAGAATCAATCAACAGCTTCAAGAGCAAATAGATATGGATAGCAGGCAGGAAAGTGGAGTTAAGACCAGGATAAGATCAGTCATGATCATGTTAAACAGCAGGGTGGGATCAAAGGATTGAATTGCCTACTCCTGGTCCTAATTCCAGTATTCCTCTGTATTGACTCACCTGTAAATATATTTTCCATTTTCCAGCAATACAGCCAACAGTTCACAACATTATTTGAAGCTCTTTGCTTTGGATATGTTGGCATTGCAAGCAAGGCTGGCATTTGTGCCCATTCCTAATTGCCCTTGGACTAAATGATTTCATAGGAAAAGTGAGGACTGCAGATGCTGGAGATCAGAGTCAAGAGTGTGTGGTGCTGGAAAAGCACAGCAGGTTGTGCAGAATCTGAGGAGCAGGAGAATTGACTTTTTGGGCAGGAGCCCTTCATCAGAAAAGACCAAAACATTGATTCTCCTGCTCCTCCGATGCTGCATGATCTGCTGTGTTTTTCCAGCACCACACACTCTCGACTCGTAAATGATTTCATAAGCTATTGAAGAAGGCAGTTTAGAGTCAACAGATTGCTGGAGTGATGGACACAAATAGTTCAGAACAGGTAAGGCCAGCAGACTTTCTAAAGAGCATGAGTGAACCACATTTTTTTTAATGGCAATAAATTATAGTTTATTAGAAAAAAATCCTGAAATGTGCTTTTAGCTCTAAACTAATTAATTTAATCAAAATTCCATGAGCTGGCACTCAAATTGATCTGTATAAGACTCTAGCCTGAGTCTGTAGGTTAATATTCCAGTGAAACTACCACTGCACCATTGCCTGTTCCTGTTTCTCAGCCTATACAAACTATTATCTTTCCTCCAAACATCATGCTTTCCTGTGTGATGTGTTATTATTTGTAAAGGTTTTAAATAATAATTTCTCACCACGATCATTTATATGTATTATAAGTAACAAAACCCTGTGGCCTAAGATACAATTCAAAACATGGATGCCCAATAGAAACTACTGTTAATCCATATCTTTTCATTCTTATTTACTATCCAATATACTTTTTTATCCTAAGACTGTTTATATTAACCACAAGTTGCTTATGGAAGTCAAGGTGTGTAACTTTGTCATATCACTATCATCAACAAATTCTGTTACATCCTCAAAGAGTTCCAATAAATTTGTTCAGTTTCACTTAGGCTTTCATAAACCAATATTGGTTTTAAATTGTCTTTGCTGTTGCTAAATCCTCTTCAATTACTTGTTTCATGATAGACTCCAATGGTTTGGCTGCAATAGATATCACACTATAAACTGATAATTCCTAAGATCACAAGTTTGACCTTCTGTTTAGAAAATGGAATAGCATAAGCTATGTGTTAATCCTCTGGTATTACATCTGGACATAAAAACTGAAGCCAAATCTCCCCTACTGCTTGTGCTCATTTCTTTTAATACATCTGAGTTGTTAATTGGAGAATATTCATGTCATTATGTTTTTCAAAAATGACTTGATATTTGATCTTTCTTATCCCCGGGAAATAGGACACACAACCTTACCTAAACAACAACTTGCAACTTTTACAGTGATCACCTCTTTTTTAAGTTTCTCCCACATTTGTTACATTTTCCACCGCTTAAACTTATAAATGCTGCAAGCTTGTTGCTGGCATTGAAGGTCACTGTATAGCCAATCATACCTTTGTCACAAATGCAATGAGTTGCAGAAGGTTTGAAATTCACTACATATAAAAATGAGCTTACTCCCTTTGATGAACAAGTAAGTTAATGACTCATGCGTATGTGTTTTTTTAAAAAGAACTTGCTTGTAAATTGACACTATTTAATGAACTTTATGTTGACCACCTGATTTCTATAAAGCACACGTAATCATGCAATCGTTTCAGGTGTGTAGATCCATGAGAGTTCTTCAGCTGAAAAGAACAAAACAGAGTGTGGTAAAAATGTGTCAGTCTTTGAAATCAGTGCAGGTTTATCTTTTAGTCATTTAACAAGACATGCTTGCTTCAATTTGCATGGGAATTTTTTTTAAAAAAGCTAAGTTTTAAATATGTTCATATTCCTGCTGGAGATTCACAAATAATTTGGCATTTCACTAAAATGTCAGAGTGTTTGGTGCGATGGTGCTGGTGGAGGAGAAAGGGTGTCGTATCCTCTCATTGGTCAGGAGTTGAGTGGAGAGTATTCAGTTTTGCATGTTCAGGTCCAGTAGAGGGACAAGTTGGGGAATTTGGTTCATGCGATGTGGAGCAATTCTCTATATTTCATAAAACACTTTTTCCTCAATAATTTCACTGAAATCCATGAAAGCTTGCTTATTTTGTCCTCTGTGACCCAAAGCCTGTAAATTATCTTCCTGTGAAAATTTAAAGGAATAATTTTCAGTTAGTGATCATTTAACTGAATAAAATGTACTACTACTGCGCTGCACAATAGAGGTTGGCAAAGAGACCCAGAGTTTTATCACATGGAAATGCCTGCCTGAATGTTTCAATTTGTTTGCAAGGTGCTTACTGTGAAACTTGTCCAACATCAGCCAAACCAATGCAAAAGATTGAAACATTTCAAGAGCAGAATATAACTAACACATCCATGATGTTTTATGCTAGTTATAAAAAAAACTGCTTATCACTCCTAATGGAATTAATTGACAATACCAATTTTTTGTCATTGTACCTTTCTATAGGCCTTTGAGGAGGCTCTTAAAATAAAACTTCTTTTGTAATACATGTTTATCCAAATTAAACTCTATCTGCCACTCCTCAGTCCATTAGTCCAATTGATCAAGATCCCTTTGCAATCTTAGATAACCTTTTTTCACAACCGACTATACTACCCATTTTAATTCATCTGCAAACTTACTAACCATGCTTCCTAAATCATTTATATAAATGACAAACAAGAAGGGACCAAGCATTGATCCCTGTGGAACACCAACTGTCACACCTCCAGTCCGAAAAACAACCCTCCACTACCATCATCTGTCTCTCACCATTAAGCCAATTATGTATCCAATTGGCAAGGTCTCCCTGAATTCCATGTAATCTAATTTAACCAATCAGTCGACCATGCAGGATATTGTTAAAAGCTTTACTAAAGTCTAAACATCTACCACTCTGTCCTCATCTATCTTTTTAGTCACCTACTCAAAAAACTCAAATTAAGTTTGTGAGACATGACTTCCCATGCACAAACATTGGTGGGTAGGTAATTGAACAATGCTGATGCCAATGAATTCCAAAGAGAGGTATTGAGACTCTCTCTTATTGACAAGTGTGGTTTGATTTATGGACCTAAGACGAAACACAGCCTGGATTTATGAAGTGGAGCACTTTTTTTTATGACAAAGGAATCTTTTACTGACATTCACAGAGGGTGACAAGGAGCACCCTTTGAAACAGAGTCAGTAGTGTGTCAAGCTCTTCATTGTTGACCTTACTATACTGAAGAGATGGCAAATGGAGGTAATTGTATGTTTAGAATAGTAGTGAGAGGGCACAGCATCAGAATGACTGTCCTCCAAACTCTAGAGTTTGCTAAATGGGCCTTCATGAAGAGATTGGTAGATCAAATGGATAAGATCAATTCCCAGGTAAATCCAGTAACCACAAAGTGAAGCTTTTAATTTTTCCCTCTTTAAACTTTCCAACCTGCAGCATTGGAAGCAACCTTGAGATTACGTCAATTAAGTCTTGTTTTTCAAACCAGTGACAAATTTCATGCTCCGTTGAGAAGATTAGAAATGTGGTTCAATCGATAACATTTATTTGAACACAGATTTTACCTTTTAGTTGCTGTCCAATTACTTGGTGACAACCTTCATCAGTGTATTATTTAGGATTCCTGATCAAAACTGGAAAATATTCTATGTAAATCCCCATGTCTAGAAGCTCCCACAAGTACCCTTATTCTACAAATGTCAAACAATGCAGAATAAAAACTGGAAGAACTGCTGATGCTGTTAATCAGAAAGAAAAAAACAGAAATTGCTGGATAAGCTCAGCAGGTTTGGCAGCCTCTGTGGGGAGAAATCAGAGTTACTGTTTCTGGTAGAGTGACCATTCCTCAGAATAAATACGGCAAATGCTGGCAATTTTAAATAAAAAGAAGAATACTGGAACAATTCTGAAGAAGAGTAATACTGAACTTGAGCATCTCCAGCATTTTCTCCTTTTCTGTGTCATCCTCTCTTCCTGCTAAGTGGTCTGTGGTGATATTGTGGCTTGCCGAGGTCTATCTTGTCCTTTTGTTAAATAAAGGTTGTAAGATAGTGGTGACGAGTGGCCATTGAAAACTCATAAAGTAAATAGCTTGTGAGGTCTTGGTTTTTATTTTAAAGTTGGAACAATAGAAGCAGCCTGAAAGGGTGGGGTCAAGTTCCCACAGAACCAGGAGTTTTAGTTTTTTAGTTGTTTTCAATTGCTGGGTCTTTTGCTACAGTACATCTCTCCCTGCTACACTTTGTGAGTTCTCTTGATGTTTTTTTTCTTGGACTGCTGAAGTTGCATGTGAGACAATCTGCTTTCTGAGTTTGCCTTTTGCCAAGGGTGTGTTTATGGAATGTTCCTATATTGAAACAGTTACTGTTTAATAACTAACTAATCTATTATTCGGTTATGTTTTCCAATAGAATTACAGCTAAGCCAGTTCTTTTATTTTATTTTTTCTTTTATTGTATTTCAACCATGGTGTACAAATAAATTGTGTTTTGCTTAACATCAAATAGTTTGATTAGTTGAATGGTATCTGGAACGTAATACCTTAGATTTACCTTTAGGATGTCTTCTTAATATATTTTGACCTAGTTCATAAAGGCCCCTTGCTCCATAGTGTCAGAGGTTGCCTTGGACTATCCTCCTTTTACCTGAAATGTCGATTCTCCTGCTCCCCAGATGCTGCCTGACCTGTTGTGCTTTTCTAGCATCACGCTTTCGACTCTATCTTTCTTTAAGTTAGCATCACAGTAACCTGTGGGATTCTCTGCAAAGAATATTTTCAAGAAGGTGTTAAATATAGTTCTTTGGGCTAAAGGAATCAAAGGTTATGGGGAGAATGCAGGAACAGGGTAATGAGTTGGATGATCAGCCATGATAATACTGAATGGTGGAGAAGGCTTGAATGTCTGCTTAGCCTACTCCTGCTCCTATTCTCTGTTTTTGTTTCTATGACTAGAATACTTGTATTAGATAGTTCCAATTACTCAGTTTTCCATCATTTAAGATCCTGTCTGTCTCTGTAGCCAATTGGATGGTTATTCACTTTTCTCCTTGTACACTCAAGCAGTGTCTTGAATTATCTATCACTGCCTAAAGGGCAATCATATTCTGGAAAGTTAATGCTGAAACTCCTCATTCTCTCTGATGCTATGGAATATGGCCAATTGCACATTCAGCACAACGGTCTCATGCTTCAAAGATTCGATTTTCTACATTTAATGCAATTGTCCTGCCTAGATCCATGATGACCTAAATAGCACACAATCAGAATCTTAGAATTCTCTGCACTTCCAAATCTGACTTTGAAACATAGATGTTTCAGACTGAATTCTCACTAGCACAAAATTCTCACAGGGATCAAACTTTGTTTGCTCACTTAATACAAGTTCTAATTATAGGGAAAAAAAACCTGTCTGATTGTACTTCAAAACTGCAATCTGTCTGAAGCTGAACACTTTACTTTTCAAGCCTTTCACACTCCACTGGCCGCTTGCAGCTCAACATTCTCTCTTAATCAACTGGAAAGTCAACTGAAGCATTTCGTGGATTTCAGCAGACCAACAAAAATTGAAAAAAAGAAACAGCTTCCAAAAAAAGCTCTCAAAATACAAACTTTTACAGCAGCCCAGGGAATAATGAAACATTGAACAGCAAACCACAGTGTCCTCAGTTTTTAACTTAACAATTAGGATGGATTTTGCAGCACCCAGTTACACTTTCTAGCCATCGTGGTAATGGCACAAAGATTAAAAAATAAACATGTTGGGGAGTTCAACACACATGCAAGCCAGCTTCCTGCACATGCAGTTAAACTGACAACTTTACCTGGCATCTAGTCATGATTAGAAACAACTCGATCATCTGGGAACCAGCTGCAGATGTGTGCCAACTTTGAAAGAACACCTGTGATGTAGAGATTAGTTTGTGCACTGTGATGCCAACCACTACCACTTTCTGCTTGAGATAGTTTGCTGCTCCTATTACTTTTCTTGACTGGGTCCCAAGGTCTAATTGATTTACAATGGAAAATTATGTGAGTCTTAATAAGAAGAAGCTCAAGTCTTGAACAAGATGTGGTTTATTGCATGATAGCAATCAGGTACAAATTATTTGAGTATATTAGACATTGTTACTCAGACTAATGGCGGACAAGTGAATATTGACCTGACAAGTCCTGAAGATGTTCTGCCTTTTCTCTTTTAAGACATCTTCATGTTGAGTAGCCCTTATTGAATTCTCCAATATCCAACCTTCCAAAATCATTATTTTGTGCAAAAGGAATAACAATGCTACTATTTTTACATTTGACAATATGTGAGCTCCAGCCAACTTACTAGACAATTCCATGATTTAGAACAAATATCCGTAAACCTTACTATACAACATTCGTACAGTAATACAATCTATCATTTATACACCACTTATTTCTAACACCCAAAATTAACTGTTGATTAATACGGGTAATAGACTGTGATCAAACACTCTACAGAGCATATCAAATAGTAATTGCAATCAGGACAGAGGCTATGGATTTCTCAGCTCTCCCGCAAATGTTAATGATATGGTGGGTCATTAAATCTCATCAAACTTCACAAGGAATTATAATTCTTCACGTTTGCCAAACTTGACCTTGAAGCTCCTTCTTAAGAACTGCACCATCATGGACTGCGTCAATGATTGCTCCCATTCTGATCAGTCACTCTCCATTCATGGGTCTCCTCTGGACTTCAAAACTGCACTCCAGTCATCTTGGCCTGTAGAATGAAATAGATACAGTTTGTGAGCTTTACAACTCCCAATCCTAACAGTACCAAACTGTTAATGAAATACGGTTTCTTCTGAGCCCCAACAGCTCTCAGAATGCTTCTAGATATCGAGTCCAATACTTAGTTGCCTGCTACCTCCTCAAACTTCTGCATGAGTTCTAAAAGCACAGAGACCTACTACTGAGGTCTCGACACAGAACCTATGTAACTTAGCAGTAGAGCTGGAAGAAGCATTGCCAAACATGGAAACATCTCTCTCTTCTCTCACTTACTGACTTTTCTACTACCTGTAACCTTCAAGTTCCTTTTTCTTGACCCTTAAATTGCCCTAAGGGACTTGTGGGAAACCTTTCAACTAGCCCCTCCATTATTTCTCAGCAGAATTGTATGTATCCAATGTATTTTGGACAACTAATTGCAAAATCCCGTTTGGAACACAGTGGGCCCAGAATGTCACATTCCAGCACATGCTGCATCCAGCTGAAGAAGGACTCAGCTCAACATATGTATTAAACATATCGCAGAGGCATTGGTATGCATGGCCACCCTTTCCATTGTCATTCCCAGTGAACAGCAGCAACCCAATATCACTACACTGATGCATCTTTAAAAGTATCAAACTGTTCGGTGAAATTTGTAAGGCTATAGGCATTAGGTTCTTACTGACCCTCTGACAGCATTTGTATTTTGGTGGCTGCGTCCCTTTAAATATTCATTTCAACTGGTTAGAGAAGGATGCTGGTCTTAATTTTCTGCTTTATCCTGTTTTGATAAACTGCATTAGGTCCCTCATGCATGGCCACAAGGGTTGGGCTGACCTTACAAAATCCCACAAGCTCATGAGCACATCAGCGGAACCGGAGCTTGTTTGAGGCTGCTAACTTTCGCTTTAAATGCATTCATTTGACTGGAGTGGTCCGACGTGCTTTTCTTTTCTCTTTACTGAATTGCCACACTCAGGATGCTTCAGGAACCATCAATATCATATTGTGATCACTCTAAAATGAAAGGTATCAGTCAATCAAATTAGTGCCACACTGTCACTTATGCTGTCGGGGCATGTTTCCCAGCTGTTCGGTAAATGTACTTCTGGGACAATAAGTTACAATGTAATGTCACCATGATTGACAGAACTTGCTTGTTAATGGTGAGGATGCTGAAAAACAGCATTTTTCTGCTTAATTTAGAAAATCTACACTTCAAACATCAGTAATTTCAAAAGAAAGATATACAAGTTTAATGGACTAAAAAAATGATGCTTACTTAATAAATCTGCCCCTCTGATGAAATTTTCCAGGCTTTGCCTGTTTGTCTGTATTTAATAGGTATGATATGTGCAATAATAATAATAATAATAATAATAACAACTTGCATTGATATAACACAGCAAAACATTCCAAGGCGCTGTACAGGAGCATTATCAGACAGAACTTGACATCAAAGTGCCTAGGGCGATATTAGAAGAAGTGACTAAAAGCTTGGCGCCAGCAATGAGTAATTATTTATCTCTACTCTCACTCAATCATACTGCATTTTCTCTTCAGGTTGGTAATATCGTTTTTTTTTCACTTGACCTGCTTTGTTCTTAGAGACTAGTTTGAAGTTTTAATTAAAGGAAAAACATATTGTTCACACCTTACTCAACTGATTTCAGTGCTAATTTTTCCTAAGTGTCTAATTGGCAAATAGCTTCAGTGAGATTAAGACTTGCTTCATACACTGACCTCACATGTAACATGGGTTGACAGGATTCTCACAGATTTATTAAGTGAAGGTTTTGTTCTTAATCGGCTAGCAATATTGTTGCTATAGAGATTGTGGCTCAAGATATGGTAACACACAGAGATTTAATGAAATGAGTAGCTATGGTAAGTCTGACATAAATAGAAGATCGATGTCACTTTTGGTAGCTTCATCATTGTGCTTTGTGGTTTTTCACTCCATTTAAAGTACACCCATCCATCCATTTTATTAATTTTACTCAAAACCCGAAAGATATCATTTTACTTAACCAAAGGGTGACTTGTCACTACTATAATTCTAATACAAGGTCCTCAGCTGAGTGAGATAGTGTGAATCAAATTGAGTTGTTTTCTATTAGCTGGCTGCTGAGAAGAAGGGAATTGGGTTATGGCTGGCACTGTGCCATGCTGGTGATGGCCATTGTTTTGAAGGATATAAATCAGTATCTCCCTCTGTGACTAACAAGCTCAAAGGTACAACTTTATTCCACTTAATCATACCAATGACAGTTTCTCAATGAGTTATAGCAAACCAATGAAACATTTATGAAGTATCTCAAAAAATGACCACAATTATGTGCAACCCTGCCGTAACTGGTGAGGACTAATAGCTCATCCCACTTACTGGGCACTGTAGATTGGTTTATATTGTTGCCCTGAGACAAATTCACTGCCATATTTCAAAATAGTAAAGAGGTAGAGGCCAAAGGTTTAGATAAATGATGCACCATTACATTTCTCCAATTATTGAATGTTAGGTTAACTCTGCTTGAAAACAACAGCCTGATGCTTTCAGCTGCTGGGCAAGGGTGACTTAAATCCATGGTAACAAACTGAAAATCAGCATTTGCCTGCCAATGTTTCTGACAGATCATGGGAGAACATAATGGTTTTCTGTTCTGTACCCTCACATCTCATTCCTTATTGGTGAAATCAACCTCTGTCTTTTTGCAAAATAAAAACCGAAAAAACTGAAAAAACTGTGGACGTTGGAAATCAGAAACACAAACAGAAATTGCTGTAAAAGCTCAGCAGGTCTGGCAGCACCTTTGGAGAGTTAATGTTTCGGGTCTGGTGAACCTTACTGTGAAGGGAAAAGAACAGGAAGGGTCACTAGAAATGAAATGTAAACTCTATCTTTGTTCAGATAATCCATGCCAAATATCTTCCATAATTTAGCCACCAATGATCTTATTTAACCGTAAATGTCCAATCCTATCTTAAATCATCATAAGCAAATTTTGTGGTATACCCAATATTGAATTAAATGCAACTCCACCTCAATTAACAACACAGTTCCAACCTCAACCAACTTCCATCCAGCGACACACATAACATTTCAGTTGACTGCACACAAATCCATCTCCTTCTGCACAACACATTTCCACAACAGGGATTCTTTTGTTTCATATTGCATGAGCAGATTTCTCATATAATACTGAAAGCTAAGTTCATGCCCCCTCTCTCCCCCAACCTAGAGCTCCAGCTGAGCTTGATTCCGACCTTGCTATACAAATGTACCTCCCACCTCACTTCACATTGAGCCCACTACAGCCCACATAAATACACCTGATGTGCTGCTCCAGTATGAATTTACTACAGCCACATAAATATACCTGTTATTGAGCCCCAATATGAGCACACCTCCCATCTGATTTTGTTTGGAGCCTGCCTACTGAAGCAAGTTTTCTGTTTTCTGTATCATAATTGGCATACATCATGTATTGTTCAACTGCCAAATTGCTAACTATAGGTATTTGAGGCTGCAACCCAACAACAGTATTTTACCCATGTGCTGAGAAAGCATTTTAAAGACAATCAGCACAGTCGATCCTGTGGGAGTCTATCCTGTGATGATGCTCTGGGTTTAAGAGGTTATTTTGTCCTGGCTTTTATTTTTAAAGAGAAAGATTGGGAGACAGCTGATGAGCAGTCAATGAGAAGACAATCAATTTGTGAAGCCTTAGGTTGGAACCAAAGGAGCGGCCTGAGTGGTGTGGTCAAGCTGTCACAGTTCCAGGATTTTTAGTTAGCTTTCACCAGTTGTTGTTGGGATCTTGAAGAAGTGGAAATTCTTTCTCCCACTCTCAATTATAATTAAAAGTTGGGGGTTCTCTTCCTCGGCTGCTGGATTGCATGTGAGACAAAATCTGTCTTCTGAATTTGCCTTTTGCCAAGTATGTGTTTATGGGATGTTAGTAAATTGGAACAGTTAATTGGTAATAGTTATTGCATTTGTTATTCAGTTAAGTTTTTCAAAGGAGTTAAGTTATTCTTGCTTTCGTTGTATTTTAACAAGTGCTTGAATAAATCATGTTTTGCCTAATGTTTCCTGGTACAACCAATCAAATTGCATATGGAACTCAGCACCTGACATTTACCTTTAACATAAGAAAAGGTTAGGGTCTAGGCTACCTTCTTAATATATTTTGAGGAGTCTGATCTGGTCCACAACAATTCCAACCACCAGAAAACTTATTTCTCTCATCACCAGGAACTCAAAAGTAGATTAGCTGTCATCAACTGAATAATAATTATTGAAATGTACTTTAAGCCCCAAAAAGACTTCCAGAGTTTCCATTTATCACATATTACTAGTTGCTTATAGCTACATCCTATTGTTATGCAAGACATTGATTACAAAAATCAAACTCGACACCTCATTAAGCACAGTTATCAAGACTCACTTGGAGAAATTACACTGATAGTTGAGCCTATCTATTTCTGGAGTCCTTGCAAGAGTGAGGACATCATTACATTACACGAAGTTATACAATTTACCTGTCTTATGGTCTCAGGTTAACAGAGAACAGTGATCAGGATTTTTTTGCTTGACAAGAAATAATTTAAAAAATCAATTTTAACTACAGGAAAACAAAATATGAATTATTGACATATAATTCCGTGAGCTTAAGTTCTATCCCCTACTAGCACTTACACACATGTAGATGGACACAGACAAACAAACAGGTATAGTAGTTATAGTTCAACAGCATTAGTCCACTGGATTCCTTTTGAATCTTCTAAGTCCTTCTGATATCCAATTTTCTTCTTTCCAGATCCTTTCAGTTCTTTACTAAAGACAAAAGAATGTCAATTCACTAATTGTTCAATTTTTCAGTCACTGGTTAGAGGCATAGAGCTAAAATGTAAATCACCGTAGTCTTACCAGACCACAGTGCTGTTATATCAATAGAGAGAGATGATTGTTGGTGGTTTAACCTGAGGGTCACCTCCATGAGCCGACAGAAAGTATGGAAGAGGATAGCTAGTTATTTTCTAGTTTTTTAGTTACTTCACCACAGAGAGAGAGAAACTTTGTCTCCTTTGTATTCTGGAGGCTTCTGCCACTCTATTCTTCACATACCTGCCCAGTAGCCATTCAGAGAGTCATTGTCATTCTGATGCCTGCAGGGCCAGTTGTGTGAACACACACACACACACACCTGTGACATGTTAGATATACCCCCTACCTGTTTTTAAAAATGCAATCTTTGGCTGAAAGAAATATTTTTCTCAGTTTAATCCACAATCCAAAAACAAAGATAGATAAAAAGATGTGATCTTTAAATAATGTGGTGCAAAATGAAAAGGAATTCAAATATACATTCACTCCCTTCATCTTCAAGATCACAAGAAATTTTAATAATTCTCTTTCCCTAGATTCCAGTAGCAACATTGAAATCAGGCACAACCTCATGAACTGTCTCATCCGAACAGCACTAACAATCAGTTGCAAACGTATTGTCATCAGATATTAGGCCCCTATATTACCTGGGAAATTCCTGTGACTAGACCATTACAAATCAAAATTTGAAAAGTGCTTAGCACGGTGTGAAAGGGTATCTTATTCTGTAGTTACAGTAGAGAAGGCAGTCATGGTGAAGGGATTAGATAGTTGAGGCAATACAAACTGTTGCACACACAAAGTCATTTGTTAATTGTATCAGACTCTTTGGCCAAATTCCTACCATTTTGGATAATCGAGAATAAAAATTCATTTCAGCAATGATTTGTAGGTGCTAGTGTTGGACTGGGATTACAAAGTTAAAAATCACACAATACCAGGTTATAGTCCAACAGGTTTATTAGGAAGCATTAGCTTGTGGAGCGCTGCTCCTCACCTGATGCAGGAGCAGCGTTCCGAAAGCTGGTACTGCCAAATAAACCTGTTGGACTATAACCTCATATTGTGTGATTTTTCACTTATTTCAGCAAAGTACAATTACATATTTTTAATATATTCCAACTGCTTTGCTGTATGCACCTTTTTATATGGATGTTAATCCATTCTAACAAAATGGTTTGTGACTGCTTAAAACAATACATTACATATTTGCATGTGAACTTTGTCAATTAAGTCCTCTTTAAATCTGCTTCGGTGCTTCAGCTTAATGTCTGTTCGTGTTGAAGAGCTTTTAAAATTAAAAAGCTTTGTAAAGAAAGTGAAAGTAAAATGGATTTAAGTTATCAAACATGAAAAGAATGTATAGTGATTCTAAGGTAAAATTTTAATTACAAAACTTCTTTGCAGTCTATTGAAAGCAATTCATTCTGAAATATCACGCTAATTATTTAAACAAGTCAATGCCACATCCCCATTGTGTGGAAATAGTTTGATCAGTCTATCTGAAGTAAATGATGATTAAGGGGTTCTGACCTTTCAGCAGACAATACCACTGACCCAGTTGAGGCCCCGATCAATCAGCCACTCACCAGATTAATAGAGATGGTTAGAATCGATTCTTCAACCAAGTGTTCAAGCATCTGAAATGCTTCACTGGATTAATAGAATAGAAAATAAATTAATGGACAGGACTGGAATCTGCTCAATACTAGTGTTACTGTGGCATTTATCATATAGCACATTATCTATAAAAGAACAAGATCTACTACTCCTGTACACTGATATCATGGTGCCCATGAAGGAGAGCAAAATAAGTAGTTTAACTATTTGAACATGCATACTATTCAAACCTGAGATCCCTAGTTTACATCTACTAAACCTTGTCACTTCCCCTTTCTCTATCCTTCCCAATCTGTCATCTGCACCATGCTTTCTTCATCCAACAGGGAAGGTGGACAGTCTGGCTGTTAATATCTATGTGGCTTTCATTAATGCTGCCCCATGATTAAGCTGTCAAAAGATCCACTGCTACAAGGCAGCATTGCCATTTTCTTCCTACCTTGGAAGTGAAACATTTAGCTTAATTAAAGGGTAGGGCAAAGAGCTAGAACAGTTCTCATGATGAGGGGAAGCACACTCAAATAAGAACTTAAACTGAGATTCATTTTTACAGCTAATTTGTACAGGTCGTTTCTAATTTTGCTGGATTTTTCTGTCCTTTTATTCTTTTGTTATATGGATTTGGTATATATTCACATGAAATATTTCAAGGCTTTGTTTTACTGAATCTTCTTTGCAGCTTCAAAATACACATTTTTTTTCTATGACAACTGATCTTCTTGAAATTTCTAACGTTATCAAGTAGAATTATAGAATGCGTGGGATAAACTCACCCTGTGTAAGGAGCTGGATGTACTTAGCTTGTTCCC
The DNA here is from genome assembly GCF_037043375.1 of Chiloscyllium plagiosum. NCBI lineage: Eukaryota > Metazoa > Chordata > Chondrichthyes > Orectolobiformes > Hemiscylliidae > Chiloscyllium > Chiloscyllium plagiosum. The sequence continues at coordinate 32,338,118 of NW_028270163.1, forward strand.
AAACCAGTGGTGACACTTTGCTCCTGGGAAATGAATCAGAATCTGTGAGCGTGCTTCCCCACTTTGAGAAAGTAGCTTACTTCCTTACAGTTTGTGTATAATGGCCCAGCCAAGATCACATAATTCTTTAATGCCATTAAACATTTTCTTTAAAAAAAAACATTTTTGATTCAGGCAGGAAGAGTTGATCTGTCATAGCATCAGTAAGATTTTAATTAAGCACATAAAGTGTTTGTACTGGTACACTCCCGGTGTGCAATGTAAAAGCAGAAGCCATGACAGGGTGCTAATTTCACTGGACTTGTAATCCAGAAGTCCAGGCGAATCCTTTAGCACAGTGGGCAGCACGGTGGCACAGTGGTTAGCACTGTTGCCTCACAGCGCCTGAGACCCGGGTTCAATTCCCGCCTCAGGCGACTGACTATGTGGAGTTTGCACGTTCTCCCTGTGTCTGCGTGGGTTTCCTCCAGGTGCTCTGGTTTCCTCCCACAGTCCAAAGATGTGCAGATCAGGTGAATTGGCCATGCTAAATTGCCCGTAGTGTTAGGTAAGGGGTAAATGTAGGGGCATGGGTGGGTTGCGCTTCGGCCGGTTGGTGTGGACTTGTTGGGCCGAAGGGCCTGTTTCCACACTGTAATGTAATCTAATCTAAAACAACAGGGCTGCTGATGAAATTTAAATTCAGTTAAAAAAATCTGAAATCTCGTCTCAGTGATGGTGACCATGAAACGATCATCAATTCATGCAAAGAACCTTCTAATTCATTAATGCCTTTCAGGGAAGGAAGTTTGTCCATCCCTGCGTGGCCTGGCATACATGTGAGTCACAGTAGTGTGGCTGATTTCTAACTATATACTGAAATGAACCAATATGCCATTCAAGTCAAGGGTAGTTAGTGATGAGCAGTAAATGCTAACCTTGTCAGCTATGTCCATGTCCCACGAAAGAATATATTTTTAAGAAGTTTGTAGATGACACCAAAATTGAAGGTGTAGTGGACAGCGAAGAAGATTACCTCAGAGTACAACAGAATCTTGATCAGATGGGCCAATAAGTCAAAGATGGAGTTTAATTAAGGATGGAGGTGTCGCATTTTGGAAAGGCAAAACAGGACAGGACTTATACACTTAATGGGAAGGTCCTAAGGAGTGTTGCTGAACAAAGAGACCTTGGAGTGCAGGTTCATAGTTCGTTGAACATGGAGTTGCAGGTAGATAGGATAGTGAAGAAGGCATTTGGTATGCTTACCTTTATTAATCAATGCATTGAGTATAGGGGTTGGGAGGTCATGTTGATGCTGTACAGAACATTGGTTAGGCCACTGTTGGAATAGGATGTTCTGAAACCTGAAAGGGTTCGGAAAAGATTTACAAGGGGGTTGCCAGGGTTGCAGGGTTTGAGCTATAGGGAGAGGTTGAATCGGCTGAGGCTGTTTTCCCAGGAGCATCAGAGGGGTAATCTTATCGAGATTCATAAAATCATGAGGGGCATTGGTAGGATAAATAGGCAGGGGAGTGCATAGGTTTAAGGGGAGAGGGAAAAGATTTAAGAGACTTAAGGGGCAACATTTTCAAGCAGAGGGTAGTGTGAGTATGGAATGATCTGCCAGAGGAAGTGGTGGAGGCTAGTACAATTACAACATTTAAAAGGCATCTGGATAGATATATGAATAGGAATAATTTGGAGGGATATATGCCAGATACTGGCAAATGGAACTAGATTTATTTAAAATAGCTGCTCGGCATGGACAAGTTGGACTGAAGTGTCCGTTTCTGTGCTTTATTTCTCTTTGGCACCATGACTGTAGATTCTGATCTTCTAAACATAGCTTGTGTCTGGACAGAGCATTTCAAAGCATTGAAAACACTGGCAACATGTTGTTGGTTACAGACCTGATTTTGGTCACGGTAAGATAATTTGTTACAGTAGGTATTTTGTTAAATATTAAAATTTTTCAGCTCAACTTGAGATTTTTCAGACAGCACATTGTCACTTGGTTGATTAAGATATAAGTATCAATACAGTCAGCTGCTATTCTTATTATGTTGGTTATATACCAGTACTAAACAGTTAGTAAAAAAACAGTCTGTTACTTTATTTTACTGTGTGCTTTGACTGAATTACTGTTTATTAAATGAATCCCATTTTGATGCAATAAAGCTACCTCCAACTTACAAAGTGTGCTTGTCACCAGAACGGTTTACTTTCCTCTTCTGGGTTCCATTTTCTTATTTATTCCCATTAAACCTTGCACTTTCAGGTGGCCTAGCCTCTTTTTATTGCTCTGAATTAAATTTCCTTCCACTTGTCATTCTATGACTTGAAGATCAAGAGATTCAACAAGGTTGCCAAAGGCACAACTGTTCTGAAGACATACACAAAATCAACCTTCTCATTAATTTCATCATTCTTCATCATTCACCTTATGAGTACAACCCTGGTGTATGCTTACCAACCTTCACTATGGCAAAAGTCGATAGAAAGCCAGCAAATCATGGAGCAATGTGTTGGAGCTCGAACACCACACCACCATCACACCTCTCATAAGCCTCTTTCAACCCAGCAAATGGTTAAGGTGACATTTCAGCAGTATATTTCCAGTATAAAGATAAATTCTATTGGCAGGACCCACCCTCCTTGGCTATTAATGAGGTGAACAAACTTAAGGAAAAAGCTTGGACTGAATCTTGCATTTTTTTGGGGCTCTGTACAAGTTTCATTGAGTTTCTTTAAAGGTTTTTAACCAAGAGGTTGAGCAAGTTTTTTCTATCATTTCTGACTAACTCACCTTTTAACCACCTAACCTACTACTACAGCATCTATTATGTCCAATTCTAGCCCTATCCTATCATGCATTGTTCCTGGAACAACTCACCACTGTCAGGTTATCCCAGAATTAAGACCATAAGACATAGGAGCAGAAATTAGGCCATTCAGCCTGTCGAGTGGCTGCATCATTCAATCAAACTGAGAAGTTTCTCATCCCTATTCTCCTGCCTTCTCCCTGTAACCCTTGATCCCTTTGACAATCATGAACCTATCTATTTTAACTGGAATCACTTGCGTGCCCACCACCTTTAAAAGCTTGCTGTAGATCTGGCCAAGTGCTGTTAGTCCAGAGTTGCCCTGTATGGTTTCTGACATGTTCCTTGGACATGGCAGACAGGAGGTAATCATTGCTCCATGTTGCAGGCAGAAACCTGGAGCTCCTGCTGGACAGGGTCATGCCCGGGCAGAAGATTCTGTATCCCTCAGGAACGGCAGTGGAAGCTGCAATACCAGACCATGCCAGCTTCAGGCTGTCACATGGTTTAAAACAGCCTCAGATGTGTGGAGGAACACCCCACAGTGTAGGAAGAAAGTCAATGTTCTTCTTCACTACATCAGCATCAATACCATCATTTTCTCTCTGATACCTGGCACACGTTCTCTGTTACTATACCACCCTCCTACCAAGGCCCATGCTCTACCTCTCTCATTAATGTGTACAACATCTTCCCAAACTCACTGTCATGCACAACAATCCTGAGATCACTAACCCTGCATGACCTCTGAGCTTCCCACTCTCTTACTCAGGACACAATCCCAATGGGACAAAAAGTAACAGCTAAGATACCCATGTCCATTTTTGGTAATAGCTGCCTCTCTCTTATTCTAGGAGGAACAAAATCTCCAACAGGGCAAAAAGAGTCAGGATGGGTGATGAGCTTCCCAATTTTCAGTTCCTTACCCCTTCTGTGGAGAGCATCCTGACTCTTACCATCCTAATTCACTGACTGACCATGTCCAAGCCCCTAGCCTGGCATCAGATGTTGCGCGTAACGTATTGTATCAGGACACCAGAGCTATCCCTCTCCTTGTCTGAGACCTGCTGACAACCATGAATAGGAGGGTTATAGCTTAGTGGTATTATCACGAGACTCTTAATCCAGACATCTGGAATTGTAAAACCTGCACCCACACCTCCTCCCTCACCTCTATCCAAAGCCCTAAAGGAGCCTTCCACATCCATCAAAGTTTTACCTGCACATCCACTAATATCATTTATTGTATCCGCTCCCGATGCAGTCTCCTCTACATTGGGGAGACTGGGCACCTCCTAGCAGAGTGCTTTAGGGAACATCTCCGGGACACCCGCACCAATCAACCACACCGCCCCGTGGCCCAACATTTCAACTCCCCCTCCCACTCTGCCGCGGACATGGAGGTCCTGGGCCTCCTTCACCGCCACTCCCTCACCACCAGACGCCTGGAGGAAGAATGCCTCATCTTCTGCCTCGGAACACTTCAACCCCAGGGCATCAATGTGGACTTCAACAGTTTCCTCATTTCCCCTTGCCCCACCTCACCCTAGTTCCAAACTTCCAGCTCAGCACTGTCCCCATGACTTGTCCGGACTTGTCCTACCTACCTATCTCCTTTTCCACCTATCCACTCCACCCTCTCCTCCCTGACCTATCACCTTCATCCCCTCCCCCACTCACCCATTGTACTCTATGCTACTCTCTCCCCACCCCCACCCTCCTCTAGCTTATCTCTCCACACTTCAGGCTCTCTGCCTTTATTCCTGATGAAGGGCTTTTGCCCGAAACGTCGATTTCGCTGCTCTTTGGATGCTGCCTGAACTGCTGTACTCTTCCAGCACCACTAATCCAGAATCTGGTTTCCAGCATCTGCAGTTATTGTTTTTACCTCTTAATCCAGACACCCAGGTACAATTCTGGGGACCTGGATTCAAATGACAGTGGATGGTCGAATTTGAATTCAATTTTTAAAAATCTGAAATTAAGAGTATCATGATGACCAAGACATTATTATCAATTGTTGAAAAAACCCACTTGGTTCTCAAATGTCCTTTAGGGAAGGAAACTGCCATCCTTACCTGGTGACTCCAGACCCACAACAATGTGGTTGATCATTAAACTGCCCTTTGGGCAATCAGGGATTGGCAATGAATGCTGGCCTGGCCAACAATGCCTTCATCTTGTGAATGAATAAAAAAAACTTCCTGCCTTTATGCCTACCTGCGCTAAACAACATAGCAAGACAGAAGTAATATGAGTCTAGTAGCTAAGCAATGCAGGTAGGGATGCTGTGAGGGTCCAGCCAGGATCAGAGTGAGTGAGTGCTGTGGCAGTGAGTGAGAGGTGGAGATGCAGCCTGATCTAAACCATGACCTTGGAGCATATCGTTGCCCACACAGTGTCCTCACAGCAGCATTACATGATAATTAGCTGGCTAAATTTGCAGATGACACAAAAATGAGTAGAAAGGTAGGTTGTGAAGAGGATGTAAGGAGGATGCAGCCTGATGAAGACTGGTTGAGTAAGTGGTTAAAAAGTTCTCACTTTCTCCCAGGTTGAGTATAATTTGGGAAAATGGTGGGAGGAATTTAAAAAAAACAGAATGTTACTTCAATGGAGAAAAACCACGAAGTTCTGAGATGCAGAGGAATCTAGGTGTTCAAGTGTATGAGTACAGAAAGTTAATATTCAGGTACTGTGAGAGGAATTCAATGTAAAGCTAAGGGTCTCACTTCAGCATTAGTGAGATCACATCTCCAATACTGTGTGCAATTTTAGTTTCTTTTTTTAAGGAATGATGTGAGTGCATTGGAGGCAGTTTGTGGCACATTTATGAGAATAATACATAGAATAAACGGGTTGGTTTATGACAAAAGGTTGAACCAGCTGAGCTTGCATTCTTGCATAGAGTTTGGAAGAGTGAGAGATGACTTGATTGAAGCATATCACAGGATGTTACCTATTGTGGGTGAGTCCAGAAGTAGTTCACATTGCTTTAAAATGAGAGATCATACTTTTGCAACAAAGATGGGGCAATTTTCTTTCTCTCAGGGACTTGTGTGACTTTGGAAATCGCTGCCTCAGAAAGTGGTGGAGGCAAAGTCATTGAAGACTTTTAAAATGAAGGTAGATCCTTGTTCGACAAGGATTCAACATTTCTGATGAAGAGTCACTGGACTTGAAACATTAACTCTGTTTTCTCCTCGCAGATGCTGCCAGACATGCTGAGTTTCTTCAGAAGTTTCTATTTTTTAAATCCAAAATCATTGTGAGCAGAGAAGAATATTGAATGCAAAACACAAACAGTTTATTATCATCCAAACTGGACATGTAGGATTTGATAGATGGGTGTCTTTGTCTCAAATGCCAAATCATTTCATATTGTTCTTGTGCCTGTGCCACCATTCATGCAATCATGTTTCTTCAGTGGACAATAATTGAGGAGTAATGTTTTAGTTTAAAGTAGACCTATCACTAAACCACTGTTACAAATGGTTAAGCATTCACAATCACCTCCACTGGTTCCAAGGAACCCATGTTAAAAGTACAAAGGGTGAGCTAATAACCAATAACCAAAATAACCAATTAAAACTCTTGCTTCATCTATCACATCATTCTATGATCCTTTTTTTACCTAACTCACACTTCCGGACTAAATGATAGTCTGTTTGCTAGGTTCATTTCGGACTTTGGACTGTGAAGACAATCAGTTCAGGGATGTCAAGGTCAGGAAATGTCATGGTGCTTCAGTTATCATGGGATAGGAGGATTTGGTTGAGGGGGAAATATACTAGGACCTGACCAGCAGGCGTTCATTGAGATTACTAACAACTGCAACAACAAAACAAATGTCCCCAGTAAGGAACAATAGTCAATAAGGAATAAATAGCCAACAACAGAAAGAGATGCCAAAGAAGAGCTTTCTCTTAAACCCACAGACTCTGTTCATAAGGTAAAATAGGGAAATATAAGGGAAAATAATAAGAATAAATCCTGTGTTTGTCTCTGAATCGACAGTATTGGAAAACTAAAATTTCTAGTTTTAATTTCTAATTATTGATTAAAAGAGGGAGTGGCATAATATGTGAGCGGATTCCAAATTGTCTGTCTAGTAAATAGGCTTAACACTATATATGATATGTTTAGAGATTGTTTTGTTTGTTTTTTAAAATTGTTACTATAAATATTCCAAGGATTTTAGGTTTTCACACACTCATAACAGGATGTTTTGAATACCTCAACACGAAATAATTATCTCAGGACAGTTTCCTGAATTGCACATTATATTAAGTTAATCAGAGCTTGAACAGTGCATTAAAATGCATCAAACTATGTATCTGTAATGAGGAACATATTTTAATTTCTATAACATTAATGCATATTGAAGAAAGCTTCCTTTAAGTCCTCTTTCATCTTGTTTGCAGAATAGAAAAACTGATTCATTTGTTACCTCTATTTTTCAGCTTCACTCAATGCAGCATTCTTTCAGTCTGTACTGAAAATTATGGGCCACGATTTCACACAGAATGTCATTCCACCCCATTTTTAATGAATCTGTATTGCTGACGAGAGATTCTAATCAGGGCTCATTAAGGAACACAGGGCTGTACTTCCAATCTGCCAGTTCATTGGTAGTGCTGAACTGTCAGAGGAAGGCTAACTATGCCCCTTTACACACCAGTCAGCTGCGTATTCTGAAGTTTAATGATCCTGACAGCCACTTTGACAGCTGCTGTCAGATGATAAGTCCATAAGATAGGTGAAATACTAAGTTGCTGGAAGGGTAGAGTGCCAGATTGATAGGGGTTATGATGCCAGTAAGTAGGATACCAGATGGGCAAGGTGCATGGTGAATAGTGTGTTAGTTGAGTGGAGGTTAAGGTGCCATATGCAGAATGCCAGCTGGGCAGAGGTAAGATGCCAAGGTCAGTAGGGTGCCAAGTAGGAAAGGGGTAGGGAGACAATTTGCCAGGGTGCATGTGACAATCTGACCAGGTGATGCATTGTTTAGGGGAGGTCAGAGAGGATGGAAGAAATCAGGTCCATCAACAGGGGCAGGAAGGACAGGTGTCAAAAACTGTATGGGAGGGAGGATACAGTATTGGGGAAGTGGGTCTGGCAGCTGGACAGAGATAGAAACATGGAAAATAGGAGCAGAAGTTGGCCATTTTGATATTGCTACCCCCTTCAATATGATCACGACTGATCAACCAACTCAGTCCCCTGTTCCTGCATTCTCCCCATACTCTTTGCTCCCTTTAGCCCTCAGAACTATATCTAACTCTTTCTTGAAAACTTATAATGTTTTAACCTTAGCCACTTTCTGTGGCAGAGAATTCCACAAGCCTGCCACTCCTTTGGTGAAGAAATTTCTCTTCAGCTCTGTCCTGACTGGTTGACCCCTGTATTCTCAGCCTATAGCCTTGTGACCTCTGATTGTGGAAGCAGGGAAGGGGGAAGCGTGTTCAATGGCCTGGGGAGGGGATTTGGGCGTGGAACTGGAGAAGAGTGGCTTAGGTCAGGCATTGGGGCTAGGGACATCCCATACAGAGATAGTGGGGGGAGGAAGGGATGCGTCAGAACCATGGATGAGTGCCGGTGTTATCAGATGTGGAACAGAGAAAGGGATTCCCAGTTTTCAGAGAGTGTCAGATCAGGGTCTGGGTCAGGAAGAGGTATCATTGGGAGGGGGGTGAAGTAAATATGGGGTCATTTGGAAGGCATATAGGAGTTAAACTGTATATTTAATCGACTATTTTTTCTTGAGAAACTATTTACTTAATTATTTAATATTTGCTTAATTTCTTCTACGTAAATGGAGACTTTCAGAAGATTTCAAGCATAGAGGAATTACCCAGCAGAGTCTTCAATTTCCCAGGCAATTCTTTCAGAGTCTGCTGTGATGGGGATTCTGTGGGGCCTCCATGCGTAACCCCCATCGACACTGGAATAACAACTATCTGCCAAGTGGAAAAAGAGACCATTGCAATTAGTCTTCTAGTCACACTAAAAAGAGAAAAACAAAGATAATGAATGCATATGTTTAATTGCAAAACTAATTTTCACACAGGAAAACAAAATAGCTGTGTGACAGGGGATCCAGAAATAACAGAAAGGGGAGCGTCAGCAGCAAAAGCTTTGAGAACCCCTGTGTACAAGGCACTTGTAGTTTTAGTGATATTTCCCTGCCTGTGGAGTCCTCCCAGTTTATAGGAGAGGACTCAGATGATGTCTGCTGTGCAAGCAGCAGCAAGATGCTCCATAAGCAATGCCACAGATCAGCATCCTTCCCTGTCCTAGATGCTAAATGGGAAGCATCCAAGCTGGGACAATTCAGTGCTAGCTGAGTACACATCATTATGCTCATCATAGTTGTGAAACTGCTGAGGTTAGCCCCTTCTTAGAGAGGGATCATCAAGATGAAAGATTTAAAAATATGAATTTTTACCAATCTTACTTCTTTTGTCCTGTTTTAAAACATTAAAGTCAATAGAATAAATGCAATATTTCACCATAGCAGTGTATTTTATTCATGAGAAAGACCTTCATAATTCATGATTGCCAAAGGCAAGTAAGTTATGGATCTTTTATACTCGGCAGATAAAGCGAATGATTCACCAATACTAGTCCAATATCCTAAAATAAATAGGCAGATGATTGGAGGCAAGTTATTGCTAGTTACATACAGTGAAACATTTATGTCTTGTTAGGATGACTAGTGTTGAGATGTGTGTGTACGTTTGCCCATGTTCTTTTCCAGTATCTTTATGCTGAAGTTAAACAACTGCTGCCTGCATTCGGCTGCATATTCAGCAGTAAGGCAGTTCTATTTCTGTTCCTGTTTCACCTTGTAAACAAAAGATTACATATATTTATGAAGGCACACTTTGCTTTGCAATTTTTAAAGCAAATACAATGGACCCTATATTTGTTTATGATATGGAATCCTCTATCATTAACTTTAACATTTGGTCCTATCCTGTTGCATTAGTATAATAGCTGGTCTTTTATGAAGAAATGGAGCCATTCCTTCTCACTAAAGCAGTTCATTCCTTCCAGCATGTTACGCTAAAAACAGACCTTTATTGGATTGTAAGATGTCTTGAAAACCATTTTGAGAAGAAAATGGAAAATGATTAGGAGATATCAGGAAAGGAAAGATAGATTAGTACAGCATAGCTGCAAAGTTCAAGGAAATCTGAAGAGAGGGCTTAAGTCACCATAAGGTTAAAAAATATATAATTTAACCAATCTTACAAAAATGAGCACTGCTGTAGGTGAGCTCAGGAGACATTAAAAGATCCAAGTCACCTTCAAAGTAACACATTAAGAGAATTGCTTAGAACTGAGTTGGTAAAGACAATGGCAGCAATGTAACTGCTACTCTTAGAGCCTATTGTTAAGGAGTAATCTAGATCGTGAGTGGTGTGAGGATGAGAGAACTGGATGGCCTTGAAAAAGAATCTTGTGGTCTACTAGTTGTTGATTATGAAAACTATACAGATGACTTTTTTTGTGCAGGGAATTGTTTTTAGAATTGATGACGACTGAAATGGTGACTGTGTAATTCCTACATTGCAAATCTTTCTCTGACGTATTCTATGTTAGGTAAAGAATCTAAGTTTTTTTTCAAAAGAGTCTAAATGTGCAGAATACCACACAATGGCCCCAATACTTGGAGGGAAGTGGGGAGGCGGGGGACAATTCTGGACGTGCAGAGAGCCACAACTTCATTACACAGATACAAAAACAGAAAGTGCTGGAGAAACTCAGCAGGACTGGCAGTATCTGTCAAAAAGAGAAACAGAATTATATTTCAAATTGGGTTCCACTTTCCTTTGGAACTGAAAGGATCAAGAAAATTGTTATTTTTATGTTGTTGGTCCTCCAGCTTGTTACCATTTCAGTAGGCATTGATTCTAAAAACAGTTCCTTCCACAAAACGTCACCTGTATTTTTTTTATGGTCAACATCTTATAGACGACAAGATTCCTTTTCAAGGCCATCCAATACTTTCTTCCTCATATTACCACAGATTATCCGTTATCAATAGGCCCCAAGAATAGCAGTTACATTGCTGCCATTGTTTTTATCAATTCAGTCCTCAGCAATCCCATTAATTCTTTACTTCAAAGGCAAGTTAAATTCTTTTCTGTCTCCTGGGCTTACCCACAGCAGTGATTAAAATGTACGTCAACACCAGGAGCTATAATAAATGTCTATTGAACCCTTCTATATGACATAACCTACATCTCATTCTTCTACTATGGGAACCAATGTAAGTATCACCTGATCAGGTGTAAATTCCATGCTGATGGTTAAAAGCCTACACCTATGACAAATTGTGAGGGCAGAAACAATCTGGGTCAGCAGCAATGGTCATTCACAAAGAAATGACCCTCAGATTCCCAAATAGCACATCACCTATTTGTTTAATTCAGCTTCTAATGCCTTACTTTTACTGTCAGGTTTCTGCAGAATCCATTCATATCATTTGGAAAAGGTCACAAACGGCAATTCCTGACAAGCCCACTCTTCAGGCAGGTTGTTTGGAAGCCCGTCGGGATTAATGCAGAAGCAGGTTCATTCATGGCAGTTTGGGGTTGGGTTATAAATTTAGGGATTCAATACATATCCTCCCTGGCCCTCACTCACCTATCATAGAACCAAGGATAAAATTACCACCAATAACCTTCATTGCTGGCTGGAGTAATGACAGAGCTTAGGAATCATGATTATTAATTTATTAATATATTGAATTCTTTCAGTACCGAATGATTGCTAAGTATGTCATCCAGAAAATATCAGCTCTGAAATTTGTAATAAGTACCCATACTGAGTTGACAGCCAGATGAATTACTAACATAAAATTAAACGATTTATTTGAAAACATAAATATCTGATATTCAAATGCATTATTTGATTTAATAAATGACAAAGCATACGCACAGAATGGAAAGCCACTTATTGTAAGTGTACAGCTCTATTTTCCAATGTTCCATTGTGCATTAACAATGCATTTTGCATATTTTATCAAAAAGATCCTATGCCATTATGCTGGCTGTTTGACAGGTACATATAATTTGTCCAGGAACCACAAAAAAACTGCAGATAGATTTATATAAATATAAATATATGCACATATGTTGAAGTATAAATACAACTATACTTTGAATAGATGTATAGCACCTTCTAGCTAATGTGTAATGTGCATTGTTGGGTAGTTGATATCTGTCAATTCAGTAGAAAGTATATTAAACACATATTTGTAACATTGGGTAGATATTTGCATTCCTGAAGTCAACCTTTGGGATATGAATTGGCTTCATTTTACATCTGAGTGGTAAGAAAAAATGCATTTGTATCGATAATTTCATATCCTCCACGCAAAGTGCTTCACAAGAAGCAAATTACTTTGGAAGACTGGTCACTGATATTTTGTAGATAAACAGACAGTTAATTTGTGCATAGCAAGGTCCCACAATTTCCAACTAGATTCACAACCAATTGATCTATTCTAATGGTATTCCTTGATGGAGGATTAATGTCCAGGACTCTGAGACCTCACTTTGTTCCTTCTAGAAGGTGTTACACTGTTAAATACAGCTTGAGCCCAAGTTCAATGTGTTATCTGCTAACATAGTAGTCCCTTGCAATATCATATGTCAGGTCAGATTTATGTCATGAACATCTAGAGAGGAACTTGATCTAGTGGTCTTTTGAGTGAGCTGAAGTGACTTTGGTGGTACATTATTCAGTACAAGTCTAAATCCCATGTAGTGTATCCATTCTTAAACATGGAAATTGTTTCCATGTACACTCTTTCCTCAGCAACATTGCTCATGGTTGGTCTGAAATGTATAGGACAGGTGTAATATATAGTGTAGTGTCTTTTTCATTCAAATAGTTGTGAATTAGACAGTGATGCAGTATTGGTGGGGATCTAGGTATGTTGAGAAATTAAGAACATTTAGAGTGTTCAGAGCAATTTTAGGTAAGATCAAATTTTGAAAACTCAATCTACTGAAACTTGAGAGACAATAAGGACATTGTTCATTTAATACATCAAAAATCTGGGAACTGTGATGACAGCTGTCCTGAAATTTTGCGACGCCAATCATAAATCTTGAACTTGGCTTTAACACATGAGAATATTTTCTTGTAATTAGCAGTAACAGTGGCATTTCACTGAGCTGTGGCACGTTTGCAGTTTTAAAATTTTGGCCACGCTGTCCTGGATAATATTAAATGAGCTGCGATTTTGGAGGAGTTGTCCATCATCTTGACATTACACTGACTCAGGTGCATTCTGAAAACTGTAGTCCACTTGTGTGTCATCTACAAGACAGTGCTGGGATTTTCTGAAAACCGACTCCCAGCTTCTCATTTAGCAAAGCTTTACATGTATTGTGCACAGGGGAATGCAGCAGAAGAGAACCCTCAAGTAGCAAAAAAAGGGGTTAAGCTTGTACAGAGTAAACTATTATGATGCATTGCCAGCATTTGTCGCTGTAAGTACTTATAATATCCATGCTGCCGTGATTTGGAGAAGGTTCCTATTTTATTGATGGAACTAGGCTTTCCTTGATTGGTATGCCATCCCACTCACTGTCACTGTCAACTCAGACAAAGCAAAGCCATACCGTTGTGTATTAAACGAAGAGAGTATTGTTCCCCCGCTTCTATTTTACTGGTGAAACGTCAATGTTTATGTTTAAAACAATTAAAGGGAGTTCAACAAAGTGTTTGCAGACATTTTTAAAACATAATTTTAAGACAAAGCATTGTGAGATAATCACCTCAAGGTGGCCTCAAACTACTTCTGTTGATCAACTTGCACTCATCTTGATTACCATAAACAGTAGTCATATAACATCCAGGAAAACCATGTCAGGTTGGTATAATCTGCAATGTATTATTACATTGAAAAAACTGTTCAATAAAAATCTTGCAAATTTTTAAACCATTACAACCAAGAGAGGAAAAATATTTTAAAAAAAACTTGGAAATGACCATTTGATTGAACCAGTCTTCCATTTTGAAGCATACAAGATGAGACAGACCAGTGTATCTTATTCACAAGTTTTTCTTCTGGGAAGACCAGGGACAGCAGAAGTAAATGACTGAGAACCACAAGAATTGAACTGACATTTTTAAACAGGCAGCGAACTCCCAAATTTGATCAGTGGCATTACTTCCATTAATGAAACATATACTTCTTCAAGTATACTTGACTCAAGCAAACTGATTTTTGTATATTTTAATATTAAACAATTTCGTTTAATATATTGTACCAAAATGCAGAATCTATCTAGTCTTATCTTTCTTTTGATATCAGGTATTCTTAAATCAATTTAATTGATCCTAAGGTATTTACCATACATTGTTCTATAGGAAAGTGCATGGCAACTGCACATTGTAACTAACCTTATTATTATTAATCATCATTTGCTGTGTTTATAATTCCTTCTACAAGGGAATGAACAAATCCATTGCATTTCTTGGAGGCCTAATATTCTGGATTGGGTTAGAAAGTCATTTTTCTAATTATATTTATGCATCAAATATCAACTGTAAAATACTTGAATATGAAGGACAGTGATGAGGGCTAGCAGCTCCTGTAATAGGAGACTGAAATAAAGAAAATATAGCCTAAAGAAATTGTATCACATTTTACAGATCATTTATAAGATGTATAAGATTTATAACACCCACTGCAGCTCGGTGTTATTGATGTGCCATCCTGATCGTGGGCTGAACTCACGAATCACCGCACCTTAAATCAATCACATCCCACCTACCACTAGCACAAAGGAGGCTGGAGTTCTTCAATATCTGCCATTGTGCAATGCTAATTAATAACTTCATTTCATCAAGGTGTGTGTGCCAGTATCCATTCCTATTAATGAGGCTATTTTACAGCATGGGGTATTAGAGGTTGTAACTTTTGGGTATCCTAATATTGCCATTTGATGCCAAAACTAGTTCAATGCTTTATTTCAAAACTCAGTGGACGGAAGAACTTTCTTGCTGCAGTCAGGCATTGATGACAGGGATTGCTATAAATCCATCAGAAAAAAAAAACAGAAAAAGAGTCACAAAATGTTTGTCAATTTGTATCATGGAAAGGAAGAAGAGCATTTTGATAAAAATTTAAAACGTCCTCAGAACATTCCAGGAAATAACTGTCGCTTGGATGGGAAACGCAGCAACCTATTCACATAAAAAGAATTCACAAAGAGTGAATGTGATCACTGGTAAATATTAAGAGTAGTGACTGAAGAAAAATACCTAGACTGAGGAAAAGAACAATATTCGACTAGGTTGGCAAGTTTGTTCTTTTTTCAAATATTCTGTGAGTTTTGATGTTTAACTGAAAAGGCAGGCTTGGGTTTGGTTGAACCAGAAAGACAAAGGTGGCTATATTATGGTAGTATAAAATAATGGATTAAAGATCTTGGATTATATACTACAGAGCCGTGTGGATGTCATTAGAACCAGACAGAATAGAAATAAAGGTTGGGTAGCATCCTTATTCATATGCATTTTTTTCCCCAGTTTAACAGATTGTTTCAACTCCTCCTTTCCAATGAAAAAACAGGAATAAAATTAATTTTCCTCAGAGTATTGTGATCATTTGGAATGTATTGTCATTTATTGTAGAGGATGCTGAATCCCTGTATACTTTCCAGAGAAAGGGGGAACACTTCCCAGCTGGGGCAACGATCAGATGACACTTAGTCCACGTAAACTTGCAGCCTGGTTTTGATTGCCTGAGATTGTAATATAATTTCCTTTATTGGCCAAAGGCTAAAGGCTGGCAGTGTGTGTTGTATGTGCTGCAGCACCATCCACTATCAGCCAATGGTTGAGATATAGTGCTGCCACCAACCTTCCTTTTTACAAATAAATATTTTAAAAGTTAGATAGCCCCAGGTGGGGTGCTATAACAAAGCTAAAAACAAAATAGTCAACAGAAACTTATTAAATCTAAATTAAAATGTAACCTCTTGGTGTGATGATACACTCCAGCCCTTGTGGCAACCACAGATCTCTGTTGTACTGGTAGACATTGCATGCACCTTCTCGATGGATACCTGAGTGCAGTCATGACCAGAGAAGAGCAGGAGACAGTAGACATGATGAACCCATGACCCATTGCCTGGTGCTGTTGATGGCCACCTTAACATGGCTTAGAATCAGATGCATAAAGAGTTCTTCCAGTCTGCCTACCCTACTTCCCAATCTTCCTTTTTATACTGGGTCTAAGGGGCCATTTGGGGAACCATGATAAGACTCATGAATCTTAAGGGAAAGAACCTCTTGTTTTAACAAGAGGTAGCGTATTCCATAATAGCAGTACATGCAAGCTACATTGGCCAGTTAGACATAATCACTAAGACTTTCAGGAGACAATGATAACACATCTATCCTCATTGAGATCTTGAGCTAGACTAGACTTTTTTCACCCAAGACTCCATTGTATCATTATATTATTTGGTGGAGTTTAATGCAATTACCAACATTAATTCCTTCAGAAACTTTGTGTTTTACCAAATGGAAGGGAGGGAAGAAGTGTTCATTCATGCTGTGGTGATCATTCGGTGTTGCAACTTGATGGAGTTAGCATCTTCCTGCCTATGAACATCACACGTTCCAGTTACATGCTCTGAAAGAGTGCATTTCATAAATTCTCCAAGTAGATTGATTTACTCCATATAGAGCATTTAAAGATGAGAAATGATGTCACCAGGCAGGGATTCAGTGTTTGCTAAATGCTACTCATGCAATGCACTACAAAGGGTGGAGTTACCTTTTATGATTATGTTGGAACAAGTCAGTTGCTTGAAGTAATATTATGGAAGAAAACAATTAGTCTTGCAACCTATTGTATGCCTCTGGGAACCAATGAAGTAATAATTGGGAGATAGTGAGTGTATTGTCACAGGCTCTTAAAAAAAGGGCAATGATGGGTACTGTGTTTCAAAGCAACTTCCCCCAGTCTTATAGAACACAATGCATTCTTATAATTCTTATTTTTCTGTCTTCCCAAACAATTCTTTTGACTTCAGAATAAAGTACATTTCACACTTTGAACATGACTATGATATGATTCCCAAGTAACAAGGGAAGCTAACAGCAGCAAGAGTATCAATTATGTTTAATTTTGCTATTGATCTGCCACCGTGATGTGAAACTTTGCCTCCAACTTTGTACCTGATGAGGCAATACTTACATTTGGTCCCGTAGCATAAGAATTAAACGTAGGTAACACAAAACCGAAAGACTCAATGGTTGTTTATTACAGTTGCTGATATAGACGTATATTACAGTCAAGAGTGTGGTGCTGGAAAAGCACAGCAGATGAGGCACCATCCAAGGAGCAGGAGAATCAACGTTTCAGGCAAAAGCCCTTCATCAGGAATGAATGTCCATGGTGAAGATGAGGCATTGGGGGTCAGGGAAATGAAAGTCTTGGAGGAGGTGAAGTGCGTGAATGGTGTCCAGAATGTAGGTGGGGAGTTCCTGTATAAGGGGGAACAGGACGGTCATTCCTGTCGAAGCGCTTATGCCCAAAACATCAATTCTCTTGCTCCCTGGATGCTGACTGACCTGCTGTGCTTTTCCAGTACCACACTCTTGACTCTGTGTTGTGGTTCTGTTCGCCGAGCCAGGAATTTGTGTTGCAGACATTTCGTCCCCTGTCTAAATGACATCCTCAGTGATTGGGAGCCTCCTGTGAAGCGCTTCTGTGATGTTTCCTCCGGCATTTATAGTGGTTCGTCTCTGCCGCTTCCAGTTGTCAGTTCCAGCTGTCTGTTGCAGTGGTCGGTATATTGGGTCCAGGTATGGGAGTTGGTTGTCCTTTTCTTCCTCTCGAGTGAATCGGATTCCTGTGAGTGTGGCGTTGATGATCCAGTGTGTGTTCTCTATTTCTGTGTTTTTAATGATTACAAAGGTGTCATCCACATATCTGACCAAGAGTTTGGGTTGAATTTGCGGTAAGACTGTTTGTTCTAATCTTTGCATTACCACAAAGGACAACCAACTCCCATTCCTAGATCTGATAGTACAGAGAGGACGTATTGGAGAATTCACCACAAAGGTATACAGGAAAGCCACACACACAGACCAAGTCCTGAACTACGAAAGCAACCACCCCGACACACAAAAGAAGTTGCATCAAGACACTGTTCAAAAGGGCCACAACACACTGCAGTACACCAGAACTACAAAAAAAGGAAGAAGAACACTTATACAATGTATTCGCCAAAAACAGATACCCACGCAATTTCATCAACAGATGCCTAAGGGAAAGACAACGGAATGAGGACATGCCGCAACCCAAAGGACTAGCCACACTACCATACATCAAGAGCATTTTCGAACTGAAAGTCAGATTACTGCGACCACTAGGACTCATAACAGCACACAAACCAGCAGCCACTCTCAGACAACAACTCACCAGAACGAAGGACCCGATACCCAGCATGAGCAAAACCAATGTAGTGTACAAAATCCCATGCAAGGACTGTACAAAACACTACATAGGACAAACAGGAAGACAGCATCCATGAACACCAACTAGCCACGAAACGACACGACCAGCTATCCTTAGTAGCCACACACGCAGATGACAAGCAACATGAGTTCGACTTGGGCAACACTACTATTATAGGACAAGCAAAACCGAGAACAGCCAGGGAATTCCTAGAGGCATGGCACTCATCCACAGATTCAATCAATAAGCACATCGACCTGGACCCAATATACTGACCACTGCAACGGACAGCTGGAACTGACAACTGGAAGCGGCAGAGACAAACCACTATAAATGCCGGAGGAAACATCAGAGAAGTGCTTCACAGAAGGCTCCCAAGCACTGAGGATGTCACCTAGAGAGGGGACGAAATGTCTGCAACACAAATTCCCAGCTCGGCGAACAGAACCACAACAACGAGCACCCGAGCTACAAATCTTCTCCCAAACTTTGAACTCTTGACTTTGATTTCCAGCATCTGCAGTCCTTACTTGCTCTTAAATGCTTCTAACCTGTTTATATCCTCTAGTCCTGAACCTCAAATAGGAAAAATATCGATGCTCTCAATCATCAGATGAAATATAGATGAGAGCTTGTACTCAGAATGATGAGTCAAAATTCATCAACATTTAAACACGACTGGAAGATTCACCTAGACGACTCGAAGAAATTGTCTCAAATTCATCCATTATAATGAAAATCAGTTCAGGAATTAAAATGTTATCTAGCTGGAAAAGGAGAAAGGATATCAGCCAATGAGAGCTGAGGTCAGCTCTGGATTGATTATTGGAGAATGAAATGTCCATTTAAGGGACAAGGTCAAATATTAGCCCAGAAAAATTAAATGTGTAATCTTTCCTATAATTTTGAATATGTAACCCTCTGACTAGTGTTTAGATAATGTTGCTTTTAGTTTATTTATTATAGTAAAAGTCTTCAACCTTGAAATCTAATATGATCTTCCCAGTCAGTTTTGAAAAATTTAAATATCCTTTTAAAAACTCTCAGACTCTATACAAATTGTAAAACAAAGTAGGATTGTGAAATTTGTATCTGGAGAAATGAGAAGTTAAAATGCTACTGATAAAAATGATATTAATTATAACACGTAATATTCTCATGTCCCATTATTGAAAGTGGGTTTGGCATGTGGAAACAGTGCCTATATAACATTTCAAAATTATTTTCTATTACTAATCAAAAATTGTTTGCAATGATGTCATGCCTCTGGCAGTTTTGATGGTGTTGTTCAAAAGAAAATTTTTACTTCCAAGTTACAAAACGGCTTCTATCTTTTTACAAATGCAATATTTTATCATTTGGAAAGTGATATTAAGGGTAAGGGGTGAGTTGTTGTGCATCTGGTGAATGGAATATCTTGCTGTTGAAACAAAACATCTGGACTGCCTTGAATAAATAACATTTGGGTTCAGATAGATTGTACGTCCTGCTGGTTTTTGTTGTTTTGAGATTCAGAGTTAGGTTCACATTTCAAGATTGAGCATTTTTCAGAAACATTTTTGCAGGGACATTAAACTACCTTTTCACCTACTCTACTCTACACCTTGAAATAAGCGTTATATGCAGAGTTAATTCATTTCCATGCTGTGAATGTTACTTTTATCTGGAAAAAAAATCCAACATTGCAACTCAAAGCAACTTCACAACATTTTCCAAGTGATTTGGTGGGTTCATTTTCTCATTTCAGCTTGTCCTATTTTCACTTTTGAATTAGCTTGTTAAACTCATGGCTTTTCTGCTTGCTATTTACTGATTGATATGGTGCATGCCTATTCAGCTATGCTTTGTCAGTGATTTATGAGTATGAAGTTTCAGATAATGAAATGCAAGTATGATACAGCAGTTGGCATGAGTTGCAATTGACATATGATGTATTTCAATGAATAGGTGTTTTTCTAATATTAATAATAGAATTTGTGTTGCTTTGCTCATGGTGAATCTGAGGTCACTTTGTTTCAATGGTATGTTTTAAGGAGCAAAGGAGGTGGGAAGTGATCATACCTCCAGTGGGAAAAATGGGATGGCAAATCAGACTTTATTATTTGAGTTTTATAGAAAACTGTAAAGACAAACTTATGAGGATTTATTAAATCAGTTAAGCCTGAAGAACCAGTCAGGGAAACCAACAAACAAAAACAGGGAGCAAGTCAAAATTGAATTTTAATGGATGCTTTTCAATGAAACATCACACAGACATGGTCAGCCTTCCATTTAAGCAATGGTCGAGGTTTGAGAAAGCCTGAGCAAAATGCTCTGAAGAAGTCAATATCCATCATGGAGAACTGTGAAAGAGTGAACATTTTAAGTGGACAAATTTGAAAAGAAAAAAGCACTAGATAATGCCAGAAAACACAAATCAGTTATTTATTCACCATTCAACTTTGGGTGGCACAGTAGCTCAGTGGTTAGGACTGTTGCCTCACAGCGCCAGGGATCCGAGTTCAATTCCAGCCTCGGGTGATTGTCTGTGTGGAGTTTGCACATTAGCCCGTGTCTGTATGGGTTTCCTCTGGGTACTCTGGTTTCCTCCCACAGTCCAAAGATGTGCAGGTTAGGTGAATGGGCCTTGCTAAATTGCCCATAGTGCTCAGGGGATGTGTTGGCTAGGTGCATTAGTCAGGGGAAATGTAAGGTAGGGGAATGGGTCTGGGTCAGTTACTCTTCGGAGAGTTGGTTGGAACTTGTTGGGCCAAAGGGATTCTTTCCACACTAATTCTAACTTGGTCTCCATAGAAAAATATATATTTAAGTTTGAAATGTTATCTCCAGCACATCTTCAAAGTTACTTCTGAAGTTTGTTTCTGATCTGATCTGAAGAGGCACATCTTTGCCCAATTATGAATATCTCAATATTTTTTTCTTGTGTATGAGTTCTAACATCTTTATATTGTAATAAGGGTTTCTTACCAAAATAAACTTACTTCCAATGTTTTGGCTCGATTATAATGAATATAATTAACATGGATATGCCACCTAGGATTAAATAAATTGATAATATTTGAATAGGAAACCTTAATAAATCCATTGAATGTTATTCTCCAATTGATTTTCAAATGATTAATAGAAAATAAGGAAGTCATCAATGCTATATCATGAAGGGAATGAAACTCGTAGTATAGTCTGAGAAATTCATTCTAATATGTTTTGGGAAATGTAGTTTTCTTTTTAGATTCCTAGTGCTTTCAACCAACCCTTAATAGTGTTATGAAGATGGGGGTATATTGTGCATTTAAGAGAGTTAGAAGCTAGCAGAACTAACTGACACTGCACCAAGAGTTCTCAATAAGGTAACAATGTAAAACTTGGTCAAAAGCTAGATGGAGAAAGTGAGGACTGCAGATGCTGGAGATCAGAGCTGAAAATGTGTTGCTGGAAAAGCGCAGCAGGTCAGGCAGCATCCAAGGAGCAGGAGAATCGACGTTTCGGGCATAAGCCCTTCTTCAGGATTCCTGAAGAAGGGCTTATGCCCGAAACGCGATTCTCCTGCTCCTTGGATGCTGCCTGACCTGCTGCGCTTTTCCAGCAACACATTTTCAGCTCGAAAGCTAGATGGCTGAGTTACCTGGGAGTGACAAAACAGATTTGAATTAGGCCAATCAGTTTAAATTATGCCCCAAAAAATAGCAAATTCCAATCAAGTATATTAACAATCTTAAAAGCCAATAATACAATCCGATGCTTTGGGGGTATAAGATCAGGGAAATTGAACAGTTGGGAGGAAACCTGCCACAAGATCAACAGATGTAGACTGCTAGTCAGAACTGTCTGAGAGGTAACTGTCTAGAGAAGGAGTTTGCACAGAGAAAAACATCAACACCGACCTGGAGAGCAAATCTGCAAAGAGAAGATTCGACAGCCGGCTGGTTTTGAAATTTGAATTTTTCAGCAAATCTTAATCGAGGAGTTTTATCAGACTAGTATTATAGAAGAGAAAGTAAAAGATAGGTTTGAGAAAGGAGTTGTAAATAGCTGTTAGTTAATTATTCTCTGTTATACTTTAAGAAATAAAGTTATTAATTTTTACAGTAAGTAGTTTTTGGCCTCTCAAATTTTCACAGATTACTGCACGGGACAAATCTTTTGTGTTGCTGGTTTAACGTAAACAGGAGGGCTTACCCTGTGTCATAACAATATTCATAGAATACCTGCAGTGTAGAAGCAGACCAATTGTGTCCACACCGACCCTCCAAACAGCATGCCAACCAGACCTACCCCGACGTCCCTTATCCTCATAAGCCTGCATTTCCCGTAACTAATCTACCTAGCCTACACATCCCTGGACACTATGGACAATCTAGCATGGCCAATCCACCTAACCTGCACATCTTTGGACTGTGAGAGAAAACCAGAGCATCCAGAGGAAACCCCCGCAGACACGAGGAGACCGTGCAAACGCTCACTTACCCGAGATTGGCGCTGTGAGGCAGCAGTGCTTACCACTGTGCCACTCCAATAATATTTGCATTCACAGATGGAAATTCCATTTTGTAGAAATGCATAATTGTGTTTTTTTATACATCATATCGACACATGAGATGTTTTGTCTCTTTTCACAAATTTAATTTTGCAAGTTTGATCTTTCAGCTGCTGTGACAAAAATTGCTGCAAAAATATTTTCCACTTTTTGAGTAGTTTCATTTCTTAAGTCTCAAGTCTGTTAGATTTATGTGAATCTGCAAAACAGCAGATGAGTTCAGACAGCTATAGAGCTATATTTGCAATCGTTTTTGATATAAGTCCATCAAAAACTGTGACAGACCATTACACATAGTAACACCTGTGCTAACGCACTGTTGTTATATTACTATGTGAGTATCAGTAACATTGCTTGTAAATCAGAGCATTTCTGTTTCCATTAGGACAGAAAGAAAAGGACATGATAAGAATATTAAATCATGAAAAGTAGCAGGCCAGATTGTGATCCTTTAGGTTGGAGAAGGGAGAGAATATTTTTGATTTCACCAAATGTTTAGGTTAATTTTCAGGCCTGTCATCAAAGGAGAAGCCTGACTGAATGGTTGATGGGTCAATTAACAAATTGGGAGCAATGTCACTTCAAGAGGTAGAAAATATAAATGACTTTTGTTATAAAATCATTATTCAAAAGTGTAAATGTAGATAAAGTTTGAGAAAGCTCATGCATATTTAATTATTTGTTGTTTCATTTCATGTATTAGTCCATAGTCTTGTATAAAAATGGGAATCAAAATCATAGACGGGTTTTTTTTAATCTCTGGGGAATCAGATGTTATATACTAGATTGAAAACAGAGTCCCAAACCACACTGAATGAAAGCCCTATATCAATTGCTTCCACTCCATTAACTCATACTTCATTGATTACTAGGTCTCCATATTTGCATGACCAATTGTCACCCAGTTAACCAATAAAGAATATTGATCACCTGCTCCCTCTTTCTATTGCATCCCAGGTATACTTTCAGAGCTGATGAGATGATAACTGCAGGGATATGAGGAGAGGACAAGAAAGTCAGTTTGAAGCAAAAGGTCAGCCATGGCAGAGCAAACTCAAGGGACTGCATAGTCTTCGCCTCATGCTCTTACCATGTGAAAAAAAAAACAAAGCTCTTAACTAGATGATAGTCACTAATAATCCAAAATGGAATTGAGGAAAAACTTAGTGAACCAAAGAGTGGAAAGAATGTGAAATAAGTTATCACAAGGAGTAGTTGAAGCAAATAGCAGAGATACATTGAAGGAAAAGCTTGATGACCAGACGACAGAGAAAGGAAAAGACAGATAGGTTGAAACAAAACAGAAATTGCTGGAGAAACTCAGCAGACATGGCAGCACTGTGGAGAGGAAGCAAAATTAACATTTTAAGGCCAGTGTTCCTTCTTCAGAACTGATAGTAACTAGGAAATATTTATGCTGATGACAGTAGTTGGGGAAGTAAAGGAGAGAGTAGAGAGGTGGAGAGGGAGCCCAAAGAGAGAGAGAAAGAAAATTAGATAGACAAAAGCAAAGTTGATACTAAGTTAGGGAAGGAGTAAAGCTGATGATGGGGACAATGAGTAGGTGAAATTGGGTGGGCATGCCATGTCTGGGGTGTAGAGACAGTCGAAGGAGATAGACAGGTTCTAAAATTATTGAACTCAATATGGAGATCTGAACACCTCCTTCAATGCCCTTTACCCACATCTCCAGACCAAGGTAGGCTGAATGGCCTGTCCTTTTGCTGTAATTGTGATAGAAGGTAAGGTGTATGAAAAGAAAAAGTTAATGAATAAGAATTCCATGGAATTGTTAGATAAGGATATAATTGAAAGCATGTGATTAATATGTAAACTTTTTCACCATCTCTGGTAGTTTTGGACCTTTGGACTGGTGGGCTGATTTGTTTTTACAATGAAGAAACTTTTTCTTGCAAGAGTCAGTTCTTGTTTCCAAAGTCATTACTTTATGCTGCTAACAAGCTCATTACTTGATACAACCTCACTCCCTCCTTATAAATCACTGCATGTGTGAATCCCAATAATAAATTTGCATGTCACCTAATAAGCAGGAACAAATTTAATTGAGGTTGAATATATTTGTATATCACATAGTAACTTTGTTTAATTATAAATAACAATCTGGTACAAAGAATGCAGTAATCAAAAATTAGTGGAAATAGTTTACGATAACTTCCTTGGCTTTATGCTAGATGCTTCTCCGAATAGACTTAAGAATTCCATGTGCTTTTTTTTTAAACTGTCTTCTCACCTTACCCCAACATCATCAAGGATTTGTGTACATATAACCACATTCTTTTGTTTCTGCACTTCCATTGTCATTGTTCCATTTAGTTTAGTTTCAACTCCTCATTTTTGCTACAAAACCGCAGCCCTTCATACTTCACTGTTAAATTTCCACTGCTGTGGATAAGATTTTTCAGATGGCAGGCATTCCTGTGCTACTGTTGAAACTGTCAGAAGGAGACACGTTCCTGTTGATGTTGGAGTCCCACAGCCATTTAACACCTCAGTGTTAACAATTGGTGAGACAGCATTCCAGCCTCTCACTTGGGAATGAAGTACCTCCTCAAACTGCTGCTAGCCAAACTTCGGGTTCCTCCCCCGCAGAGTCAGAAACAATGGCAACTGCTGTGAAAGGAAGTTGTCCTGCAGCCTACAGAAGGAAGACCAAAGATCTTTTAAAAAGAAATGGAATATCCATGAAGAGGCAAAATCTTTCTCAGAAACGCATTGAGGGCATTGGCACCGAGTTTCCTGCTTATGCAGTCCACTATTTGTTTGGGGAAAAGGCTTCTGTCTTGGTCCGCTGCTGAGAGGTGACCTAAATTTAACTAGCAGCCTCCCAACAAAATGGCAGCAAAATGCCAACTCCCTTGTTTTAAAAAAAGCTCTTAATAGGGCCTGCCCATTTGTCCTTTGTCTATCTGTTCCTAAACTTATGTTTATTTTAATTTGAATATTTGTGCTATCTGCAAATTTCGACACACTATGCCCTGTGTATTCAAGTCCAGGTCATTAATGTACAGAACCTTGGTCTAGTCGTCATTCACACGGAGGTTTTTAAAATGAGAGGTAAAAAGATTTAGGGAAGAAAACCCAGAACTTTGAGTGTAAACTGATGAAAGCAGGGATTTAATAATGGGGGAAGAAAATTGTGGTGACTATGAAAGACAAATTGTAGAGGTATTTCAAGATCACGGGGCGGGGGGAATAACAGATACAGGCAGGAACAAAGTCATCAAGTATTTCAACATAAGGATACAAATTTTAAATTTGGGACATTGCAGGAAGATGATACAATGCAGTTCAGTCAGCATCAGTGCAATGATGGAGAATGGGACTTGCATGAATTAAGACGGGGAATGAAGTTTTGAATGAATTCCAAGTTACAGATGGTGAATGTCAGTAGAAAGTCAAGTCTGGAGGTAACAAAAGCATAGAGGAGGGTTTTAACAGCAGATCTATCTGGTCTTCTGATCAAAGTAGGAAGCTGCAAAGAGCAGCAGCAACAAAGGAGTCAAGACATTTTGCAATAGAAAATTATTAAAAGGGTTTATACAGACTATACTCCTCATCTCCTACCTTTCTGTTGCACAAATATAATCCAAGCTGAAGTCTGAGTCCTTCATATAACCACAAAGTACTGTACTCAGTCACTTAAGTCCTATTTTATAGGTTTTCAATGGTTTTATTCTTTTAAAAAGTAATGAAGGAATTTTAAGTCAATTTGTGGAAATAATTGGGAATGTATTTTTTTGGGTGGATGCCTTAACATTCAGAACTTGATATGTTGGGTCAATGAATAAGGGTACGCTCAGGTGTTGGTTTGCGAACAATAGATCAGAGGGAATCACAGTCATGTGAGTCACAAGAATAGATGGACACTGTAATGAAAAGATACTGGCACAATTCTAACAATTTGAAGGCAATTGGGATTGCAAATAACATGATGCAATACTACCCGTCTTGGAAATTAAACTTGCAGATTTCAGAGATAAATAAAAGTCACCTATTCTGATGAGCAATGATACAGAATTAAATTTATATATAATTAAAATCAATATGTAAACTTAATTGTGGCATTAATGTTTGACAGCTAACTTGTGAAAGTAGAAGTGACATATAAATCACACTGTGTATTTGAATAATTCTTGTAATTGTTACACTTACAGCATGTAACAGTGACACTTTGAAGAAATGAATCCTTGTAGAAGGCTTCTAAATGTAGAATGATAGGCAAATTCAAGTTGACCTTTGTTGTTCAGGTGGGAGAAATGTCAGACTGACTAAGTGTAATTTTAATTATATTTTTATAATTTGCTGCACTTCAGCACGATTAACAAAGTGTTTTGCATTTTTTTGTTGAAGTAGATTGAAACATTATGGTTACACATTTTTTTCTTTTAGAAGTATTACAAAATGAAAAATTTCTATCTTCCTTTAAGGACACAACCACAATAACTCCATGTTTCTTTACTGAATAAATAATAGCTGTTTTTATCGGGTTTGTTTCTCAAGGTTCATGGATTCTAATAGTCAGAAACATCTATGGACTAGAACACTTATTTTGTGATTGGATTTTACAAGACTTGCTAATATCTAAACAATAACACTAGTTAACCAATCAACAAAACACAATCAACGTTCAAAATACCCACTGTTAGATACTTATCACTCTACAATGAGTCATCATCCCACAATTCCTCTCAGAAAATCTATTGGCTCAAATCTTCCAGAATTTATTTTAAAATTGGCAGGTTACTTCTGAATTCTATGGTAATGGGGATGATGTCAAGTCAGCCTTCTGTTTTTAGAAAAGCCAGTCACTGAAAGATTGCTTACCAGAGGAGCAATACAGTGCATTAAGATTCTAACAAGTTAGAGTAAATGAAGCAATTGCCGATTAGTTTCCAAAGTACTTATCTCATTAAACTAAATGAATTATTGATTTGGCAACACTCAAGCTTTTAGTGTGAGTTCCTACACAAATAGGATTCTATCTAAAGCTTAAACAGGCAACACTTCCTCTCTGAGCATTACATTATAGAGGTCTCACATTGTTTCATCTGGCATATTTACCAGTTTTCCATTATATTTGGACTAACCAGCTAACTGACTAACTCTTTTGAATGTTCAGTGCATGGTTGTTCACTTGGATGTTGCATGATTGATTTTTAGGATAATTTTTTGCCGAACAGTGAGGTTGATGTCATGTGATTGTTAGAGTACAATGCCACTTTCTCATTGTTTGCAATATTATGATCACACGTCGCAGTCCAAACATCAGTTCCTTGCAAATTTCAATACATTCAACAGCCTTTCCATCCACTGCATTTAGAAATTTACTGTACTGTAATTTCTCTAAGGTGAAGATTATATTAAATATGCTCTGAAATTTGATAGAGAATAGTACAAAATTAATCAATTTTTACAATTGAACAATTCTAGGAACATAGGAACAGGCCATTCAGTCCTTTGAGCCGGCTCTGTCATTCAATAAGATCAAAGGTGAGCTGCGTCCTAACTCCATACGCCTGCCTTGGGCCCATATCCCTTGATATTTTTGCTTTATAAAATTTGTCTCTCCGATTTAAATTTAATAATTGAAATCGTATCAACCACCATTTAAAGAAGAGAGCTCTAAGCCTTCGCTACTCCTTGTGTAGAAATGCTTTCTGACATCTGCCCTGAATAGCCTGGCCCTCATTCTTAGGTGGCATCCTCTGGTTCCAGAATCTTCAACCAATAGAAATAGTGTATTTTTATCTACCTTTTCTTTCCTTATTGATATCCTGGAGAGCTTGATTAGATCACCCCTTACCTTCTAAATTCTCGAGGATAAGGGCCAATATTTCTAATCTCTCCTTAACCCCTGAAAGTCCAGGTACTATCTGCATGGAATTCCCTCCATGTTTAAACCTGCATGGAATTCCCTCCAGGAACAAAACAAAATAACCTTGTTAAGGTACAGAATTCTCATTTTTAAAAATTAAGAACAGAAATTTGCAGAAATCTCTCTTACATCATAAAGCATTGCAAAACACAAACTTGAAATGTCAATAGGTTCATACCCTGAAACAAATTCCAGAAGCAGTTTAATTGAATGTATTCCTTTTTGTTTGAGACTATTATTATGAATGTGCAATTAGATTGCATGATTTGATTCAAAATAAATTGTCCATATATGTATTTTAAGATGAGTAATAAAAGTTATCGGAATTTAACTTCCTAATATTCATTCATTTATTTACTTATTAAGAATGATGGGCTTTCATTAACTCTGAGGAATACCTTGGTATCAGCTTCCGAATCAAAGTATTGGGAATGCTGAAAGTCTGAAATAAAAGCAGAAAATGTTGGAAACAATTCTGATGAAAGGTCATTGACCTGATGTGTTAACATTGTTTCTCTCTCTCACTCTGTAGAGACTGCCAGACCTGTTCAGCACATATTCTAGTTGAAGCCAGTTTAACAGCAATTACCAAATTAGTGTTGAATCTGTGGGCAGTATATCACTTTAATGTAGTTATGATTATGAATGGCATTTAACAAGCATACCCTAAAGATAATCCACAATATTTCTAAAGTAATCTCTTATGATGACCAAATCTTCATGATAGGTTAAATGTCCTTTGTTCCCTTTATCTTGACTTAGATAAAACTAGGGTAAAAGAGTTTAAAAACATGGTGCTCTAATGTATTTAAGGAGTAGACTCTCCCAACTTCGTCTTAATCTCTGAACATTCTAGAGTTCAAGTTGTTGCCCATCCCTCTGTCTTTATTTTAATGATGGACTTGTCATCAAAAAAAAACCCTTTTGCCCTTTCAGCTCACAACTTATAGATGGATTATTACCAATTTAAATTTAAATTTAGATTGTTTTTTTTTCACTAGTACTTGAAGGTTTTACAATCAGAGGACTAATGGACATCAGCACTACAACTTAATGAAGTGTGTATCTTGATGAAAGCAATACTTTTAGACTGGAGTTAATTGATTAGTTGGTGCTGAGCAGGCAGTACACTGGTTTAGTGATAGATGCCAGTCAAAGATATTCCAAATCACATTGAAGACTGAGGGAAGGGTGTGGTTTGTTTACATGTCTAACAATGGATATTTGCAGACTAGCAATAATAACACCATTTCATTTTTGGGGTCATATATTAACATTTTATGTTCTACATTCCATTACTGTGATACTTTTTATATATTTTAAAATGAAATTTTTTTTATTAGTATTATTTTGTATTCACTTAAGTAATCAAAATGACATCTGTAACAATTTGGAAAAATTAACTTGAATAATATTATTCTCTTAGGGTGTAACATTGGTGTAACAAGTACTGTTACCATATTAGCATGTTTACAACACACATAAGCAATTCCACTGCTGATTGTGTACGGTTAAGTCGTTCAGATTTGGCAAAATAATGCTAACATTTATGCCATTGTGTAACCTCAGTGATACAATTTAACCTTTAGTGGAGTTTGGTAATGAGTTAATTGTTAATGTTAGAACAGACCAAGTCATCTCATTAAGGCTTGAATTCCCAATGCTAATGGTGATGCAAAGGGGGTTTTGATGGAGTCAGTGGAAGTAGCCACATCATCCCAGACAATCACAACATCCTCCTGATGTCATGTTCCCAAAGAAACATTCTGAATTGCCATTCTTGCCAGCATCTTTTCCACTGTGTGGGCGGTGAGCACCTCCAGCTAATCTATATCTCTGGCATATGCCAAGAAACTGTCACCAATACCTGCAATAGATTGATGCTCCCTAGTTACTTATCTCTTGAAAATACTCCTTTGAAATTTGAATCTCTCAGCTTGTTATCCCTCTGTTCTTT
Organism: Chiloscyllium plagiosum; assembly: GCF_037043375.1. NCBI lineage: Eukaryota > Metazoa > Chordata > Chondrichthyes > Orectolobiformes > Hemiscylliidae > Chiloscyllium > Chiloscyllium plagiosum. The sequence goes on from NW_028270163.1 coordinate 32,368,811, forward strand.
CTTTACTGCAAGAAAGCATAGCTGGCTCCTCCAAATTTTCTTTCCCCCTCTTCCCCCTCCTTATTTACATCCTCTTGTCTATAATGGTGCTCTCTCGGAGTTGAGGATGCTGGAGGTTGAGTTCTTGATCAGGAGCTTATAGGTTGCTCTTCAGACAAATCATTTTCACTGATTATAGGTAATTACTTTGCATTGTGGTGGGCATTCTTACATGATTTGGGAATGATTGATGACCTTCCCATTAAGGTGATGTTTTGATCCCTACAGAGACCAATAATTTCTGAAATGGTACTTTAAATTCCTAATGTTAAATGAAAGGAATCATTCAAAATTTCAAATTTTAAAACTTTTACCAGAACTAGGAAATTAAAATCAACACTGACTAAGCACTTACCAAGTCGACAACTAACGCTCTTAACTACAGAAAGGATTGCTCTTATTAATATCTTAATGCAACTGATAACCTAAAACCCACACGTATATTTTAGCAGCACATTCTATGTTGTACAAGGGAATGGTTCCGAAAGAGCTGATGTTGAAGTTGAATTAACTCCAATCTGATGTTTTAGTCTTTGGGAAGAGACCAGGAGTTTTGCATTAACCATCTTAGGGACTAGTATACTCTGTGAAGATCCTGGGAATCCTTTGTAATTATGCCTGAAGAGCAATGTAAATGTACTTATTGCTATCATGCAGTAAACCATCTTGTCAACCAAGACAAGTGCCTCTTCTGTCTAGACTCACCAGTCATCAATCATCTATCATTAATAGTTAGACAGGCCCGAGACATTGTATAGACAAAGGAAGTTTGTAGCAATGAATTACCTCAAGCAACCTTTACCCTGTTATGAAAACAAATTATTGTGGATACTAGAAATCTAAAACAAAAAATGCGGGAGAAATTCAGCAAATCTGGCAATGTCTGTAGAAAGAGAAACAGAGTTGACATTGAGTTCAGATAATTTTTTTTTCAGAACAGAAAAAAGTCACACTGGGCTCATAACATCATTTCTTACCCTGTGGTACATATTCCAGAAGTGGCAGATAACATGAAATGCCAGCAATGATATTCATGGCAAATATCAACCCTGAATAGGAAATAGTCCAAAGTCACTCCCAGCTTCCAACAGGTTCATATTTCTCCAATTTTTTGCATCACTCCATCCAATAACATTTGAAGGTCTTTGCCCTCAGTCTCTTCAGAATTCCCAAACTGAGTTTCAGCAGTAAGATTTGGAGGTGCCAGTGTTGGACTGGGTGGACAAGGTTAAGAATCACACCAGGTGCTTTGAAATAAACCTGTTGGACTATAACATGGTGTTGTGATTTTTAACCTTCAGCAGTAAGGCCCACTCTGATGATTCTTTCTCCCAGATTAGCAGGGCAACCTTCAGCAATCTTCAATGACTGCAGGTTGCTTTATTTCAGCCACTGGACAAGCTTCCCTTCATTTTCTGTCTGGTAGCTAAATGGGAAAACATCCTTTTCTCTCAACAGACTACAACAATTGTTGTTCCAAATCTTGCTATCACTCTCTGCACCTGTGCAATGTCCCTGAGACACAAAGTTTGCAAAAAACAATAAATCTGCTTCTGCTTTTGTTTATTTTTGGCATGTATATTTCAATAACACCTGACTTTGGCTGTGGTGATAACTGAGCCAAAAAGGTGGTGTTGGAGAGAACTCATAACAGATCACATGACACTCGTCATTACTCCACTTTCGCTGAAATTAAAGAGACAATGCAAAGTGCAACCAGATTTTAAATGCCCATATTTGTAATAGTGGCAGGACAATAACAACTCACTGTAATATAAGTCATCTGCTTCTTTCTATGTAATTCTATGCAATCCGCATAAAAGGCATGATGGTGATGTGTCTTCTGCCTAATTTCAGCTGCAGCACTTCTTTGCCAACTTTTCTGTGGAAACATAACTGGTAGAGTTAACATTTAATTCCACCCAGTTACCTGTTTACATTCCATGTTGAACATGCCTTCTAGTGCCCAAAATTCAACAGTTTCTTCTCATTCTTGTGCATTTGGATAAGTATGCATCATACTTCTCACTTTTATTACCCTGGATGGGTATTTGGACCTGACAATTTAGGGAGGAGATATTTAACAGTGAAATCATGCTAAGTCAATCCAAGTAACCCTGTTCACAAATTCATGTTATCTCATGCTGTGAGATAGTCGAGAAAGCCCCTGCGTAGCCTGATTTGCCTTCTGATGGGCTCTGTGTCATCTTCAAAAATCTTATGGCCAGTTTAACGGTTGTCTTGATGAGTATCCATTCAGCCCATGTGCATCTGTGTGGGCCTGTTGACAGAGGGCAGTAGCCATCTTTTCAGGGGCTGACACTTTTTTTTAAATCCATCCACACATTTTGCAGGTTGCAACAAGATTTGGAGCAATCTGGTGGGCAGAAGCTGTTGTTTTTGTCTGCAGACCAGTTGGGCATTATGAAAGCGGAAGCTCTTCATGATGATGGACATCACTGGCTAGTTACCGGGTGATCAATATGTGTGCGTAATTGGTAATCGCTTCCATCTGCAGGGATCCAGCAATGAAGGCCACACCCAATTCTCTCTGTCCCTGTGAGGCTAGGCCTGTTTTAAAAGAAAATGCTGTCCAGTTCTGGTAGAAAGGGCAGTAGAATCTTGCTAGATACAGTGGTATGCAACCATGTTTGAGTTGTCACTAAGATCTATGGCTGATCCCTGATGGATCCCAAACGGAAACATTCAGTACACAATGACTTTGACAACTCCTGGCAGAGCACAATGAACAGTGCTTTGAGGAGAACAGTGCTTTGGGATACATGTGGTTAGAATTTGGCAAATTTACAGTGGAAGGCAGCAAGGATGATCCATTAAACTTTATTATGAGGAACATTTCAATAAATTAAAGTTATTTACTTCAGAGAAATTTGGTTCAGAAAATATGTTAAATCATAGAACCACACAACTCAGAAAAAAGGCACTTGGCTGGTCATACTTCTGCCAGCTCATCGTAAGTTTTTTCCAATTGAACCCACTGTTTGTATCTTCCCCAAAACTCAGGTTTTCTTTTCCCCGTATGAAGTATTTATCCAATTTTCTTGTGAAAAGCTTCAAAGAAGAGTCTTGTTGAACTTGAAATGTTAAGTCTGCTTCTCTCTCCATCGAAGCTGCTAGACCTGCAGGGTTTCTCCAGTGCTTTCAGTTTTTCAATCATTAGCAATACTGCCAGAGAGAGTGAGAAATTATGTTGTGAATTAGTGGTATTCATAAGCTCCAACACTGAGGCAGGAAGGGAAGAAAATGGGTGACAACACTGCCAAATGGAAAGTGAAATTGCAGTTGATGTTATCATTGCTCCAAGCTGTGCCTGACTGGGAAACTGTACTCATGGTGAATTCTCTGTGCAATGGGAGATAGAAGGACAGTCATTAAAATCAAATTCTTCTTAAATTATGTGGCATGTAGTTATCTGAACAGATGTCGAATCTTTCAGTAGAGTTATATGATTCCATTGATATTTCAGTATACAAAGCAAAATATACCACAGGAGTCAGAGGGCAATCCACAGTTTAGCACAATGCAAACCATACAAAGTCAATTAATTGATGACTGTACCTCACTTGGCCGCCTCGTTAGGTAAAGGAAGCTGCATTTGTGCGATTAATAAAACAAATTTGGAACTGCAAATATCTGGAGGGTGGGGAATACGTGTTTTCATAAACTGCTTTCAAACCAGAAAGTTTGGCTGTTCCTCTCTCTCCATCATCCTATCTCTTAAAGAAATTGTCCTGACGCCACCTCCGAGTTAAATGGTTGAGGATTGAAATGACATTCTAGAGAATTGAGCACATAATCTAAACTGACACATCCGTGCACTGCTGAGGAAGTGTTGCATTGTTAGGGACACCTCATGTTTCAGATGATGGCCATCTACACTTTCACGTGAATACAAAAGATAACAAAGGCAGTATTTGAAGAAGTTGAAACTTTATTGCTGGAACAGCACAGCAGGTCAGGCAGCATCCAGGGAACAGGAGATTCGACGTTTCGGGCACAGGCCCTTCTTCAGGAATGAGCAGAGAGTGTTCAGCAGGAGAAGATAAAAGGTAGGGAGGAGGGACTTGGACGAGGGGCGTTGGAAATGTGATGGGTGAGGGTGAGGTCAAGGTGAGGGTGATAGGTCGGAGTAGGATGGAGGCGGAGAGGTCAAGAAGAAGACTGCAGGTCAGGAAGGCGGTGCCGGGCTGGAGGGATTCGGCTGAGACAAGGTGCGGGGAGGGGGGATGAAGAAACTGGTGAAGTCCAAGTTCATCCCCTGTGGTTGGAGGGTTCCCAGTTGGAAGATAAGACGCTCCTCCTCCGACCGTCGCGTTGTTGTGGTTTGGCGGTGGATGAGTCCAATGACCTGCATATCCTCGGTGGAGTGGGAGGGGGAGTTGAAATGCTGTGCTACAGGGTGGTTGGGTTGGTTCGTCCGGGTGGCCCAGAGGTGCTCTCTGAATCGCTCCGCAAGTAGGCGGCCTGTCTCCCCAATATAGAGGAGGCCACACCGGCTGCAGCGGATGCAGTAGATGATGTGGGTGGAGGTGCAGGTGAATCTGTGGCGGATATGGAAGTTTCCTTTGGGGCCTTGGAGAGAAGTGAGGGGGGAGGTGTGGGCATTTGAAGAAGAGCAGCTGAAGAAGTATTTGAAGAAGAGCAGCTGAGCTGTTCTGGGGTCCTCTGCAACTTTTAGACCTCAACAAAAAAAAAACTGCCTATTATTTATCCCATTGCTAACTGTAGGATCTTGCTTTGTGCAAATCTGCTGCTACATTTCCTTACTGTGTAACAGGGACATCACATCAAAAGAATCACAACATCTTTGAAGCATGTTGCAACGCACTATGTCCTAATGTCCTTCTGTTTGAAGACAGACAGGGATTTCTGAATTCGGATTCAATCAGAAATTAGAAAGCAGTGATTATATGATAGTTCTCCAACGTGTTGAAGTTTTAAAGGAAATATTGCTGGGTTAATCTTTAACCTTAAGAATATCAATGAAGAAAAGTTTTTTCAGCTTCTCTCTCTCTCTCTCTCAATCCCATTAACCACTATAATCTCTGCCCTGAAATTGTACACTTTATATGCTACTGAATTAAGAATTTGTAATTTATGAATTCTTCAAAGAAGTCTCTATTTACCAAATGATAGCCCAGTTATAATGGCTATTGTGTTGCCTAGGTTAAAACCAATACCTCTATTTGCTTATAATGATAATGCCTGACTCACTCTTTATTGTCAACACACATCAAATAACTACAAAGAGACCCTGATCATAGCAACACCTACACAAAATGCCATTATAGCATGGATGGAAATTAAGTAGTTGAGATATTGTAGCAAATCCACAACAGTGAATAAGCAAATACAAATTGTTGAGGTTGCAGATCTGCAAAATTGCAGAGGAAAATAAATCATTTTTAATAATCGTAAAAACAAGTTGAAAGGCAGTATTTTCCAATGTAACACACCCCTTAATTAGCACAGAAAATTGTCCTGTGTAATATTTTAACTCCTATCCACATGTTAAGGACAGTTAACACACAAGGCATTCTTATATGAGCATGCAAAAGTCGACAGCACCAGAATAACTAAAACATGAAGCTCTTTATAACATAGATGCTAAGCATCTTTAAATAATTGCCTATAGAACTCATGTCTATAGGAAATATCTTAAATTTGAGATCAACACAAAAGATTTAAAATTATTTTGAAACAAAAACAAAGACTGCCAATTCATAAGGACAAAATTAAAAATCATGGAACACCAATTTATAATCCAACAGGTTTATTTGAAAGTCTAAGCTTTCAGAGCACTGCTTCTTCATCAGGTAACGTGATTTTTAACTTTGTCCACCCCAGTTCAATACCGGTACCTCCACACCATGACTTCATAAGGAGTAATAAGTGGCACCACTACTGACTGAGTCCTAAAGGATTCTGGATCAGTGGTGCTGGAAGAGCACAGCAATTCAGGCAGCATCCGAGGACAGGCAAAATCGACGTTTCGGGCAAAAGCCCTTCATCAGGAATAAAGGCAGAGAGCCTGAAGCGTGGAGAGATAAGCTAGAGGAGGGTGGGGGTGGGGATCACGTCAGGCTCACTAACATCAACTTCCCACCTCCAAACAGACCCCACCACCAGGGATATATTTCCCTCCCCACCACTCTCCGCCTTCCGCAAAGACCGTTCCCTCCGTGACTACCTGGTCAGGTCCACGCCCCCCTACGACCCACCCTCCCATCCTGGCACTTTCCCCTGCCACCGCAGGAACTGTAAAACCTGTGCCCACACTTCCTCCCTCACCTCCATCCAAGGCCCTAAAGGAGCCTTCCACATCCATCAAAGTTTTACCTGCACATCAACTAATATCATTTATTGTATCCGTTGCTCCCGATGCGGTCTCCTCTACATTGGGGAGACTGGGCGCCTCCTAGCAGAGCGCTTTAGGGAACATCTCCGAGACACCCGCACCAATCAACCAAATCGCCCCGTGGTTCAACATTTCAACTCCCCCTCCCACTCTGCTGAGGATATGGAGGTGCTGGGCCTCCTCCACCGCCGCTCCCTCACCACCAGACGCATGGAAGAAGAACGCCTCATCTTCCGCCTCGGAACACTTCAACCCCAGGGCATAAATGTGGATTTCAACAGTTTCCTCATTTCCCCTTCCCCCACCTCATCCTAGTTTCTAACCTCCAGCAACACGATCCCCTGACTTGTCCGGACTTGTCCGACCTGCCCAGCTCCTTTTCCACCTATCCACTCCACCCTTTCCTCCCTGACCTATCACCTTCATCTCCTTCCCCACTGACCTATTGTACTCTATGCTACTCTATCCCCACCCCCACCCTCCTCTAGCTTATCTCTCCACGCTTCAGGCTCTCTGCCTTTATTCCTGATGAAGGGCTTTTGCCCGAAACGTCGAGTTTGCCTGTCCTCGGATGCTGCCTGAATTGCTGTGCTCTTCCAGCACCACTGATCCAGAATCTGGTTTCCAGCATCTGCAGTCATTGTTTTTACCTGAGTCCTAAAGGATACAGCTGCTAGACTGGATCTGCACAAGTGTTGAAGGAACTGAAAAGAGGGAAAAGTTTACTTAATCTTGTCCTCACCAAGCTATCTGTTATAGATGTGGCTGTCCATGACAACATTTTCAGGAGTGACCACTGACCCAGTCCCTGAGAAGAGAAAGGTTACTATGGGAAGCGAGGGAAGAGATTACTCTGCCTTTGGAGATGATCTTTGCGTCCTCACTGTCCACTGGAGTAGTACCAGATGATTGGAGGGTGGCAAATGTTATTCCCTTCAGGAACAGGAATAGGCATAACCCTAGGAATTACAGACTGGTCAGTCTTACGTCAGTAGTGCGCAAATTATTGAAGAGGATTCTGAGAGACAGGATTTATGACCATTTGGAAAAGCATAGTTTGACTAGAGATAGTCAGCATAGCTTTGTGAGGGGCAGTTCATGGTTTACAAACCTTAATGAATTCTTTTGAGAATGTGACAAATCACGTTGATGAAGGCAGAGCAGTGGATGTGGTTTACATGGATTTTAGTAAAACGTTTGATAATGTTTCCCATGGTAGGCTCATTCAGAAAGTAAGGAGGCATGGGTTACAGGGAAATATGGCTGTCTGGGTACAGAATTGGCTGGCGCATGGAAGACAGAGGGTGGTGGTAGATACAGAGTATTCAGCCTGGAGTTCGGTAAACAATGGTGTTCCACAGGGATCGGTTCTAGGACCTCTGCTCTTTGCGATTTTTATAAATGACTTGAACAAGGAAGTGGAAGAGTGGTTTAGTAGGTTTGCTGATCACACAACATTGGTGAAGTTGTGGATAGTGTGGAGGGCTGTCATAGGTTGCAATGGGACATTGACAGGATACAGAACTGGGCTGAAAAGTGGCAGATGGAGTTCAACCTGGAAAAGTGTGAAGTGATTCATTTTGAAAGCAGAATACAGGGTTAAAGGCAGGATTCTTGGCAGTGTGGAGGAATGTGGGATTCATGTCCATAGATCCCTCAAAGTTGACACCCAAGTTGATAGGTTTGTTAAGAAGGCATGTGGTGTGTTGGCTTTCATTAGGAAGGGAATTGAGTTTAAGAGCTGTGAGGTTATGCTGCAGCTCTCTAAAGCACTGGTTAGACCACACTTGGAATATGGTGTTCGGTTCTGGTCACCTCATGATAGGAAGGATGTGGAAGTTTTGGAGAGGGTGCAGATGAGATTTACTAGAGTGCTACCTGGATTGGAGAGCTTGTCTTATGAAGAAAGGTTGAGGGAGTTAGGGGTTTTCTCATTGGAACGAAGAAGGATGAGAGGTGACTTGATAGAGGTATACAAGATGATGAGAGGCAGAGATAGAGTGGATAGCCAGAGACTTCTTCCCAGTGCGGAAATGGCTATCACAAAGGGCATAATTTTAAGGTGATTGGTGAAGGTTTAGTGGAGATGTCAGATGTAGGTTCTTTACACAGAGTGGTGGGTATGTGGAATGCACTGGCAGCAGTGGTAGCAGAGTCAGAGGCATTCAGGACATTTAAGTGACTCTTGGATAGGCACATGGATGATCGTAAAACATAGGGTATGTAGGTCACAGAGTAGGATAATTTGTCATAGAATCGTCATAGGATCCATACAGTGTGGAAACAGGTCCTTTGATCCAACAAGTTCATACCGACCCTCTGAAGAGTATCCCACCCAGACCCATACGCCTACCCTATTACTCTACATTTAGCCCTGACTAATGCACCTAACCTACCTCTTCCTGAACTCCATGGACAATTTTGCATGACTAATTCACCTAACCTGCACACCTTTGGATTGTGGGAGGAAACCAGAGCATCCGGTGGAAACCCACACAGACATGGGGAGAATGAGCAAACTCCACACAGACAGTCACCCGAGGCTGGGATTTGAACCCAGATCATTGGCGCTGCGAGGCATTTCTAAAATTCCTATTTTCACTGGCTGAATGCAACAGGGGTTTCCATACTTTAGAAACCCACATTTAACAGGGCTATTTGAACTCAGTGTTCATTTCAAACTGCCTCAAATTTCATGCAAACAAGCACATTCCTGCAGTTTATGAGTTGCTAATCTTCTAAGAGGTATTAAAAATGCTCCTGAAGAGTGACTATGGTTTTTGGGACTGTTAAACTGTCAGGTTATTTAAATTTCCAGCCCTTTAAAAACTGATAGCAGCCATGTCTGTGAGAGTTGACAAATACTCTGTATGAGCAGTTTTAAAAGTTGTTTTTGACATAACCTAATAGCTATCGATATGTCATTATTAAAGTTGCCTCTTTTCCCTATCTCAATAGGGATAATACAGTTTGATTAACTGCCAAATTGGTTATAAAAGAATTAGCTGCTTTTGATGTGTGTTTTTAAAAGGGAGAAACTGGTTGAGTGATTTAAATTAAGAGTGTGGTGCTAGAAAAGCACAACAGGTCAGGCAACATCCAAGGAGTAGGAGAATCGACGTTTTGGGCAGAAGCCCTTCATCAGAAAACTGCCCCTCGGATGCTGGCTGACCTGCTGTGCTTTTCCAGCACCACACTCTCAACTCTGATCTCCAGTATCTGCAGTCCTCATTTTCTCCTGAGGGAAATAAATGTTTTGAATGAGATTTTGTAATTCAGAGATTTTTTGAATATAGTGAAAGCTGTAATTAAAATATAAATATCTACTGATCACAACATTATATGGCTCCTGAGGTCTGCCCGTGAAGGATATCATGTGAATTGACATGAAGGGTTTAAGGCAAAGGATGGGTTGAATCAAGAGACTCAAGTCAACTTAATGGCAACTCATGCTCCCACTCACCCTTTGACTTAACGGCCTTTATGTCAAATCACATAACATCTTAATGGAAGGCATGAGTTCGCAGAGATGGGTCATGTAGACTGGATTGGGGAATGTGAATATATAATGGATGAGGGGTACAGGAATTAATAGTTATCGAAACAAATGGGAAGAATTGCCAGAAAATTAAGGTGAGGCTTTTTAAATAGCCTGTCTCATTATTTGATGGCCTCTGTTGCCACCTCTAATATCATGAGCATTTGGCAAGCCTGACTCCATCTGAAACCCTTCCCCCAGATGGAAAATCATGCCATTTATTTACCAGCTCCCCCAAGGCCAGAGCACTGAGTTCAGAAATTTTCTGACTCAAGCTGTCTGCCTCGGGCACAGAACTCCAGACCCATAGCTCTGATATTTCATATTGATAAACTTGGCAAAGATTATGGCCCTGAATATCTTCAGTGATGCAGTCAGTAGTTCTACATTGAGTACTCTTGCCACAGACCTCTGCTGTTAAATCTGCTGAATGATGCAGTGTCAGGGAAGGAGACTTAATGAGCAAGCCTTAGTTGATGCACATTTTGTTTTAAAACTCTACATCAATTATTGGGGCCCCAGAACATAACCACAACCAAGTAATTCCCTCAACAGGATTGACCTTCTGGAAGCTGGTGCATCTCAGTTAGTGTTTCAAATAAATGAGTGTAGTAGCCATCTCCAGAGCAGGGAGTCCATGCCATTGGCTGTTCCCCTCCATGTCACTGGCTTTTCTAATCCAAACCCCAGTTAAGGGTTGTGTCCCAGCAAGAATCTCACAGAATGGTGAAGCAAATTCAATAGGACTGTTGGATCATTAAGGTAGAGGTAATTACTCAGCATGTTCACCAGATGGTACTGTTTGAGGGATCATAACTACATTTACTGTGAGCTACTTCAAATGAAGCACTTAACATTTCTCTTCTTTCACTTTTTTTAGAAAATATGTGAGGTACCTTCACCTCAAATGTTTGCTCTTAACTCAGTTATGTATCTCTATCCATTGTGAACTGTAAATAGTGAATATGATTGAAAATGGGCAACTAGGGATTTAGGACAGGCAAGTTGATTATTATAACCTGTGAAGGATTTTGCCTGTCATGGAAGGAGATAAGGTGAGCTGAAGAAAGCAGAAGTATGAAGACAAGTGGAAATACTCATGGAAACTACATTCAAAAGTTGGACAGAAATTAATGAGAATACAACTGCATCTGAATAAGACATGACAGCACTGGAAGATTTTGCTCTTATATACATGATGAACTTTAACTCAGGTACCTGACATCTCAAGAGACAGGAAGATAGTAGAAAGAATATAATCCCAAATCAAGTTCATGGAGTTGTAGCAATCTGGGTGGACCAGCATATCGGAAAATGTTTGTGATCATTTTATTCAAAATATCTTTTTGCTAATTCAGTTGAGTTATGAAGATTTCAAATATTGTATTAGGATCAAAACAGGTCAAAACTGTTTAGGTTTTGACTTGGGGTATCACGATGGCTCAGTGGTTAGCACTGCTGCCTCACAGTGCCAGGGACCTGGCTTTGATTCTGCCTCAGGCAAATGTCTATGTGGAGTTTGCACATTTTCCCTGTGTCTGTGTGGGTTTGCTCCAGTTTTCTCCCACAATCCAAAGATGTTCAAGTTAGGTGAGTTGGCCATGCTAGATTACCCACAGTGTTCAGGGATGTGTAGGTTGGGTGCATTTGTCAGGCATTAAGTGTAGGGGAATGGGTCTAGGTGGGTTACTCTTCCGAGAGTTGGTGTTGGGCCGAAGGGCCTGTTTCTACACTGTTCAGATTCTATGAATTACCTTTAACTTGTAATAAGGCTTTTATTCATCAATCTCCCACTGGGCTACTTTACACTTATTAGGAAGCAGCTCCACTCCTAATTGGGGATCTACTCCTTCAGTTTTTGGGATCTTCAACTTTCTCCTTGGCAAATAGTGGGTGGCACAGTGGTTAGCACTGCTGCCTCACAGCACCAGAGACCTGGGTTCAATTCCCGCCTCAGGCAACTGACTGTGTGGAGTTTGCACATTCTCCCCGTGTCTGTGTGGGTTTCCTCTGGGTGCTCAGGTTTCCTCCCACAGTCCAAAAAAAATGTGCAGGTTAGGTGAATTGACCATGCTAAATTGCCCGTAGTGTTAGATGTAGGGGAATGGGTCTGGATGGGTTGCGCTTCGGCGGTTTGGTGTGGACTTGTTGGTCCGAAGGGCCTGTTTCCACACTGTCAGTAATCTAGTCTAAAAAAAATTTGACTGCTTGGACTTTTCTCTTTATTGGTTTCTGGCAATAAGTGACATGTTTGCAATTTCACTCCTGTGCTAAAACTTCTTGAATTCTTCACAGTTAACTTCTGAATGAAAATCTGACAAATGGCTTTCCAGCAATGTATTTATATAAAGGGTACTGCAGATGTTGGAGATCTGGAATAAAACAGAATGTGCTGAATTATCAAACTCAACTTGAAATGTTAACTGTTTATTTCTCCTAAACCTGCTGAGTTTATCCAGTGTTTTCTGTTTTTAATTCAGTATTTCATATCTTGCAAATGAATCTTTTGAGATATGATTTTAGTTTTTTGCTAGTTTGTTTTGAAATGGAATTAATTCCCAAGAATTTGAATAATACTGATGATCAGATAGTCATCAAAGTTTTACTTCAGGCAATTATTTATTTCATGAGTTATCAGCTTATATATCAATTCTGTAGTTTTTAATGATTAGTAAACCTTTGCGATTCTCCGTGCAAAATTCAGTTCTACATTCAGCTCAGACAATGCTAATATTCGTCACTCTTCTCAATCAATCTGTGCTATGTCTGTATAGTACTTTCCTCAGAAACGACTGTAGTTAAGCCAACGTGTGCTGCTCGACTGAAATGGAGATCTCCTCAATTGTTTCCAAAGGAAATGCTCTGCATTTTCCTCAGGGCTGAAGTTTAAGCAATAATGTCTAGAGAATAATAACTAGTCCACGATAGGTGATTCATCTCTGTTGATGTTATTGCTTAAAACCAAACCTAATTAGATGATGGGGTTGTCTAGCTTCTACCTCCAGCCAGTTTGTTTCCTGGACTGCTCATGTGAAAAGAAATTGAGTTCCTTGCCTGTGGTAGCCAAAACCATTAGGGACAGTTTGGCAGCAGAAAGCAGAAAAGGCTATGTATTTTAGACTTGACCGAGCAAATGTCTCTTGCAATGGAGCTGTCATTCATATTCGCAACTCTGAAGTTGGAATTATAGTAATATTGTAATTAGGGATGTGTTTCTCAAGGAAGCTGTCCCCTAATTTACGAGAAGTGAGAGTTTAGTCGACCAGCAATATTCAGATTCACTTGAATTAACTGAATTTTCAGTCACAGTGGTGAAACTGATGTCCACCAGCACGTGGGCTGTTTCCAAGGTAAGGTACTTGGTTGAATGGCACTCAGAGAATCTGAGATTGCAGCACGTTCCCTTACAAAAAATGTCATTATTATCTTCGTGATACGGCTTCCGTTGCAAATCACTTTATTCTGGTTCGGCCCCTGTGTTTAAAAGTTCTAGGCACAACTTTGTAAATTTCTGAGCAACTTCAAGGCACTGCACTTAAGGCAAGGTGAATGTCGGAAGTATGGATGCGAGCGGCTCTCGCTGCTGAAGTATTCATTAAGTTCATGGCAAAGAATGCGCAGGCTGGGACTTCTCTGGGTCCCGATGTGTAGCATCAGTTACAAAGTCATTTGTACTGGAAGATCATATTTCTTGCTTCCAAACCAAGAAGTAATTGCTCAGCAAATCTAAAATTGCTTTGCACTCTTCATTTTACTTCTGACTGAGCTTTCTTACTGTAACATATTTGACTACAATTTTAATCGAATCTGTATCATCTGCTTTATAGCTAATGAAATGGGGAGCTTATTGCAGGACTCATGGACAAAAAGCCTCAATAGAAAGTTTGTTGTTCATTCCACATTCTAAGCCATTTACTCTGTGTAAATGGTGTGAAGCATCAGTTTGTGGGGGGGTGATGCAGATCTGCCTGTTGTAACAGCGTAGTAGTTGAAGGTGTATGGAGAGTTAGGAACAAGTTAGAATTACAATACAACCCTCTACTGGTGTGTGGGATGAATGAAATTTGTGCCTCAGATTCACTCTCAACGCCTTCTGAATCATTGGTTATTCTCTGAAAAATTAAAATCGAGCGCTTTAATTTCTAATTACAAACTGTTGCAAAATATCTTGCTGTTGCACTTTTTACAAACCTATTTTTTCCTTTCAATAACAGATTCTTGGAGTTGTAGGGTATGAGCAATTAGCAAGCTTGGCTAACAAACTATCTTCCATAATATGCTCGAGTCACATTTACTTCTTCCACCATCTTTCTGAAGTATTATGAACTGGCTTCTACATCAAATGCCATATCTCCCTGCATAGTTGCTAATGTTTCATTGATGAAGTCTTGAGGTCAAATTCTGCTAGTTCCATCCTTAGTGAAAAGTGTAAAGGTACGAACCAATTTGCGATTTGCTGTACAGCTTGTGTAAATGCTATTCCCAAACTCTATTTCACAAGTATCCAAGGAACAGGAGCAGTTACTGATACCTTTGAGTCAATTTTGCGATACAACAAGATTATGGCTGACCTGTACCTTAACTCTAAAGATCTGTCTTGCCATAAAATCACATTTATACTTTTGGCTCACAAAAAGCTGAGATTGAAAAAAATATTAATCCAGTTTTTGGGAAATGTTTCCACAATTTTACCATCCAAATATGGGAAAGTGTTTCCGAATATCATTCCCGAATGGCCTAGCTTTGATTTTTAAGGTTATGTCCGTTTGACTTCGACTCACCCTACCACTACATAAACTATCCTTCTGACTATCCAATCAAGTCAAATGAAGATGCTGAACACCTCAATGAAATCAGCCTTGTAGATTGCAATACATTACAAGACACGCAGCTGAAAATGTGTTGCTGGAAAAGCGCAGCAGGTCAGGCAGTATCCAAGGAGCAGGAGAATCGACGTTTCGGGCATGAGCCCTTCTTCAGGAATGAGGATCAACGTTTCGGGCATGAGCCCTTCTTCAGGAATGAGGCATTACAAGACACTTAGTCAGCCACTGGGGGTGCAAGTATAGCTAGCATTGTTCTGCAACCTTAAATGTCAGTCTGTTTAATGGCACACACTTCTCTAAATCCAAGTTTAAAAAATATACTGTCATAAATATAGGAGCAGGCAGTTCAACCCCTTAGGTTGGTTCTGGTATTTAGGTAGAACCAACCTATATCCAAGCTCTTTGTATCAGCCCCAGTTATGTAATCTTAATTACCAATGACATCTACCAATTTTAGGTAACTACTAAATATCTCGGGGCAGAATTTATTGTCCTACACTGTGTTGAGGTTAGTGGTAGTGGCTGTGTGAGCAGGTAGAAGGCTAATGATGGGAATTCCATTGCCTTCCTGCCTCTGCCCTGTCAAAGTCTGAAGGCATGATGTAGAGATGCCAGTGTTAGACTGGGGTGGGCAAAATTAAAAACCACACAATACCAGGTCGTAGTCTAACAGGTTTATTTGGAGGAGCACTGTTCCTTCATTAGCTCGCTGACATCAGGTAGCTCCCTGTTAAAGGAGCAGTGCTCCGAAAGCTTGTATGTCCAAATAAACCTGTTAGACTGTAACCTGGTGTTCTATGATCTTTAACAGAGTCTGAAGTGGAAAGGCTCTTGGACTGTCTTTCCTGACAATGTCAATTGAGGTTCTGAAGTCAACAGTTAATCCTCATCTTCGGGCCTCATCTTATTGTTGTTTGAGGACTGATCGGAAGACCATGAGATGTTGAGCAGAAGTAGGCCATTCAGCCACTTGAGTTTCTCCACTATTTGATAAGATCATCGCTAATTTGATCCCTGTCCCCATCATCCTTGATTCCCTTACTGATTAAACACTTATCTGTCTCTGTCTTGAATATCTTACCCACCAAGCCTCAACAGCCCTCTGAGTTAAAGAATTTCACAGATTCACTGCCCACTGTGAGGAGAAATTTCTCCTCATCTGTACCTTAAATGTCTAACCCCTTATTCGGAGTTTACATGAAACAAATAACCAAAGAAATTTGGATGCTGGAAATTAGAAACAAATCTGATTTTGCTGGAAAAACTGAGGGAGAGTCTGGTAGCATATGTGGAGAGAAAGCAGAGTTAACATTTTGGGACTAGTGATCATTCAGAAACATTCTTCTGAACCCTCCATACCTGAGATCAATCGAACTAACCTTCTCTAAACTACCACCAATGCCTATATATCTTTGCTTAGACAAGGAGGTTAAAACTGTTCACAATATTCCAGCTGGGGTCTGATTAGTGCCTTGTACAATTTTTGTAAAACCTTCCTGCTTTTAGACCCCATTTCTTTTGAAATAAGTCTAACATTCCATTTGCCTTCCCTCTGACCTGCTGAATCTCAATGCTAGCTTTTTGTGATTCATGGACAAGGACTCCAAATTCCCTCTGTTCTGCAGTCATTCTCCATGAAATAATATTCAGTTCCTCCATTCTTCCTGCTAAAGTGCATAACCTCCCATATTCCCACATTATATTCCATCCCAAGTTTTTGCCCACTCACGATATATCCTTTTTAATGTCATCCTCACTGCTTGCCTTTACACCTATTTTTGTGTTATATGCAAATTTGGCTATAGTACATGCACTTTTCTCATCCATGTCATTAATATGTCCTGTATATAATTGTGGCCCAGCAGGAGTTGCAGGTTGCCAACTTGAAAATGTCCCCTTATCCTAACTCTCTGTCTTCAAACCCTGTATTCATTCTAATATACCACACCCAACTCCATGGGTTCTTATCTTAATAAGTAGTCTAATGTGTGGTAAGTTATCAAATGCCTTCAGAAAATCCAAACATATTACATGCACTATTTCAACTTTATCTATCTGGCTTATTGCCTCCTCACGAATTGTAGCAAATTTATGAGGGATGATTTTCCCTCTATGAAACCTTGCGACTCTGCTTAATCATATCATATATTTCTGACGGCTCTGCTATCCTTTACAATGGACTCTAACATTTTTCTAACAACAGATATTAAGTTAACTGGCCTGCAATTATCTTTTTTGTCTCTTGCCTTTTTTAAATAAAGGTACAGGAATCCTGAAATGCAAAACTTGTCTGGGTTGCTTGTCCTCTCTTTCAGAGGTGCCATGCCTGGTCAGACATTGGGGAGGGTGGGACCCACTGAGTTATCCCTTCCCTTTATCAAACACTAACTCTCCTGCAACTCCCCTCCTTCGATCACTGCTCTGTGCCTGCGTCCCTGGGCTACAGGTAGGCGCATTACCACTTCCATAACAACACTGCCAAGAAATGAAGAGATGTCAGTTTCTGATTTGCTGATAGCATTCATTGACCATGATCCTGCGGAAACTCCAGTGCCGTCGGATTAATTTGGTGGGCCTTCCCAAAAGGAAGTGATGCCTATCCAGCTGGTGGGGGAGACTTCCATTGCCTTCACCAAATTCCATCCTGGGTGAACACTTACAAAGCTGCTGCAACATCTGGATAAACTAACAATTGTACCATCTAATGTTAACTGCCAAGCAGAACATCAGACTTGATAACATCTCAGGCAAGGTTTTAGATCAAATATTATTTCTTAGATACAAACATTTTTGCACAGCTTAAATTTCAAAGCAATTTCTCACTGGTAGATATCAGAAAGTGAATTTCTCTTATAGTTTGTTCAAACCTCTTGAGTCATTGCAAATTCTCATCTTTCGCTACTTATAGATGATTATTGGATTGAGATCAGCTAGCTCTGCTCTGATTAGATCCATACCTGTAATTTTCTGGTCTGTATGGTTTGTGTGCTTACTGGAACAATGAACCAAATCACTGGAGTGATGTTCTGTTTCCGTCCTTGCTTACTAGTTTTCTGCAGGAAAAATAATATTGGCAGGAAAGCCAATTATCTTGAAATGTTTCTACATATCGATATTATTAAAGCTCATAATATGAAATGTTCCACTAATCTGCAGTTTCAGGCATGTTATCTAGAAAATTCAATCATTTCAACTCAACAGGTCTCCAAAAATCAATATGAAAAGCTTTACAATTCTGCAATTATAGATCTATGAACCTAAACTGGAAAACTGGTTGTTCCATGTTAAGTAACTTTGCTTAATTGTTGCAGAAGATATTATCAATCTTTAGGCTGTTTGATTCAACTAATCTATATTGATGATTGTCTTTGAAATGAGTAGCAGTCCTAACTAATATCACTTGCTGATACAAAATAAAATCATGTGCTTGCCTTAATCTGACATCCTGATAGGATAATAAAACAGGAGGTAGTCTGTAGTGGCAGTTTCAGTGGGATCAATTTTCACTCCTTGCTCGGCATTATCTGCCTTTAATATAGGCAGTAATACCTTAAAATTAGGTCAATAGGTTTATCACTCCCTTCACACCAGTGCTGTGGTCAACTCAAATTGGAAAGGAGCCTATTATATTGTTGTTCAAAGTCCCTTGTCAATTCAGACAACAGGTTCCTTTAAAGTCTTATGGGGTCTTATGGGGTCAAATAAGCCTGGATTGAGGTTTTGAAAACATTATGGTGAACTGATAGAGAGAAACTATATTTCTGCTGGTAAAGATATTTAGGACATAACCCAAAACCTAGAGTCAGATCTTTCAGGAATAAAGTTAGAAAATAGAAAGGGTGGTTACAACTCTCTTATGCAAATGCTATGCCTTACTCTGGGCCCGGATTTGTTGGCCTTCTCACTGATCAGGAAGAAGTGGGAGAAGAAAGCACATGGGTTTGTCAGGCTGGCAGGATTCCCTGGAGTGCAGGATGTAACCAAGTGTACTTGCATGGATCTATGGGAGCAATACGTAAATACTGAGATGTTCCATATCAGTAAAGTCCACAACTCCATTATCATCCAGTTAGGTGACCATGACCAGGAGATCCCCTCAGTCAATGCCCTATGTATCCTAGTAGCAGCCATTCATTCCACATAACTATCAGCTATTCTCATCAACTCTGAGCCATTGCAAAGAACAGGAGGCTGGCTATTGGATCGCAAAGGCGACTCACTAGTAATGTTCTGAAATAACAGTTGTATTGACTGGACCATTTGGGTTATCCTGCCACTACTCACTTGAATGTAATTCCTTGATAATTTTGTTGACTTTATGCTGCCCAATCTTGAGCACTATTGCGAGGGTGTAGCTTACCAACAGGCATTTGGTGGTTATCTCAGGTGGAGGAAAAGAAGGGGTAAGGGAGGAAGATCCCACAACCCTTTCTGTCTGGAAAGGCTGAATACAAACAGATAGTCAGACTCCAGTTCCTCTGAGGTGCCACCATATCAGCATCACTCCACAATTCCCCATCTATAATATCACATCATTAGTGTCAAATCCTGAAATGAAACCAACAGAAATGTTTCGTAACAACTTTCCCCAACACCACCTCCAAAATACATTAAAATTGAACTCTTCATGATCATTCCTTTTGGGCCTGCCTTGTGGGTACTTATTCTAGTGCTCCTGCATAGTGACACCTTAGTAACAGCAGATCTGGTGGATGGAAGGCTGCTGATTTTCAATGGGGAAGTCTGCAGATGGCCTGGAAGGATGACATCAAGCAGCGGTGATCCATGAGAACCCAGATTTGGACAACACCACCTCAACAAGCGCAGCAACTCTCTGGCCTGTCTAGTTGAAAGACTGTGGTGACAATGGCGGTGCTGGAAGCAGAAATGGCTTCATCCTGAGAGCAGACAGCAGCTTTTGAACCAAGAACACACTGGCAGTGGGACAGTGCCTCAGCAATCCTTGTAATCTGTTGGAGAGCAGAGAGTCTGTGTGCCCTTTTGAGCAAAACTATGATATGACAGCAGAGTGAGCCTTTATGGCCGCGCACACAACTTGCATAGCAACATGTATGGATCACATGATTTCAGTCAGTGCTGCAATGGAAGCTGAGACATCGACCAGCAAGCTTACATCGTGAGTGGGTTTGTAAATGCTGTCATTTCAACATTTCAACTCTTGCATTTCATGCTTGGTAATGTCAACATAAACCTTTTGTGCTAAGTCAGCTAGATTTCCCAATGTTCCTTGAGACTGGCAAGGATGCTCCATGACAAGCCCATTAATTTTTCTCTCTATGTCACCCAAATGGAGCTCTCATCAGGGCACTCTGCAGCAGAACTCATCTTAATCTTGCCCTCCAGTGAGCAGGCAAATGAAGTATCATTTTCCCCGACCTGCCTGCAGTCCATCTGTGTGCAGTGACTCACCACATTTTGATCCAGACTATACTTCTCTCTAAGGTTCATGCAGTGCCAGTATTTGAGCTGGTGGCTGTCAGTGTCTCATCAAGTGCTAGCGTTTTCTCAGCAAACATTTGCGGTGTTGTGTTGGCGGTACTACCTTTAAAGCAAGATGTTAAAAATCACACAACATCAGGATATTGTCCAACTGGTTTATTTGGAAGCACTAGCTTTTGGAGTGCTGCTCCTTCATCAGGTAGCTAGTGGGGCAGGATCATAAGACACAGAATTTATAGCTCAAGATCATAGTGTCATGCAAAAGAGTGGTTAATTGAAAGTAGTGGCCATTGCCAGGGAAGTTACTGGTAGTTGCGACATTAGTAATTGAACAATCATTTTTTGAAATCCTTGCATTTCAAGGCTGGTTAAGTTTGTTTGTCCCAACTTTTTAAAAAATCTAATTTGTAGCAGTCACAGTGATAGACTGTGTTTACATGCAGCACAAGAGTAACTTGGCACTAATTCTTTGATTCTGACCTTCATATAAAATGCTAATGCTCAAATCCAGATAGATACACATAAGAGCGTTCAGTCCCACTTACTTACTCCAGTAGAGTTGATACTACCTATCCTTCTGTATTTTTCCAAAGGAAGAGTGTCTGCAGTTTGGATATAATCTACAGTTTGGATATAATCTACAGATGGTTTTCAGTTGAGCACGTGGTCATCAAGTGACGATCCCATAAAGAATTATTGTCAGCTGAGCTCTGAATTTAACCCTGTCATTATTCTATTTCTGGATCAGCCCACTTTTAAAAAGCACATTTTGGAATTAAGGACTAAAAATATCTGCACTACTTTGGGGTTTTAACCCATGGATATGAGAATGCTATAGCTGAATAACTAGATGTGTACAAGCCGAAGGAGGTGGAATGCCATTGGTTGATGCATGAGTGTGTGTGTCTGCATGTTAGGTTTGAAGCCTGATTGCTGGTAGGTGAGCTATGTGGGCAGTCACCACTGCTGGGAGTAAGAGACATCATTTAAAACTGCATTCACTGACGTTGATCACTCATGTGAAGTCGTTGAATTTTTCTGACACTGAACCCAGGTGCTCAGGGCCAGAGTCCAGGAACTGACCACCTTGGCACCTACTCCCAGTTCCTTCTTAGACAGCAATTAAGGGGTCCTGCTCCCCAACCCCAGTGGAAACACAACAATGCTCATCCTTTCAACCAACATGTTCAGCGCCACTGCAAAAACTTGAGAATCTTGAATCTAATTGCTCCTTTTTTTTGTCCTATACCTTGCATCCAAGTATTTGTGCACTGTCACAGCAGTAAATGAGCAGAAAACATGAAGTTGTGTGCTGCCTGTCCCACTGAGAAGGGGGTAATCATGCAAAACGATCTCAGATTTGTTTGAAAGCAAGCCATATCCAAATTTTCTCCTTGTCAAACTAACCAATTTAGAGAATCAAATCATTCCATGTTTCGTAGATCTGTAAAGGCAACAGCAAAGTTCAATAAATAGGTTCCAAAAGGATAGAATTGGTTCAGGAAAATCTATCATTTTGCATTTTACAATTCCCCCAGTGAACTTGTAAAACTCCTTACTCCACATTCAGTAAGTATAAATATGAACACTCCACCTTTTAAAAACTGGGCAAATCCTGTGCCTTTGTTTTCAATTGGGATTGTACAAACAAGATGGAAAATCTCAATTACTGTTCTACAGATCTGCGCAATTTGTCTAAGAAATCTCAGTTATTCTATTTGTGGAGCTATGAGTCATTTAGCTTATTAGCGAGCTTTGAGAAGATTTGTAGCTCAGGTTGAGGTTCTGAATATAGGTTTGCTCACTGAGCCAGAAGGTTCGTTTTCAGATGTTTCATCACCAACCAAGCAGACAAAACACATCCCAAAACCCAGCCACACTCCCCTACATCAAAGACATCTCAGAAATGACTGTCAGACTACTCAGACCCCTTGGCATCATGGTAGCCCACAAACCTGTCAACACACTAAAACAACAGGTTCGATTCCAGCCTTGGGCGACTGCACATTCTCCCTGTGTCTGCGTGGGTTTCCTCCGGGTGTTGTGGTTTCCTCCCACAGTCCAAAGATGTGCAGGTCAGGTGAATTGGCCATGCTAAATTGCCCATAGTGTTAGGTACATTAGTCAGAGGGGAATGGGTCTGGGTGGGTTGCTTTTCGGAGGGTCGGTGTGGACTTGTTGGGCCGAAGGGCCTGTTTCCACACTGTAGGAAATCTAATCTAATGAACTTAAAAGACCCTATACAGCCAACCAGCAAAACTAATACCATTTACAGAATATCTTGCAAGAACTGTAACAAACACTACATTGGGCAAATAGGCAGAAAACTAGCCACCCAGATACATCGACATCAACCAGCCACAAAAAGACATGATCTGCTCTCACTAGTATCCTTACATATAGATGAGGAAGGACACCATTTCAACAGGGACAACACATCCATTCTCGAACAAACCAAACAGAGACATGCACAAAAATTCCTAGGAGCATGTCATTCTAACCGGAACTCGATCAATAAACACATTGATCCCACTTACCATCCACTGAGAAAAAGAACAGGAAATGACATCACCACAGGAAATGATATCAGCAACCCAAGGAACCCTAAACACATAAATAGAAAGTGGGGCCATACCACCAGTGCTTCATCTGGAGGTTCACTGATAATGTCACCTTGTATGGTGACGAAATGTCTGAAAATGAACATTCCAGCTCAGCGAGCAAACTTACATCCATTTAGCTTATTTTGAGAACTGTAGATAGGGATTAGGCTCATGTTTCTTAATGTAATGCCAACACCACAGATAACCATTTGCTTTGAAATTGTGAAAATTTGCTATCTAATGAAATAATGTTGGAAGAAAGTGCTGGAAAAGAGGAAATAACAAACCTTGTGGTTACTTTGGAACCTTTGCTTAGTTTTTTTCCAGTTTACATCTTTTATCTGGGAAATACAACTTCACAGTTTCAATTTTTACAGGACAATTTGTGCTTCAGTTGCTATTTGTGATGGACTTTCTTTGAGCCTCTTTCAATTGCTTCTTGACCTTGCAGGTTTCTTTTGCAGTAAGGTGTTGCTTCAGAGCTTTCAGAGGCATTTGTTTTTGCATTTCTGTTGCATCTTCTGCCATTGTATTATTTTTCTACTTTGTCTTGTTCACAAATTTCAGAGAAAAAAATTCTACCACAACTTTTTGCTTCCTAAAACAATCGTAAAGTAACATATGGACCAGTAATCAAGAAAACTCCAGAGGCTGAGTAAGGTTCTAAGACATATAAATGTAGCAGCCACATACATCACTTTTCATGGAATTATATAGCACACTGTTAATGCGGATTTCAAAGATGCATCATTATCAGTAATATTTCTCTTTGGCCAGTAACTTCAATATTCCAATATGAAAGATAACACACCTTTCATAGAAAAAAACCCACTTATTTCTGGAACTGCACTGAAAGGACCAGGCAGTTATCACCTGCTCTGTGTCACTGCTGGTCTGACAGCAATGTTACTTGGAGCATACTGCAATACTCTCAGATCAAGCAGCCCCTGAAGTCAGGTGGTAAGCCCATTTAAAAAAGAAATCAGGGTCTTAGAACTTCAGTAGGAGCTTGATTGCTGTTTTGAACTCAACTGGCCAGCATTTTGCATGTTCTGATAAGTATACAGTGGTTAGGCAGGAAGCAACTGCAGAAAAAACCCAACCTGTACCACTCCAGCTCTTTCCAGCTCTGCAGATTGGCGCACTTCCAAAAGTCCACCACCTTCCAGCTTGGAGGTAAGCCACCCTGACTGCCCCGAGGTACCTAGTTACAGACTGAAACCCACTGGCCAGATACAAAGGTCAATATGATCCAGCCTTCTGGTAGGTGTACTGGGCAGCCAGCCAGTGCATTCTGGCTAGCGCTCTGAGCAAACATCATTGCAATGTATCTATATTATAAATGTGTATACACAATGGAGTGATACTATTGCAGCATTTTACAATAAGTTAATCATATTACAATTTGTGAATTTACAATTAAGGTGGACTTGTCAGAGAGAATATCCTAGCCTAAAAACACATCAACAAAATTCATAGTTAATAGTTTCTCATGCCAAGGTTTTATCGATGAAAAATCTGTTTCAAGTTGATAGTCACAATTCAGAACAAGATACCCAAACCTTCACAGCTCCCTCAGCTCTACCATAGCTCTTATAATTAACAGAACTACTTTGCAATACCTGATGTCTGTGCTCACTTTTCAATATTTTTTGATTACTTAGGTTCTTAAATACAGCTGAACTGCTTTTCAGAATGAATCACTTTATCTAATGAGAATTGTGCAGGAATTAAAAAGATATTCAAATGCATTCTACCAATAAAGCAGAATTTTACAACATGATTGATTTTGACAACTATTGCCCATTCTGTGCCAGATTTTTCTAAAATTTCCCTAATATGGGTATATCAACTGGGTGACACCAAAAGAATAAGAAAGCATCTCAACAGCACTTAATTATTGGTTTTAACAGTCAATCTTTGGGGACTGTTACAGCATAAATGAAGGCAGATGCTTATTATTCATCCAGTACATATTTTAGCAACAAGAGAGAGCAGTTCCTCTTGTTAGAAACCATCACACCTTTTTCATGTTTGTAGTGGCTGTCAAAAAGAAGAACATCTCTAACAAGATTTGAACCCTTGACCCTGTGCTAAACTGGGATATTCATGTCTGAAAAAAATGCATTAATATTCTAACTTCCATGCTCTCAGAATTGTGATATGAAGATGACTAAATCCATTATATAAAGTATGCAGTTTTCTAGTACTGCATATACTTTAGTATCTAAAAGCATATAATTTCCTGTATACTTTACGTGATCACATTAATTTTCCTACCATTTACTAAAATGCCATAAGGAAGGCAGACCAGTGATTTGCTTCTTTTCAAATCATTTACGAACTCTGCCAATATGGTTGATTTCAGCTGGTTCTCGAAATTCCAAGCTTTTCTTTTCTGATTATTCTGTCACATCTGCAAAAGTCAAACACCATATTGGGTTTGAAGAGAATTTAAGTCTGTGCACACTTGTTTTGGAAGAAAAGATGAAGGGAATGAAAAGACTGCACAAGCTGAGTTACTGTTCAGTCACTGCTCAAGTCTGCACAAATCGAGTTGCATCTTATCAGTTGAGAGAAATGGAGTTGATTAAGAAAAGTATGTCAATGAGGACTTGGGTTACCAGGAGATGGTTTTACGACAATTAGTACTGATCAGCACTAGACCTTTGAATGGATTGAATACCTATCAACATTTTTAGCCTTAATTTGTTATGTATTATTAAAGTATACAGTTTCAGCAGAGTTACTGTTATCATCACATTGAATGAAAGAGAAATCCTGATATCATACAGTTGTCACATTATTTTTATGGTGCAAATGGAGTTTGGTGTAAAAGAGTTGACAGGGTGTTGAAATTTGCAATAGTGGCGTACAGGTAGGGCAGAAAGAAAGAGACTGGAGATTGGAAATAGAGATTGAAAATGAGAAACTGAAAGGGTGGAACATGACTTTAAATTGAGGTGACCCTTTGCTGCTATACTAAGGGCTAAGCGTATCCTTTACACTGAATACATTTAGCAGAGAGGGAAGCAAAAATAATCAACAAAAGGACAATAAAGTACAAACTCCCTAAGTGGCTTGCTGTGAGAGGGAAAGAGGGAAGTGAACATTGCTAGTGAATGACTGCCTCACAGAGAGGATGCCAGGCAGTAGAGAGATGATGAAGTGTGCTTGGCTGGTCAGCGAGTTAATGGTTTATGAGGCTGCTTGTAAACTGCGCATGTATTAGCCAGGGAATGCCTTTGTGTGCATTATTAAACAGCATAAATCAGTTTCCACAGGTCCACTGCTGCATAGACTTAATTACTTCAGCTTCTCTGCACTATTCTTGAATAGCTGTTTTCACAGAACAATTCAAATTTTTTTTATCTGCATTTCATATGAACAATAAGAACCAGAAGCTCTGATATTTTGCTATTGATTAATCTTAGCTGATATACTGTTACTGAGGATTAATGTTGTGATGCACTTATGGAATTATTCTGTGAGATCTCTCACCCAGCTCCTGCTGTGGAAATTATGTCGTATGTATGAGAAAATGAAAGGAAAGCTTTGTGTTTATTAGTGGTCTGAACCCACATCAGAAAACCTTTTGACAGATGGCAAAAATGCATGTAGCGCTATTTCTGAGGAGTTCACATGGTCAAAAAGTGAAATCCAAAATTTTATTTCACAGAACTGAAGTACAATTCAAAAGTGTGAGACTTACTTCATAAATCAAATCAACCTCTGGATTTCAGGAACAGTCACGATCCCAATTTCTTGCTCCTGCCCTTTTGACTTCTGTGATGGTTTTTGAAAATCAGTCCAAGTGGCAGGCACATTAATATTTAAATGAGACAACGTGGCTCAAGAAGGTACATTTATATCATTCCAGCCACCACTTAGAAAATGGTAAGCTCTTTGCAAGTTTTGAACTCCTTGTCACATGTCAAAATCAAATCTTCAAACATTTGTCTGAGCTGCCCCAGTGCTCGGTAAGTTTATGAGCTGAGCAGTGAACTGGTGCAATTCCTAATTCTACACTGTTATAAAATTTCATACAGAATGGGAGTGAAAGCATTACAATTGGCCTCAGTGCCTTAGGGTAAGGAGGATTAGCAGCACTGGCGAATGCAGGCAGAGTGATATAGTGCATCGACATACTGCTATTTGAGCTATGGGGTTCAGAATTCAAACAAGATTGATGCAGTGAAAGTGTCCCTCACTGCAGGCTATAAAAAGGCCCCATGTAAATGTGTTTGGACCATCAGAGTTACTTTGAGAGTGGCTGATATGGAAACTGGAAAAGGAAAACCAGTACAATAAGCTGGATCAGATAAGAATAGAGGAACTCTTGTTTGCCAACACTGATTGTCAAAAACAGGAAGGAATTCCATTGCCCATACCAGAGATTTTTCAAAATAGAAACTTATGTCATAAATACTGAGATGATCAGAGATGGGCTTTTTCATCTGAGTTATGTTGAAAGATCTTTCAATTGTTGCATTTTCACCATTGGAATTATAAGAGTTGGTCTCACCATTTTTAAAGTAATACAACAACAATGTTCTCATTTAAACTAGGAAATTTCTCTTAGGTTTCTTTAATTCGGCTTTTATGATACTCAATGCAAAAAATTTTCAATTTATTGTGTATTTGGAAAGCTGTAAAGAACATTTTATATTCAATGAATTCAGAATGCATTACAATTCTATTTGGATAAAAAGAAAATGTGCATGCAAATTTTCCATATACTAATAATTCACTTAAAATGGGGGAATGATAAATAATTACAAGTTAAGAGACAAATATAGGAAAACATTTCATGACTGATATTTAATCCACACAAATCAGAAATGGTAATCAAGTTATGTCATACATTATTGAATGTAGTTCGTATCTAGTCAAATAAATTGTAGCAATTAACACTTTAAGATGATCATAAGGAATAACCATCATTGTGCCCTTTGGGTTGACTCAGCAATTCAATATGATCATGGTTGATCTACAACCTCAATTCTATCTTTCTGCACTAGCCACATATGCTTTACATTCCCTTAGAATCCATAACAAAACCTATCTCGTCTCTGTCTTGAAGATTTAATAACTGAGCATCCAACATTGTCTGGGGTGGAGAACTTGAAAAGTCCTCAATTATCTGAGTTATTGAGTGACAGTGAACTCCCCCACCACCAGGAAACACCCTCCCAGCATTTATGCATTATGTCATTACATTGGTAAATTTGTGACATCCAGAAAGTCTCCACCAAACATCACGCTTTAAACAGTAACCTAGCAATGAAAGTAATGTGCTCAGCAAAGCAGCATTTTAGGTGTTACAACTGGTTACAATACACTAGGTTAAATAGCAGTGGGTAAAATAGCTGGGGTATCTGATTGATACTGAATTATAGAATATGCATGAGTGAACATGATGGGTGTTCATTTTACAATGGGAAAACTGGCAGGACGGGGTAGAATATCATTTTCGAGAGTGTGGTGCTGGAAAAGCCAGCAGGTCAGGCAGCATCTGAGGAGCTGCCTGACCTGCTGTGCTTTTCCAGCACCACACTCAAGATTCTGATCTGCAGTCCTCACTTTCTCCTGGAATATCATTTTGACAGCTTATCCATATTACTCAATCTTCAATTGGATGATATGTTAAAACACAGAACCTGACACCCGACTCACCTCCCCATGTTCAATCCTATCTGTTTCCCAACTGGCAGGTCAAATTAAAATTGTCTCCAGGTGTAGAAGGATAAACTAGGTTCAGATATGATGCCCTCCAATGAGTGAGCTGCTGCCACACAATTATTAGGTTTACAGCTGAAGAATGGGCATTTGGGTGAGAGGATCACTAGAATCTAACAAACCTTAATCCCATGGGAAAGGAGAGAAGGAAATTGAGGAATTAAAAGCCTGAAGAGATTGTGAATGATATTGCTGACTGCCAGCGAAATTGGCTAAATATAAAAGAATCAACCTCTGTTCAGAGTGACCACTTAAACTTAAAATCTAGTCATAGTACTAAAACCACCTAATCAATGTCAGAAATTGAAGTGAACCAGTCAATACGACGTTAGTTTTCTGGGAGAGAGAAATCTGTATTTTCTACGAAATCCAAAATTTGAAACCAGCCCAAAGAAATTGCACAAGTTTTATTTGCATTTGGCACAGCACCAAATGCCTTTGTGCGATTAGCCATAGATGCTTTTACTACTGTGCTGAAAGATCAGACACATATTGAAATAACATGTTAAGACACCAGAGTTCTTCTACATGTACCAAAAATTCTGAATATATTTTGCACGATTGACATAAGTGTCATGCACACACCGACTCCAATGAGGCAGTTACTCTGTTAGAGGAAATGATCTTTGCAATCTTTTTGGTGCAAGTTTTCAATTTATTCTCGAGTCATGTGCAGCTGTCAACTGTCAAGAGCTAATTCACACGTGTAATTATTGTTTTTATTTTTCCCTTGTGTGAATTATCACTCTCCTGGGTAGTGAAATTATTGCTCATTCCCAAAAGGAAAGAAACAGCAATAACAGCACTGCCCTTGCGCCTTTGCCTGGCTGATCTCCTCTCCATCCTGAACCCCCAGCAAAACCACACACGACCACCTGTGAAAGAGTTATGTTCGCATTTTCTGGGAAATTGGAGGCAAGGCAATAAATGGAATGCTACCCGTCAGTGACTGAAAGTCGGATGCGAATAAGTTCCCTTTTCTTCATTTGCATGGCATCTCGGCTGCATGTTGCATTCACATTGCCAGTGGCAGGAATCGCTGTTGCAGACCACAAAGCAAACTTGGTGAACTGCATGATTTGTTCTGTGTTCAATGGTTGCCGACAACCTTTTGAATCGTTACAACACACCAAGCCATTGTGTACCGTTAGTCGATACACTCGCATCAGCATTTTCAGTATTTCTTGTGAAGAAATAATGTGACTTAATGCATTTCTTTTAGAAATTGAATTTTCCACTTTTTGTTTTTAATCCCCCCTTCACTGAGTGAGGTGAAAGTTAAATATCTCGCTTTGCTGGAAGCGGCAGCTGTGTCTGGAATTTCACTCTCTTCCCTAATCCCTTTGAGCAGGGAGCAACCTCTCCTGCTTTAGTACTGAATTATTTAAAGTGTTGTTTTCTTCATGCTTGAAAAACATGATGCATTTCTGTGATTAAAAAAAAGGTTCTAAGTAGAGGCATGTGGGTAATTCCGAGGCTGGACCGTTCCTATGCTGGAATGACATGGAAAACGCTGACACAGGTTAAGTGGTCCTGGGAGCAAGCTCGCCAGCTGGTCAAAGCTGTCTCCACTCTCGCTGACCATGTGTGCAGCCTCTCATTTCAAAGCCTCCAGCACAGTGTCTGCACTCTGATTGGGCCGCTTGGAAAGACCGAGACTCGCAGCCTCATCATTTGAACAACACTGCAGGGGGAAAAAAAAAGACTACAGTGCTCAATTTAACCAGTGCTTTTAATATTATTTATTATTTTAAATCTGTTCCATTTGTCTGCGTTTCATTTTACTGCATCCAATATTTCCCCCCTTCAACCCGCCAACAGCAATCCAACCCCCACCCACCCCCACCCCTCAACCCTTCCAATTCTTTTCTCTCTCACACTTTTTTTATGCTCTTCTTGCTAGTTTGGAAACACAGCCACACAAACCCGGAATGGCTTAAACTGCTGTAAACTGTCATATGATTTCAGTTTCAACTGAATGATTTAGTTCTACCAATAAGGGACAGCAAAAAAAAACCGAGAGCCATACGATCGACTCTGACCACACAAGCTCAGCTGTGAGGGGAAAAAAAGGAGACGGTTGCTGCAGATCACAGCTTAGTGTAATACTGCTGAGAGAAGAGAGACAAAGCGAGGGAGTGAGACAGAAGAAAAAGAGAAGAGAAACACCCTACCTTCATTCAGAGCCAGGGAACACACGAACCAGTGAAAGAGATTCTGGTGGCCGCTGCAGTATCACTGCATCTCCCTCCCATTGAAGACACTTTGAGTATCCTGGGTTTCGAAATGATGATGTATTTCTGGGTAGGTACACCTTGGAACTGTTTTTTCCACATTAAGCAGCTCTCAGCTTTGTTCAAAAGGCACTGTTAGCTCTGGCAAATGCTGAATGACAGTCTGTTAGTTTGCAGGGGGAAAAAGGGGTTAATGCTGATAGTTGCCTCCTTTTAACCCGTTCATTGGCATTGTAATAAATATCTGGGTTTGAAAACGAAACCTCCTGGGTGTCACAATTTGATCTCGGCTTTTTACCGTTAGATTGTGTGTGCTGAGGGAAACTTTGTGAGTGTGCGAGAGTGCGCGATGCAGCACAATCCCAGTGCAGTTGGAAGTTGTCAGTGAGCTACTTGCATGGTTAGAATTTGCCGATTCGTCTGAATGCTATTGATCAGTGATTTTTTGCTTTGGGGGAAAAAAACAGACTTTTGAATAGGAGCAGCTTTTTTAAAAAGTTCCGTTTCTTAATTGTTAAAATCTGAAATATTATTCCCTGAAGCACAGGAGTCTGTGCTTTGGGCCTTCCATAGGAACGTGAATTTGTTCCATAATTTTGGACTCAAGTTATAACTAGGTGTTGAGTAGCTGTCTGTGGGCTGTTAGTGTAATTTAGTTGGCTGGTCTGTAAGTGTAATCAAATGTATTAGCTCTTTTTTTGCTTTCTGCAGACATTTAAGCAGAGATCAGTGGCGATAGTGGCTTCTCTGTTTACTGACACCATTTCTTGTGTAATTCAAGGGCAGAAGGGGCAAGTCTGACCCACTGAGATGTGTTAATTTGGCCCCCCCCTTTTCCATTTCCTTCCAAGGTTAAACCTGTCCCGAAACGTACTCTTTTTTTTCCAGTATCTTTCATTTAGTGCTTTCCAAATAGCAGCATGAAATGCCTTTGTAAAGCTGAGGTACGGTATGAATTAAAATGTGTGGTATTGGTAAAAGTGGTTTTCTGGTATACCTCTGACCCTAAGCTGCTCTATTATTATTACATTCTTAACAGAAATGAATTGAACCCTCCTAGAAATGCTTTCTAAAATTTGTTAAAGTTATTCTGTGATTATGTCTTGTATATTTCTGTGCACAAATTTGAAAGAACTTTTATAATGATTATACATAAGAGTAAAACATTCTCTGCTTTTCCTGTGATATCAATAATTTGCTCAGTAAAATACTAAATTGTAAGGAAATTTTAATGTTAAAAAGAAAGTTTTAAAAATCCACACGGTTGTTGCTGTTAATGACTGAGGAAAAATGTGTTTAGAAAATAATTAGATTGTCATTTCAAACAGGTACTTTTAAGGACAAATTTATGTTAGATCTGAATTAGAGCTATAACGGACTCAGTGCACAAGTTTTTAAGACTTTGTGTTATCAGTACATGTGCAGCATACATACACTTCTGTCAAAATACTTCAAAACTAGAAACTAGTATGGGAGTTAGTGTCTCAATGAAGTCAGCAATGATCTTAAAATCAATCTGTTCTGTAGCCCTGACATGACAGTGCAAGTCTGTACTGATGTATGCACCATGTCTGTCAGGATTTACCTCTACTGAAGCATTTCACTTTGTTGTTAATACTTCAACAGATTTTAGGATTAGTTTAAATATAAAACTTTTTAAAAATTAATGCAGTACATGACAAAAGCATCAGTTCAAATGTTGTAAGTTTTTGTTGTCTTCTGGAGTATCTCGCTTGCAATGAGTGGTTGGATGGAAGTGTAAAGGGTGACAGCAGTGATGTGTGTACCCAACACTGTGTCTGAAAATACTTTCGTTGTTCCTTTCCATCACAGTAATTATGTATGATCACAGTATGTGTGTTTCTATAAAAATCATGGCCATACCATTCACATTTACCTATGGGAATAGTGCACTGTTCTCTTTACCTCTGTGAATTGGTACATGGTGAATACAGTGCCTGCAGTTATTGCATGGACAGAAGTGGAGATGTGAGCACTTTATCCACATACTGTTTATCCCTTTCAGTACTAGTCAGATTCTGTGTTTCTTGCTGTGTCTCAATTCCCTTCATTATTATCCATTTAAAAAAAAGTTTCAGGAATAAAGTTACAAATTGAAAGTGTAGACAAAATTGCAAAGGATGGCACCATATTAAAAAGAAAAAAAAATTTCATTCATTTTAATTTTAACAATAAAAATGAGGGAAATCATCTCACTGCTTCGAAGTGCCAAACTGGCTGCGAAGTGTATGGACTCATTGAAAAAAACTTTGCGTATATCAATTCTGCCCTTAGGTATTTCATGATAAAACTGTTTTTTTTAACAACTGGGGAATTTTGGCTGTGATGTTGCATTTGTACTTCTATGTATCTGTGGAAACTGAAAATTGCACCCTTTGGGATTTATTCTTTAAAAACAAAACAGCAACTTTAAAGGCATTCGAAGACTCATTTGTTCTCAAATCTGTAACATTTTTATTTCTATTTGCAACAGTGAATGATGCTTTTTTCACCTTTTAATAACCAACATGATTTAGTGGGTCTTCCAGCCATGAATTGAATAATTTAGGAATAAAAATACTAATTATTTTTCTGTTCAGAGCAGCAGCAGCAAGGCCCAGTCCAATACATAGAAATCAACGTCTGTACAGCAATATAGTGATGATTGCAACACTTCATCAATATTAACATGAGCAGCATAATGTCCAACCTAATAAAATGAATTCATAACTTCTACAAACCCTCACAATATAAATTCATTGGACACTAGAATATACTTTTATTAGAATGGTTAGTGTAATGCGATCATTTCACACCGTACAAGTGAGTGAAAGTTTCTGTATGATAGTTTCAGAGTCATATTCTTTAAAATAAAACTAATTCTGCTAAATAATAATTAGTAATCAGGAATTTCTACATGTTATTTACAGAAAAACTGCTTCCTTAAAGATGTCAACAAGAGTGAATGTTCTATCAAGGCACTGTAGCCCAACAGTACAGCTGATTACCAAATACTTGGGCTTTCTGTGTTTCTCAGGCAGCAATATGAAGCTACTTCCTTTGCAAAATATGGAGATTTTTATATATCACTATATGTTGATGGTTTTTGTGTTCCTTTGCTCTCCTAAATCAAAGATATACACTGGAATTTCACAATCTAGGAAACCTGGTCAGTTGAGTAGAGAAAACCAAATTCAGAAAAATACCATGAGACAGCTCTATATTTGTTCTGGCCTTTTGTTGGTGTGGATCTCTCTGGCATTTGGAACAAAATTGTGAATGCCATTTTTTTTGCAGTGTTGAAAATCCATAAAACTCAGACAAATTTTGATGCATTTAAACGTAATCCCTTATCAAATGGGCATGCATAATTTAACAAAATCACAATTTTTCAGTATTGGGGAGCGCATGCCTTATGAGGAATTCATCTCCAGGCTGCAAACCTAGCCTGTTTAAGGGTCAAGAACAGAACCTGAATTATGAAAAAGGCATACCAGATGTGTAAAAATCCATATTTGCTCTAAAACTAGCTTATGTAGTAAGAATTAAACTTTTAGTATAACTTTTGACATATGTTAAAGGTAACGTTCCTATACCCGTACTGCACCTTAGGACTGCTCTCATTAAAAAGAAATGACTGGTGGTGGTTTAGCTTGAGGGTTACCAAACTTTAGGTATTGGGAAATATTGAGAGGCAGGATCTTCATTGTAATCTCAGCCAGTGCAAGAACTGAACCCATGCTGTTGGCAGCACCGCACCACAAGCTAGCTGTCCAGCTAACGGAGTTAATCAACCATCAAACATATATGTTTGAGCGCCAAGGAAGGACTATTAGCATCAGGAACTAGAAAATCTCCATCCCACTCCAGTATTTAGGAAGGCACAGTGGTTAGCACTGCTGTCTCACAACGCCAGAGACCCAGGTTCAATTCCCGCCTCGGGCAACTGTCTGTGTGGAGTTTGCACATTCTCCCTGTGTCTGCATGGTTTTCCTCCGGGTGCTCCAGTTTCCTTCCACAGTCTAAAGATGTGCAGGTTAGGTGAATTGGCCATGCTAAATTGCCCGTAGTGTTAGGTGAAGGGGTAAATGTAGGGGAATGGGTCTGGGTGGGTTGCTCTTCAGAGGGTCGGTGTGGACTTGTTGGACCAAGGGGCCTGTTTCCACACTGTAAGTAATCTAATCTATTGTTGAAGCACCAAAGTTAAGCTTCACGATGTTCCTTACTCTAATTCACGATCATAAAGGTCAAAAATGCCAACAGCTCCACCTCTGTGCTTTTTCAAACTCCTTGTCAACCTGAGGTACTGAACTGTAGGTGTTAGATCCCATTTCTGAATTCTTCTTTCATTACCCTGCTAATGCATCCGGCAAGGTTCCAATTCTGCTGCTTGTCAAAATCCTCCATCAGTATCGTGCCTAGGAATGTCTCAGGATTCTAGCACCAGTAAAGAGACATATAATTTTTCTTGTGGTATGAGGATAGTGAATGAGGGAGAGAAAATTAGGGTGACTGAAATTGAGGGAGAGAGAGAGAGAAAAGAGAAGGAACAGAAACAAGAATACAAATAAAAATGGAAAATTAAATTCTTGCTATTAAATTCACCAGCAAAAGTAGTTTGAAGACAGGATCTCTTGGCTTTGTTTGACTTATTGGCTGCAGAGTGCAAATGGTAAGAAACTTCCATTTCTGTTGTTAAGGCTCATGATATAATATGAGCAGTGATTTCAGTGCATCAAGCCATAATGTTTACAGTTTCCTGGAGTAATCAAACTACATGTCATAATTCATTTAGCATCGATTATCTGCTAGATTCTGACATTAGAGTGTGAAATTGTCATTCTGCTGCAAGCTGCAATTTCACAGAGTCTCCGAATGGTAACCTAATAGTACAAATGAACATTATCACAGCAGAGCTCTGAGCAAGAATGTAATCCCTGTTAACAGCGATAACAGAGTGACCTGTGGAAAGCCTCCAGATAGGATCTGTGTTTCTGAAAGCAGAATTTGAGCTTAGGGCGCAGAGGGACAAGAGAAGGACTGAGGTGGAGAGATGATAACATGAGATAGTGATAAATAGTGTACAATAGTAACAAGCGGCGAATATCAGGAACATGAGAATCACAAAGGAAGGGTCATTTTGTCGTACATATATTTATGCAAATCTGCATGACAAAAGAAGAAATCTCATGTCACAGAATAAGATGGATGTAGTCATCCATTCAGTTTTTATTTTACCTTTTTCCAGTACCATTGTCTGTCACTGTGTTAAGGAACCTTATGCTGGGAGATGTTTTGCTTTTACAGTTTGTGGCATCCACGCCAGGGATTGGTGCTTGAAGTTGAATTGTGAGCTGTGTGAGAACACTGCCTAAATGTCAACCACAAAGATCACCCACTCCTACACCTGTTACCTGCACCATCTTTTCATAGAGTGCCAAGTACAATTCCTACATTTTGGCTTGTGTGGCAACTAGTTTTAAAGCAATTTACAAGATCATGTTGCGTGTCAGCTAGAGAATAGATTGAGACAAGCAACACAGATTTCTGTCATTGTGTTTTGCCATCATTTTTCTGCTTAGTGAGCTGAATTGGTTATTCATATGAAGTATTCTTCGGAATTCTGGATAAAAGACTATCGTATTGGTTGTTGAATTGAACTTTTTTGAATACTGACCATAGCTTAGATAATCAAAGTCATGCTACTCTCTGAACTCATTAGGGATGAGTAAATAATTATTTAATTGAATAATTAATCATACTCTCGACTTAATGTTTTATGTAGTTGACATCTATCACAGCTGTTAATGTTCATGAAAAAGGAAGGTCTTTCACCATTATTTATTATGCAGAGCCTTGTGGTTTAAGTAAAAGATTTTTTAAAAAGTTGTAGCATCAACAAAAATGAAAGGCCAAAAGTTTGTAAAGAAAAGAAATCAGTTTTAGCATATAACTGCAGTTTGGAAATAGCTGTGAATTTATTACCTCCAGATTGTTGCCCCAGTTAGTGGTTTACTGTAAACTCCGTTTTCTCAATTTCAACTAGCGTGGTGACTTCAATCAGTGTACAATACTCAAAGTGTATGTTAGAACTTTTGATGCATTCAGAAATAAAATTAGGGTGCTGTTGATAAGATCAGTGAGCTGTATTCCACCTTATAATACGGTTCCCTGGAAACAGGCATCTATAAGTTTGAGTAGAATATGATTTTGTTAACTTTAAAAATATACTTTATTCATAAAAATCATCAATAAGGGCATAAAAAGGTTCTAAATCATACCTGTACAGTCTTTGCACTGAGGTAAAAATATAAACTAAACATTGGAACATCATACTGAATGTCACATGACAGGTGAAACGTTAGGACCTCAGAATCTGTAGCCATTTATAAAGGTATT
This sequence comes from Chiloscyllium plagiosum, assembly GCF_037043375.1. Taxonomy (NCBI): domain Eukaryota; kingdom Metazoa; phylum Chordata; class Chondrichthyes; order Orectolobiformes; family Hemiscylliidae; genus Chiloscyllium; species Chiloscyllium plagiosum. Next base: position 32,406,028 of record NW_028270163.1, read on the forward strand.
TTATAGCACTTGTTAATGAGGGTAGGCTGTACATACACTGTCATCTTTAACTTTCTGTAAATGATGAGGAAGGCACACATTTGCACCCTTTGACTGCTACCATGCTGCCAGCAAAACGTGAACTGTTTAGTCACAGACATGTAGAAGAGTGCCTGATTGTGTTTTGCAGACTCTAAGCTGTGTCTATCCCTTGGTAAGGTGAGGAAGTCCCAGCTTATTGCAAAGAGCTTCCTCTTAGTCTCTGCACTGTTTTAAGTAATGTGTTGGTGTGGAAGAGGATGACATTTTCAGCGTGTTGAGAAAAACAAATGATGACAGGTTTGATTAAAAGTAGCTGTTTCTTTTCTGACTCCATTACTGTTCAGCATGTTAGAGACTGTCACAGTGAGATATTTACTCATTGTGGTTAGTAACTACTTGGCAAAGATGAAGCATAGCAGAGCAAAGGGGAAAAGACAAGCTGGGGAGATTTTACTGGAAGTTTGAATGTGTTAATTAGTGAGTTCTGATGTCAGGACAAGGCTTTGCTCATCTGTAGGGTGACAGCCCAGAAAATATATTTAATTCTGAACCATCAGGTGGTTTATTTGTAACTGTTAATTCAAATAAAATTTAAATTCATTCCTTTTTAAGGTGAAATTATTATCATTTTCTGACTGTTGTAAGGAAATGAGTGTAAATAAATATCCCAATCTCTATTCAGGAGATAGATTGCCTAATTCATTTCAGTGCCTTCAGACTAATAGGGAAAAATCAACCAGGAGCTTCCTTCTCTGCAATCTATACTGAAAACTATAGATAAATGTGAATATAGGACAAGATCATGCTCAACTGTGAAGTCATCTCTGGTCAAGCTGTCTTTTATACTTTCCATCATAGACTTTTACAATAAAACTGTCAAAAACCTGCTGAGTAAAACCTATGTCTCAGCATGAATCATTGACCTCAAGAGAAAACTGAGGCAGAGATGGGAAGAAGGTGGCCAAGGGTGGATGCTAGCAGCTGTGAGTATTTACATAGCCTTTGGAACTATTCAGAACCTTTGAGATTTGTAGTTTCATTACCTCCACTACCTTTGTCAGCATTTTTTCCAAATGGCCTATGCTTTTTTCCTAGGGTCGGAGAGTCCAAAACTAGAGGGCATAGGTTTTACATTAGAGGGGAAAGATGTAAAAAGGACTAAGGGTGATGTGTGTATGGAACAAGCTGCCCGAGGAAATCGTAGAGGCAGGTACCCTTATACTGTAATATTTAAAAGGCACCTGGATGGATGTATGAATAGGAAGGGTTTGGAGCGATATGGGCCAAATACTGACGAATGGGACGAAGTCAGGTTGGGATGTCTGGTTGGCACAAATGAATTGGATAGATGGGTCTGTTTCCATGTTGTATAACTCGATACAAACATGTATTTCAATGTTGTAAGCCGCAGATTCCTAATGAGTGTTCTCCGACAACAGTGCAGAGTAGACAAAATAATGAATGTTTTGAGAATCCTCCATTCACTCCTACACTTGGTCTGAATCATTTTGAATTAAAAAGCAGTATCTAATTAGTACCATAGAGGAGGTCACATAAAACAAACCTACAACAGTACGGTAAACAACATGGAGGAAAAACATACCCTGTTCACACTCCTGAGAGGACACTTTAGACTGCAGTCTTTCCCACTTTTATACTTAAAAACAGATTATTTTTAAAACCTTTGCTTCTTCATGCAAATATTGATGGAAGCCAGCCTCTCTCCAGTCCCACACATTCACACATCTGAGCGCTTTAGGTTTTGTTGTTGGGGAATTGGGCATAAACATTGATGACAGGCTTAAAGTAGAAGTGCAAATGTATCAAAGATTTGAAATGCTTTTGATAGATGAGATTCAAGCTGTTTAGTATGTGACAGAAATATGTTTTGACTTAGTCTCAATGTTGAGTCAAAAGTTTAAATAGCAGGGCAAATTCTGCGGATGCGTTGCTGAACTTTCCTCTTGGACAAGCTCAGCAAGTGTTTTCACTGCTGGAGCTCCAGAATTTGCTGTGTTTACATTCTGCGGCTGATCTGAGAATTGGGATATTTGCTGCTAGCTGTTGGGTGTACCTGATGACAGCGAGGAAATCACCTCTTGAGCAAATACTCTGCACTGCCAGTAGCATCTTTCTTATGTTTCACCACTGACAGCAGGGTCAGTGTTCCTTCTAGCAGCAGTTCAGCAATATAAACACAGTTCAAAATACTGCTGATTTTAGCTTGTTACAAAAAAGAAAATTTGCAAAGATACTGCTGTGAAGTCTGTGGAATGAAACTTTCCTAAATGTTGAAATTGGAAAGTGAAAATGTTCCAATTCTGACTTTATCTGGAAGCAGGGTTCATGTTCTTTTTGATTTGGTTCAATTAAACATTTGCTTCATTCCAGCCAGGTGAAAGGGGGTGAACTGACTCCCCTCTTTTCCACCTTCTCAGCTAGTTCGCAACAAAAGCCTTCAGCAAGCGATTATACTGTTCTCCAATTGAAATGAAATTCACAGTTTTTACTGACCTTAAATCAGTGACATGGAACTAATAACAAGTTTTTCTTGAGTGAAAAAGCAATTTTATTACCTACCTGTACGGAGTAAAATAATAAAAATGCAAAGTCAAGCATATAGCTTTTCTGCTGTAAGTTTGCACCTCAATCCACTAAAAACACAGAAACACAAACACTCCAGTAGAAAGGAAGACACAGCTTACAATTCCTTAGGTGTCCTTGAGCTTTTAACCTGAGACCACAGTTGGTTAGCTGTTATTCTTAAATGCCATCAGCGGTAGTGAATATTGCAATTATCTTTTCTGTTTCCAGTTCTATGATGCTTATTTACAGTCAATGCTATTACACTGGATACTTTGCATCTCAGCAGAGGGAGATCCTACTCAGCCTATGTTCACTTCTGCATTTGTAATGCCATTTCTGATCTATCAAAAAGAATTCCTTGAAATAGCAGCTTGTTTGCATTTTCCTTGTCTCCTATGATTGTAGAGTCATAGGGATGTACAGCACGGAAACAGACCCTTTGGTCTAACTCATCTATGCCAACCAGACATCCTGAATGAATCTAGTCCCACTTGCTAGCAGTTGGCCCATATCTTTCTAAGCTGAAAATGTGTTGCTGGAAAAGTGCAGTAGGTCAGGCAGTATCCAAGGAGCAGGAGAATCGACATTTCGGGCATGAGCCCTTCTTCAGGAAATCTTCAGTTTTCCTGAAGAAGGGCTCATGCCCGAAACGTCGATTCTCCTGCTCCTTGGATGCTGCCTGACCTGCTGCACTTTTCCAGCAACACATTTTCAGCTCTGACCTTCAGCATCTGCAGTCCTCACTTTCTCCCATATCTTTCTAAACCCTTCCTATTCATATATCCATCCAGATGCCTTTTAAATGCTATAATTGTACTAGCCTCCACCACTTCCTCTGGCAGCTCATTCCATACATGCACCACCCTTTGCTTGAAAAAGTTGCTCTTCAGTCCCTTTTAAATCTTTCCCCTTTCACCCTAAACCTATGACCTCTAGTTCTGAACTCCCCCAACCCAGGGAAAATACCTTGTCTATTCAACCTAACCATGCCCCTCATGATTTTGTAAACCTCTATAAGGTCACCCCTCAGCCTCTAACACTCTAGGGAAAATAGCCCCAGCCTATTCAGCCTGTCCCTATAGTTCACACCCTCCAACCCTTGCAACATTCTTATGAATCTTTGCTGAACCCTTTCAAGTTTCACAACATCTGCCTCAGGCTTGACGATTGCAGATGAGATGTCATCTCCAACAGTGAACATTCTTGTAGCGGTTTAAACCAGATAGGTAATGAGAACCTTTTCACACTTCCTACAGGGCCATACAGATTATTCTTCTGTGAGGAAAGATGTCAATTTCAGTTAAGATAGTCTGATCTCATTCACATCAGTTTCATGCATCCTGGCCAACCTGAGTGGATCAGGTGATCCCTGTGGCCATGTTAAGTCAGTGTTGTGGCCCCTTCTTAAAATCATCTCGAGCAATGAAAATCCCAGGTGTTAAATTGGCTGATGGGATTCAGAAATCAATAGTCCATACTTTTATATCATCGTGACAATTTTTCCAAGTATTTTGTTAAAGTGTTTGAGGATATTTATTACTGCAGAATAAGAGGACTGAACCTAACTTAATCTGTTGCATTTCTTTTTGATTATGACCAGAATATTGAATATATTTATCAATTGTCTGGCAGTTTTCTAACAGTAATTAGGAGAAAAAAACAGCCAGTGATGTAGGGTAAAGCTAAGTTTAGAAAGTTTCACCATACAATGAAATTCGAATGCATCTTTAAACATCTTTCAATATACAACCACAAAATGCCATTGAGAACAAAAACTGCACTTTGTCTGTTGAGGACCAGACTTAAATCACAAAATGCACAATCTCTGATTAACACAAAATTATTATACTTTTATGTCCTGAAGTCCATGAACAGAGATTACTGCAGTCAATCTCTGAGTCCAGGTATATTTGATCTCTTGAAGTCCTGTGTTGCAGGTTTATTACATTCAATCTCCTGCAATCAGTGTGCACAAGGTATTGCAGTTGATCTTCTGTAATCATTCAGGCAGGATGGGTGGTGTTTGTGTGCAAGGTTCAATGTGTTTGGCCATTTCAATTTTACCTTCGAGATTTTGCTGTATTTAGCTTCCCACAGTCCAGATGCTGTTCAGCTCTAATTTTAGAGACACTGTACCAATCCTGTTCTATAAACCCTGTGTAACTGCACTCTTGGGCCTTAGTAAATCCTGTACTAATGTTAACTTTATGGAATTCAGAAGGAAAGCAGCATTTACAACACAGCAAAAACACACACTAAGCATATCTGCTGTCAATATTTGGACAGCACTATTGCTCATTCCTTTATTTGACGGATAACGTGAATGAATTTTCAAAAAAAAAAAGTTGAATGAAGTTATAGGATGAGTTTCTCTGTGTTGAAACTCAGTAGTCCTTATATATTGTTCAAATCTCTGAGTTGTAAAAGTCTACTACATTTTGTAGAGGCAGCAATATGAAAACCAAGCCTATCAGCTCTTCTGAACTTGATGGGAGATGTGGCAATTTCTCACCCATCCTTTAGATGTTGTTCAGTTCCTGTATATGTACTCTACCTGGTAATTCCCAGTGTTGCTTTCTTGTGATCGATAGTGGAGTAATTCAAGTCCTCAAGGAAAATGTTAAAAATCACACAACACCAAGTTATAGTCCAACAGGTTTAATTGGAAGCACACTAGCTTTCGGAGCATCGCTCCTTCATCAGGTGATTGTGGAGGACACAATTCTAAGGCACAGAATTTATAGCAAAAATTTACAGTGTGATGTAACTGAAATTATACATTGAAAAATACCTTGATTGTCTGTTGAGTCTTTCATCTGATCGAATACCATGATAGTTTCAATTCTTTCATGTGTAATCACAAAACCTTTTTTTAAAAAGTTGCATTCTCAGGTTAGCTGTGACAATGGGTGATAGCAAGACAATATGTTGAAGGTGTTAGCCCCCTGTGTTCTCTGTCTATGCCATTATGTTTAGATTGATTCTAATCTAAAAAGTGAGATAAGAGTTTTACATGAATTCATGCAGTTTTTGAGAAAAGTACAATGTAACAGTGTGCATGTGGGTCTTTGTGTGTCTGTCTGTCTGGGTTGGGGATTGTGAGTGTGAGAGAGAGTGTATGTGTGTGTGTAGTGAGTGTAGAGTGTCTTAAGTCTGTGAGGGGGTGCATGTGTGTGTCTGTGTCTGGGGTAGGGGGTTGTGAGTGTCTGTGAGAGAGTGTATATGTGTGTGCGTGAGTGTAGAGTGGTCTAAGTCTCTGAGAGGATGCCTGTGGGAGTGTGTGTGTCTGTTCGAGTGTGTGTGTGAGTGTCTGTGTGCGTGGCTGTGTATATATGTGTCCGTGTGTATGTATGTGTGTGTATATATAGTGCAATGGTGGTCACCTGTAGTGTGACATGAACCCGAGGTCCCAGTTGAGGCCCTCCCTATGGGTATGGAACTTAGCTATTAGCCTCTCCTTGGCCACTTTTCGCTGCTGCTTGTCCCGAAGTCGCCTTGGAGGATGGTCACCCGAAGGTCTGAGGTCGAATGTCCTGGACCACTGAAGTGTTCCCCAACTGGGAGGGAACCCTCCTGTCTGTTGATTGTTGTGCAGTGCCCATTCGTCTGTTGTCGTAGCCTTTAAGAGAATGCAACTTTTAAAAAAGGTTTTGTGATTTACACATGAAAGAAGTGAAACTATCATGGTATACGAACAGATGAAAGACTCAATAGACAATCAAGGTATTTTTCAATGTATAATTTCAGTTACATCACACTGTAAATTTTTACTATAAATTCTGTGCCTTAGAATTGTGTCCTCCACAACCATCTGATGAAGGAGCGATGCTCCGAAAGCTAGTGTGCTTCCAATTAAACCTGTTGGACTATAACCTGGTGTTGTGTGATTTTTAACTTTGTACACCCCAATCCAACACCCGCATCTCCAAATCAAGAAAAATGACCTCCCTTGAGTCTGCGTGAGTCAAGGAAACAAAGATTTTATTTAAGTATATGCAAAGTAGAAAATGCATCTCGGTTACACAAATAACTTCTCAATAACACAGCACTGCAGTACACATGTATAATTCTCAAGTTCATGCAAGCCTCTGTTATCTCGGCCCTTAGCTTTGGTTCTGTTACGTACGATGTTGACTCAATTGGCCTGTTTTTCCTTTAGTTCCCCTCATCTCCATTTCATTGCAATGGATGTTTACACAGACTTTTATTGTTTCAACAACTGAATGATCATTCTCAAAACCACCCTTGGTCAAACATCCCATCATTTCAGAAAGAAATTCACCGTAACTGTTGCATTTATTTGAAGACTACCATGCATTTTAATGAACTAAAATTAACCTCATCTTCTTTACTTCACTCCCTCCTTTTGAATCATTGGGCAAGTACAACATGACTCAGTCGGAATGTTCCTGACATCCTCTACTCGCTGATAGCCGGAGGGACCTACTAGAGTTCAGTGACCTTCAGTTCTTCAAGTTCAGTGTTTCATTTCGTTTCACTTAATGAACTGGGCTGGACCTTGAACTGCTATTTGCGTGAGGTAGCAAAATTTTCATAAGTTTTCAATTTTCCTATTCCCTAGGGTTGAGGTGAATACAGGAGTGCATTCATTATTACTCAGTGTTACAGTCTGCATCGCCTGGTGTACCATCATTGCTGGCAACAGCAAGTACAATGCTGCAATAATCTGGTCACACCCTTGGCTAGTTTTATCTCCAGCCTGCCCTTCGTGATTGATTGAATTTGTTCGAAGTTTGTCTTGGTAATGGCTAGTGCCCTTCCCACTGCCTCCCATCATGAAGTATTCCATCATGCCAGGAATATGTAGTCAGTGAGAGCCCTGCCTGCAAGGTGCAAGTCTTCCACAGTGGGGGAATTGGCATTCTGTAAGCAGAAGGTGTAATTATTGTCACACTCCAGTTTTCCTGAGAAGAATATTGTCCTCCCTGTCGAAGAACATCACGGCATAGGGAAAGTTTGGAACTGCCTTAAAGGCCTGTTCAGGGGAACAAATTGATTCCATTATGGTGCAGTTGAGGCTGGTGAGTTTCCTTGTATTACTGGAGCAGATGATGTTGTGCTGCAACTCAGTAGAATATTCTCACTTTGTCATTAAAAGGTGTGATTTCCACCCTGGAGCTGTGTATCCTGGAATCCTACCAGGTACACTAACCCATCCATCTCCAATCTCAGGGATGCAACAGCACAGCCTGATTTATGTGCCAGGGAACAGGATCTTGATAACTGGTGTAGTATTATCTGTAAGACTTTGATGCAACATGTAGCACATAGACTACTAGAGAATCTTTGGTATTAATGATGATTTGGAATGATAGTTTTAATCGCTCCCCCAGCCTGTAAGGCTAAGTGCACCAGCAATTCCCCGGTGAATTGGGTAATGAACCAGAAATTATTACCTTTAGAGGTTCTACTTCTTAATTAATTGTCTAACTGATCATACTAATTATGCAAATCTGCTTTCTTTGTCCTCCCTATGGCATTGGTAACTACATTGTCCACAAGAATTGGATTCTCCTCTTCCCACTGTAAGTTCCGTTTGAGCCCTGAGCAGATGTTCTCAACCCTGGCATCGGCAGACAGCACAGTCACCTGGACTCTTGCTGTTTGCTGCAGAGAGCTGTATCAGTCTGTCTGGCCATACTGTTCCTGGTCACAATTAATTTTTGCTGTCCCCACTTGAATGGCTTCCTGAATCACAGTGCCATGGTCATTTAGCTCATCCAAACAAGTTGAAAGAAGCGCAAACCTATTTGATGAGTGCAAAAATTGAGGCTGTCATATTGCTTCCTTCCAAGTCCCCTTAAATGCAGTCTCATTTTCCTTCTTAAAAGTCCCTGCAGTGTAGAAACAGACCATTCGACCAAACAAATCCACACTAACCTTCTGAAGAACATTCACTCAGACTCAACCACCTCACCATTCCCTGTAACCTTGCATTTCCCATTGCTAATCCACCTAACGTACACATCCCTGAACACTATGGGAAATTTAGCAAGGGGACCAATCATCTTAACCTGCATATCTTTGGACTATGGGAGGAAACCAGAGCACTTGGAGGAAACCAACGCAAATGCGGGAAGAATGTGCAAACTCCACAGACAGTCATCCTTTCCTTGACCAGTGGAAATCAGGAGACCCTATCCTAAGAGATATGATTGACTGTTTCCTGGAATAAAGTGCCCAGGTAATTTTCCTCTTCCCTGATATGTCATGGTATCCACAGCTCAACCTCCAGCTCACTGATTCTGAGCCAAAGTTTCCACTGCCACCTACTTGGCTTCAGACATAGATGCATCTTTATTCAAAGCCATATGATTAGTTGTCAATCTGTATGTTCCTTCTGGTTTCAGGACAGACCAAATAAGTGGAGGTGATCCTTGCACCATCTCTCTCTCCATTAGTTCTTCAGTTGGGGGCCTCAATTTGCTGCTTTTGCTGCTGGTTTAATTAGATACTGCTAGTGTTCCTCACCATGAGTTACTATTGGATCTATTCCTACATTTCCACAATGTATCGTTCCTCTCCCCTTGTAATGACATGTTTCCTTCAGAGATCCATTAGAGCCTCTATCTGACTTAACCTATTAATTCCTAAATTGTGCCCTCAATGTTTGGACATTCCCAGAAATATGAGCATCATATTCTCAATCTCCATTAATTGTGCAGTGATTAATTTATGATTGACACTGAGACACCTGTATGGAGCCGGAGATGTGTTGCTGGAAAAGCGCAGCAGGTCAGGCAGCATCCAGGGAACAGGAGAATCGACGTTTCGGGCATAAGCCCTTCTTCAGGAATGAGGAAAGTTTGTCCAGCAGGCTAAGATAAAAGGTAGGGAGAAGGGGCTTGGGGGAGGGGCGTTGGAAATGTGATAGGTGGAAAGAGGTCAAGGTGAGGGTGATAGGTCAGACTGGGGTGGGGGCGGAGAGGTCGGGAAGAAGATCTCAGGTTAGGGAGGCGGTGCTGAATTTGATGGATTTGACTGAGACAGGGTGGGGGGAGGGGAAATGAGGAAACTGGTGAAATCCGAGTTCATCCCTTGTGGTTGGAGGGTTCCTAGCCGGAAGATGAGGTGTTCTTCCTCCAACCGTCGTTTTGTTGTGGTCTGACGATGGAGGAGTCCAAAGACCTGCATATCCTTGGTGGAGTGGGAAGGGGAATTGAAATGTTGAGCTACAGGGTGGTTGGGTTGGTTGGTCCGGGTGTCCCAGAGGTGTTCTCTGAAAAGCTCCGCAAGTAGCCGGCCTGTCTCCCCAATATAGAGGAGGCCACATCGGGTGCAGAGGATGCAATAGATGATATGTGTGGAGGTGCAGGTGAATCTGTGGCGGATATGGAAGTTTCCTTTGGGGCCTTGGAGGGAGGTGAGGGGGGAGGTGTGGGCGCAAGTCTTGCACCTCCTGCGGTTGCAGGGGAAGGTGCCGGGAGTGGAGGTTGGGTTGGTGGGGGGTGTGGATCTGACGAGGGAGTCACGGAGGGAGTGGTCTTTACGGAATGCTGATAGGGGAGGGGAGGGAAATATATCCTTGGTGGTGGGGTCCGTTTGGAGGTAGCAGAAATGACGGCACATGGAGATTGGTGGGGTGGTAGGTGAGGACCAGTGGGATTCTGTCCTGGTGGCGGTTGGAGGGGCAGGGTTCAAGGGCGGAGGAGCGGGAAGTGGAAGAGATGCGGTGGAGTGCATCGTCGACCACGTCGGGGGGGAAATTGCGGTCCTTGAAGAAGGAGGCCATCTGGGTTGTGCGTTTTTGGAACTGGTCCTCCTGGGAGCAGATGCGGCGGAGTCGAAGGAATTGGGAGAATGGGATGGCGTTTTTACAGGGGGCAGGATGGGAGGAGGTGTAGTCCAGGAGCTGTGGGAGACACCTGTATATCTACTCACACCATCGTCTCCCTAATGCTGCTGTGATTCTTCATGGGTCCTCATTTACTGCCTCCAGGAGCTCATGCTATCTATTCATCTTTTCTGGAGACTACCTTGATCACCACCTACACCTGTCCTCGAGTATGCTTGTCCTGAACTCCTGCTCTGGAACCTGATGAAGGCCACACTTCACTTATCCTGTTCCCGCTTCCCACCACCTATTGGTCCAATAATCCCCTGCTTTTCACAGTTCCTGCACTTAGTCTCTGCTCGTTTATTTCATGTGCAATTTCTGGCACAATGGTGGACATCAGCTGGACCCAAGATACAGCTGCTATTTCCCTTGCTTCTGGGAGGCATATATCTCTCATTTTACCCTGTAGCTGTTCATTAATTTGCCCTCATTGGTCACAGGGACACAAGTACCTTGTTTGAAGTCTACCTCATTTGTCCACTTTAGGATGGTTCAGTAAATATTACCTGCCAAAACACCCAGATCTAGGGTTTTCTTTCTCTGTGGTGGTTCTAACTGAGCCCTTTTAACATTTGAAAAAACGCTGGATTATTCCAGGTGGAATTCTGAGCTCCAAAGAATTCCTTATGTGCCCACTCCTTCATTTTGACATACTTCCTTGAGTTTTTGGTGATCCATATGATTACTCCCCCACAGACCTCTGAATGTCCATATCTCCTAATATTTTTCATGACCCGATCATATTGCTAAAAGACTGTACTATTTCCTGCTGTTATGATTGATCAGCTTGGATATTAGCTCAACATGCAGTTTATTGCATTTGATGGCATTTTGCTTGTACATAGATGTGTATGTCTTTCCTGTATATGTTGTGACTCTTTCTTTTCTCTAAATCCATCCAAAGCCGAGTATTGCCACAATGAGACTGATGAGGGACCACATCCTTGAAAACTATTTGTTTTCATCCAGGCTGAATTGCATGATCAAGGTCAGATTTTCTCAAGGATTATTAGGACCAGGTCATCATTGTTTCCAGGAGAATTCAGATTTGTATCCAGAGGAACCCATAAACTGGACTGAACATGCAAACTGTAACCATCCCACTGCCATACTTTATAGGCTCCATTCACTGCGTTCCCCAAGTCTACATTCAAATCAGAATTGACCTGAGGGAATAGTTGCCCTGCAGGTGTACTGGCTGGCTTTTGATGAAGGTGGATCAGCCTTGTCCAATGTATTTCTTGCTGCTTTAGTAGCTTGCCCTTCTTTTGAGTTAATCTACGACCTCAGATTTTTCTGATTGACATACTGTGGTAACACCGGGATGAAATCATTATTCCCTTCTCTGTCTTTGCTCTCCACATCTTTCCCATTTCATGCTTGTCTGGAATCCACAAAGCTTCCCAACTTCCTTTAATCACTGACACCAAACATTTCTGTTTGCCAAAAAGACAGATGAATGATTACCTAGTCTGCCATGACTGGAGTTTGGTTTAGTTTGATTTCCCTTGCTTCTGGGAGGCATATGTCTCTCATTTTACCCTGTAGCTGTTCATTAATTTGCCCAGTTAACCCTGAGAACAATACTACACCTTTGCTTTCACTATGATCTTGCCACTATGCTCTCTTTAGCTACTTCACCTGCAGACTCATTCTTGAGTCTGGATCCTCAAACTGAAGTTCCTTGTCCCAAAAGCTAACCACCCTTTTTTATTTGGTGGGTAGTAAATATATTCACCCATTGCCCAATGCCAACATTTGAAGTCTTGGATTCTATTGACTACACCAATTGTAGGGATAAAAGGACCATTCTTGAGACTCTGTGAGTTAACAAAACAAAGAGTTTATGTATTCAAGTGCATGCAAGGAAGAAGATCCCTGGTTACCCAAAGAACTTTACAATACTATATAATTTATTGCACATATTTCTGTTCTCAACTTCATGCAGGCCCCTGTTATCGCAACCTTCAGCCTTGGGTCTCTGGTTTCTACAGTGATTCAACCATCCAGTCTGGCCTTCAGTTTCCCTTATATCCTTGTTTTCAGTTGCAATGGTTGCTTACTCAGGTTCACGTTGTTATGACTGCTGAGCTCACATTCCCAAAACCACTCTTGGTCAAGTAACCCACCATGACAGAAGAAATCGAGCATAACTATAAAACTTGGTTCAGTGCTGTCATGTGCTTTAACTTAAACCCAAGGCTTCTGCATCTGTTTTAAATGCTGGCCTAACTTTTACTGTGTAATTGTTTCCCTTTCCTAAAATCTTCAGAGAGGAAAAGAAAGAGAAAAAAGCAGATAGCCGTGCAAGAAAGGGGAGACAGAGAGAAACAAAAATACAAGACTAAGACAATATTTCTCCCAACCGCCCTGATGGATTACATGGCATGCATTTTGCAGTTTCTAAGCATCAAATACAAACCTGTGGCAAATGCCCAGTGGTACTATCCCTGACAGTGGGAATGGGTCATGACATAGGAAAAAGTAAATTTGAGCATGGTTACCCCAAGAGTAAATGCATGCAGGTTTTGCAAAGGCATTGCAAGGTAGATGCCTCACAAGCTGCTTACTCTTGCAACCACAAAGTCTCCACTTATGAAGCATGAGCTGCATGATTAACAGAGGTTGTCAATATCAGAGAATTATTTCTTTTGTTTCAGAATGTGGCTCATGATCAAAGAAGTAATAAAACACGAAAACAAAACTGATTTAAAAAGGTGACAGTTCCATTCAATGAGACAAAAGCGTTGAAATAGGTTGCATTTTAAAACCACAATGGTAGTGCCTCAGTCAGATTTGTTAAATACTCAAAATTGAACTTAATGCAGCCAATTAAACTGTGATTCTTATGAGGGCACTCTTGATGCCTACAATTTATAAATGACAAAAGAATTAAGAATATTGTTCAGGAGTTTCTGATATGCAAACTGCATGTAAAAGGTATGTTTAAATTAATATTCAGGTTTTAAAACTGTGAGAAAAATGTAATAGAAAAACTATCAGATATTTTAGTTACTGTATTTTGTATTTGATTGGGTATTCTATAATTTAACCCAGATTGGTGGTGTTATTCCTTTTAACAATTGAGTTACAGGTCACAAAGTTTGGCTCCATAGTTCTGATAGTGCTGTTTTAGTGCCAAAATAACACCTGTGCTATTCCTGTTCACTTCTGGCATGACTCCCACATTGAGATCTAGCTTGGTGAAGACATTAACATAGCCGTTATGATTACATGGGGAAATGGACATATTGTGATGTAAATACTGCCATTCACCTACCACTCTGGTTTTCCCACTCCCTTAAACATAAACAGCTCTAAAGACACAAAGGACTCCATTTCTCTCAACCCCAGTGCTAACTAAAGGGATCATCAACAACTTGGCTGTGTGTTTCTTTCTACTGGCTCTGATTGGGTTTGTGGAATTGTTGAGTATTCTGAGGCATTTGAGGAAGGCGTTGGTTCTGACTGCAAGGAGTTAGAATGCACCCCTTTCTCCTGGTCATGGACCCCATTGAAGGAGTCTCAGCTGGGCTACAGCAAGAGAGGGAGATGGCACAAAGGCATAAAATACAAAGACAAAAGCTGTTTGCAGAGAGGGAGAGGTGAGAAGGGCTCTTAGCAGTGGACCTTATTTATCTAGGGTCTTCCAGGAGCATTTTTCTTATCTTCACTTGAACCAGGAGAGATATGTTCAATAACTTACCAAGGAGGCACACTCAGTGTTTTGCCATCACAGGGAAGAAAATATCTCATTGAGTATGGTACAATGTGTTTGTGTGATGTGCCTGTGATAGTTGAATTGCTGAGAATGTGTGTAAACTTTAAGATGTGGGAATGAATACTAAAATTGTGAGGTGAGACTGTGGATATGAGTGATCAGACGTGATTGATAGAGGTTGGTAGCTGGTGAGTGAAGAGGTTATGATGAATTGAGCAGTGTACATTTGAGGCTGGTGATACAACCACTAAGTTATGCCAAGCACATTCTCTCGCTTTGAGGTCATTGAACTACTTGTGGTAGTGCGCCCAGGACCTTGGGGCTACACTGCTGGCAATAACCACAAGGACAACCTACTTTAACTTTCTTCTTAGTATTGTATCTGCCTGGAGGGCTTTCTGAACTCCTAAGGGAAGAGAACTGGTTTCCTACTGTAAAGCCTGCTGCATTAAAACCTTCAGCATGGCATCAGAGAATGTTGCAGTATACTCCCTGGCCTGATGTGCCACTCTTCAACGTTCCTCCTGCTCTTTAACTCCTTTTCACCATCACCAGCTCCTACCACTTCCTTTGCCTTTAAGAGGTGCACGTTTGTTTGAATTAGTGCTTTCTTGTTGTGAAGGTGGCTGTACTGCTTAGGCATACAGACTCTCATCGGTACGTTTAGTGATGGGCTGCATGCAGGACTTATGATGTGTCATGTATGTACTACTTCGAAAAGACACAGACTGCATTTCCATGCCCAGTTTTGGAGAATATCCAATTTAGCTTCCGTGATATTTTGGTATTTTAAAGCATGTGAGGCCTTCGAGTAAGTCTACTGGTTTTGGTGGCTTTACTTCACAAACAAGTTATTTTTCTTCAACATCATTTCAATGGTTGTAAAAGTGCATACCAGCAGTTTTTGTCACAAGATTCCTGTTGATTTGCTTTCAGTATATTGATGCCAATAATCCTCATAAAGAATTAGACAGTACCCCAATGAGCATTCACAATATCTGTGCATATTATCACGAAAATTTAGACAAAGCACGAAATTCAACACCAGTCACAAATTCCTCAATTTTCTTTTACAACAATTAGAAAAGTATTTTCAATGCAAATTTTAACACATGGGCATGACATTTTAACTGTGCAATCTTATTCCACCAATTAAGAGTAGGAATCTGGATTAAACTGAGCTGATCAGGACAGCATGATTATAAACCAGTAGACCTTGGAACAGGATTACACAGCAGTCAAGCAACAAGAGGGAAATTCCTGCCTGTAAGAACCCAGATGCAGAGTTTGTACTGGAGCATGAAGTGAAATCCAGCCAGATGGGTGGCACGGTGGCTCAGTGGTTAGCACTGCTGCCTCTCAGCACCAGGGACCATGTTCGATTCCAGCCTCTAGTGACTGTCTGTGTGAAGTTTGCATGTGCTACCCTTGTCTGTGTGGGTTTCCTCTAGGTGCTCCAGTTTCCTCCCACAATCCAGGTTAGGTGCAGGTTAGGTGGATAGGCCATGCTAAATTGTCCATATTGTCCAGTGATTTGCAGGACAGTTGGATTAGCTATGGGAAATCCAGGGTTACACAGAGCAAGGGGGTGAGGCTGGATGGGATATTCTTTGGAGGGGTGATGTGGATTCAATGGACAAAATGGCCTGTTTCACACTGTAGGGATTCATCATTCCATGATGATCTAATGATGGAGTGGGAGATGATTCTGAATGGACAAACATCTGATAAAGAAGGGCACAATATGACCAATTGGTCCCTTAAGCCTTTTTCATTAAGATGTGGTGCAATAATTGTGAGCCAGCAATCCATTGTCCACCACTCTGTTCCAAAACAAGGAGGAGATAAGTTGCAGCATCTCAGAACTGGCTAATTGTCACTGTGAACACATGCAGTTCATAAAGGACCGGTTACTCAGCTGAACTGTTGGCCCGGATTAGTGAGTGTAGGAAGAAAATGTAAACTTCAGAAATAAGATGGTAGTGAAGCATGAACAGATCACAACAGGTTTGTATGCACAGGGGATAGGTGGTGAAATTCTGAGTGAACCTGTTGGGATTTTGACATAGCTAACTTGGGAACAATAAAAGGATTTAGGATTCTCACACATATACATATCAGAGCAAAACGTCCCTTGGACACAACTTGGGGAAAAAAAAGTGCACCACACTTCATAGGCTTGTGTTACATTCTGGGCCATTTGTATCATGAGAGACTCCTCATTTCAGCTTGTTGCTCTTACTGGGTGAGAAAATAAAATATTCAATTTGCCTGCATTGTCATCTCTAATACTGAAAGAAGCATCAAAACAATTTCACTGGACTCATAGTGCTTCCCCGAATTTTGCTTATGACATTGGATCATTTGCACATTTTATTTAATTTATTTTTTAACCCATACGGCAATATGTGATAGAAAAATTAATAAAGTGTGGACAGAATACTGAAGTGAATATTTTGCTTGTGGATAGCTAGTTCTCAGTTTAAGTGAATTTCTTTATCATTTGGAATTTTAAAATTACTATATATTGCAGCCTTAACCTTTTCAAACAGGAAATAAGATTTATACCTGAATCCAACTCCAGATTTGATCATTGTCCCTTGTTTGAATATGTTAGCTTGGACTGGATTTTCCCTGCCATGGTGGATAACTCAAGTTGAGAATTTCCAACAATCACAATTAACTATCACATAGGGGAGGTACATAGAGTCAAGCACCCTGAACCCAGAAGCAAGTCCGAGGTGGCTGTATGGGTGGGTGAGTGCGAAGTTAGAAGGTCCATTTGAATGGTTGAGACCTTGCCCAGTTGTTAGGTTCACTAGTCATCACTCCTTAATCCCAACCACCGCTCGAGTGCTTGCGCCACGTCCATGACCCCAAATACCTTCATGCCAACTCATTCCCTTTACCCACTTCTGCATGTTACCCAATATCTCCCATGACACCTGGTATCCACCATGGAAAACCTCAGGTGGGGATGAAAAGAAACAATAACAATACAACTACACTTGATGGTGAAAAGATCTTTCATTCATGCAATCCATTCAAAACTTTTAAATATCCTCAAATTGTTTAAAAAAATCAAGCAATTTTATATTAAGACCCCCTCACCCTCCCAATCAAAGGCAGCTAATTATTTAATACACTTTGAAAAATGTCAATAAAACTATTAACTTAACTCTTGCTGAGATATTTTAAGCTTTTGAAACTCCACAAAGTGTTCATAATGATTTAATAATAGCCCTTGGAAGTGTCAACTCGTGGACAAGTGTTAATATTTTGTTTCCGAACCATCATCAGATAGACTGTCAATCAAATTAATTTGTTTTTAAATTCTCATAAAGAGCTTCAAACATTTTTACTTTTATTTAAAGAGCAGGGTGATTAAAATACTTTAAATCATAATACTTATAAAGATGTTATGCTCCTTTCAAGAGCATTTACATCTATGCCCACAATTCACCACTCCTGCATTCTGAGTTCAAGCCCTTGGCTCAACCAAAATGGAATATTTCTGAACTCCCCTGTAAATTCAAATGATCATGCTGCATTTCAGTTTCCTGTGGGCATGAAGCTTATCTTACTCCTTCTCCCCACCAGCAAATGCATAAAGTTGTTCCATTGGAAATGACTTGTGATCTCCCGCATCTGAGGTCTGCCTATCATTTTTAACAGGTTGGCAGAGTCAGGAAGACTATGCATAACCTACTACTTTATCTATCTTCAATTTTGGTTTTAAACTACAGCCTTTTCTCTAATCAATGGGACAAAACATCTGGTAAAACACTCTGAAATAGCATACACACATGCATTTGAACTAACCGGTTTTGAGATCTTTATCTTGATTCTTTCTTTTCTCTTCTCTGCATATTGCAAACATCATGTGTAGCCCAGGATTAGGCAGTGCAGACAGCCGGTCCATAAATATGTAGTCGGCTACTTATACTATATTGAACCTCCCATGAATGTGTGCAGCACTAGACCACCATTTGAATTAACATGCTATTTGAGTTTTCAAATCTGATTTCTCAGAGAAATACCATAGAATTAAATGTATTCCATAATTTATCATAGTGGTAAGAACACAAGCTAATACTTTATACAGTGGACCAGATTTGAGTTTCTCACAGGATTATTCCAGTATAGGGGGAAGCCATTTGTTCCATCATGTCTACACTGACCCTCCAAACGTGCAGTTTATGTAATGCCATTTCCCTTGAAACACTGTACCTTCTTCCATGTCAATTTCCTCTTGAATATCCTGATTGAACGTGTCTTCACCAGACTCTCAAGCAGCTCATCCCAAATCTTAACCACCCACGTTGTAAAAAAGGTTCTTCTCAAAATTATTTCTTTCACCAATTATCTAATAGCTTGGACAAATGATTCAAGTAATTCCTCAAAAGAGCATACCACCTACTCTATTACCAGTACTTGGGAAAGCACTCTGGAGATTACATGGAATTCAAAAGAAACGATAATAATGAACTAGATTATTTGAGTTATGTTGTTGACCAAAAGTCTTAATTCCATGCACTCACCAAGCTTCCGGATCCCTTCATTACCATCCTGCCTTTCAACCACTCATGAAGGTTTTCTGGAGAGTTGGCATGATCCCTGGTTCAATAATAAATTCAGATAATGCTTCTCACAACTTCATCACTCTTGACATTAAAATGTTTCTCCAAATCTCTGTGCTAGGATTTTATCCATAATCATCATCTAGATCACAGCGAAACTGAAAGTAGGAAGTAGAGTGCATCCCATCTCTAATAATGTTAAACACACCTCCTCAATCATTCTATAACGTTATAATGAAAAAAATTGTTGATCTCTTAGGGATTTCTTTGCAATTGAATTATTCATACCAATCAGCAACTATTGAGTCTGCACAGTGGCTTTTACTTCAATATCCTTCCCTTAGCATAGAATTTTAAACTGCACACTGTGCAGCTATTATTGCCTAATTCAAGTGTTATATATATTTATCACAACATCTCAACTTTAACATTCTCATATCGCATGTTATTACATCATACCATCTGTTACAATTATGAGATGAAAGAGCATTATGTTTCAGGACTGGGCCTGTAATTGAAGTTAAAATGGAGAGATAAATGACCTGTTCTGAAGTCTGACAGTGAGCTTGGGTAGGGGTTAAGGAGGATCCAGCTAATTAAACTCAGAAGGATGTGTAAGGTTTTTATACTTGGATACAATGGCATGAGACTGTGCAGTAAAAGTTGTGACTCTCCATTTGACAATCAATTTTTAAAACAGTTGTGTTGTCTATTTGCCTACAATATCAAAGAGAATTGGAGTCTCAAGGATGTATAATAAGCATTTCTAGTTGGATATATGGCCGATGTGATTTAGGTTGCCACGGAGATGGGCTTTCAGAAAGGAAGGAGTTATCATATTCCTAAAATGTCTCAGCAAAATGATTCTGTCAGGATCTGGGAGAAGCAGAACAGCTGAAGCTAGCGTGACACTGCTTTTCGTCGTACAAAGGTGCAAGTGGGAGATCATGCTCAGATCGAAAAGATCAAATTCATTAGGGGTAAGACGAGGCTGGATGATTTGCCTAGTTAGGCTACAGGAGCTATATCTATGGAAGTGTATGATAAATGGGGACCCTTATGCAAAAGGCTGTTCTAAAAATCTTTGGTTGTGCTAAATGAAAAAGGGAACATTGTCTTGTAGTTTAAAGTGCATATTGTCTCCAGAGATAGTGTTTAATCAATGGTGGTTTGTATCTTTTATTAGCATGAAAGGCTTAAAAGTGAAATCTTGTCATAATATAGTTTCAAATATTAATTAGTTTCTTTCTGAAACTATTCTATCTCTGTGGAGATCCTAACGTCGATAGGGCTGTCAAGGTCTTGTTTTCAATTTTTTGTTTGTTTCTCACATCTTTACTTATTCCAAAGATGCTTAAAATTTGTAATGGTTTCGATTTTTAAGAATGTATACATTTAATTCTCTACATTGACATCTGCTTTTCAAAAACTCAATATTGGTTTCTACTCATGTCTCCCAATTTATTTAAGAAGTTGCTACATTGACAGAGATGCTGTCTTTCAGCTGAGGGATTAAACTAAACCGACTGTACTCTCTCTACTAGGTGTAAAATATTATATGATACTAGTTGAAGCAGAGCATGATTATCCTCTCCAGTGTCCTAGCTAACACTTATTGTTCAAACAACATTTCTAAACCAGATTATGTGATCCTTTATCTTTTTGTAGCTTGTTGGATTTTGTTTTGTGTAAAGTAGGCTGTGTTTACCTACATTACCACAGAACATATTTTCAACAGTTTGGAAGCATCTAATTGGCTGTGAAATACATTTGACTGTCTTGGTCACATGAAAAGCATAATAAAAAGGCAAGATTTTTTTCTGCTGTCCTCCTTGAATGACTTTTTACTTCCTTGTTTGTGTACTTTCAAGTCATTAGCCCTCTTCCTGCCTGTACCTGTAAAATTGGTCCTCTTTCTCCAAACCTTGTACCTATGCATAACAGAGTCAAATTCATGTCTTCACATTTACATTGAAAAGTGTCATTTATGTGTATCTTTTGCCAGCTCATAATCAGCAAGATCATACTAATAAAATAGTAAAATCAAAAACATGAATCAAAGACTGTGAAAAATGTTGCGTTTTGTTATTGCTATTCGTCAAGCTCAGCAAATGTAACTTCAGTCCATAGTTTACCATCAGAGGGCACCTGATGGCATCTCCCCTCAGTTTGCCTTGCCCTTGTTTGTCCAGAAAGGAAAAATAAAAGATAAAGTTAAATTGTTACATTTTTAAAATCTCCCAACAACAAGTGAAAGCTGAAGAGTGAAAGGAATGAGATTCCACACTTGCAACAGTTAATTATCAGACCTGAGAGGTTGATTATTTTAGTAATTACCACTTGCAACATTGCTAAAATATAAAGCACCTGGACTTGAAATAAATAGCTTAACTTTGTGTGGCAAGTTTAATTCTTTCTTACTGCACAAATGCTGCTATTTCATACCATTTGAGATAGATAGGTTGCCATCTCTGTTAACCTAAAAGCATAGCAGCGCAAACTTTGGATATTCATGGTTAACTATGCATCTGCTCTTGACAAGTAAACAAATGTTTCTTATTATATGGCTTAATTTTTTATATATGTGTCATTGTCATTGACACTGCACATGCAGGCAAAGTTTTTCAATATAATTAGAAATAGCAATTTCTTTAAATTTGGCTCAATTTAATAACAACATAATGCTTTCATCAGTCTTCCAGACATTAATTATATCAGTCAAAATTGGCACACACAGGCTGAGAATACTTAAAAATTTCCACATCAACAAAGAATAAAGCCTTCTAGAATGATTACAGTGAAGCTCGCAGTAAATTCACTGTGATAAAATGCCAATCTGATTCCGTTGGTTTGATGCTGAATACTACACATTTCACAGGAAGATGTAGACTCGACAGTTGGACAATTTGCCAACCTGATGGCCAGCCATGAGAAAATAGTACTGTGCATCTCAACAAATCTAACTGTTCGGGTAATGAGCTGGGAGAGAGTTCCCCAGAGTCTGCTTGCAGCAGTCGGCAAGCAACTTGCCTATTAAACTGGTAAAACAGAGGATTAAGTGCTTTCACTGAAAACACTATCTGGATTTTGTACATTTCTGTTTGTGTTTATAAATGTTTGTAATTTAAATTTTAATGAATTGAATATCTCAAGGTTAAAAGGTATGGAAATTAGTGGCATATAATTTGCTTCTCTTGCTGTACCTTTTTTTAAGATGATTGTTTTTCATAAATGGCTCACCACAGTAATCATAACACAGCCATTATAGCAAACACCATTAAACTTTAAAGACTCTCACTATCCATCAGCACATTTCTCCCATTTGGTGCTGATAACATCATATTCTTCACTGCATTTTTAAAGCTGTGAGCAGAGCAGTGAATGTTGAAACCCACATCCCACAATAAGGCCAAGAGAAATAATGTAGTGTTAAACATTAGACGCAGCATTCGTGGATAGGTAATGCTAATTCTGCTGATAATGTCAATTGTCCTAATTTTGTCAGTGGTATCATTGTGAATGCTGTTCTGAATAACTGATCAAGTTTCTTAGTTGGCTGTTAATCCCAGAGGTGATGTTGACCACAAAACCTTAGTGCCTCCAATTTAAGTTTAATGCAAGAACATACCAATCATAAAACTTCCCAAAGGAAATTTTTTTCTGTGCTATTACAAAGTTATTCACTGGCTTTAAGACCACTTTGACATAACAATCTAACCACCATTCCTTAACTTTCAATTGTATTACCAGTGTTGACTGTTAACATCTTGGGGGCTACCATTGACCAGAACTGGGCTGAATTATCCATAAGAATTGTAGCTATGAGCTCTGTTTACAAAAGCAAGTCGGAAGCTAAAAATTCTGCAGTGAGTTACTTATACCCTGACTCCGCAAAGTCTGCCCACCAACTACAAGGCACATGTAGAGAGTGTGATGGAATACTCCCCATTTGCCTGGTTGTGTGCAGCTGCAATAACATTCAAGAAGCTTTACACCATCTAGAATTAAAGAACCTGCTTAATTGGCACTGCATCCACAAACATTCACTCCTTCCACCACCAGCACACACTAGCAGTAGTGATTACTATTTGCAAGATGCACTGCAGAGATTCACCAAGGTTTCTGAGAAGGCAGCTTCCAAATCAATGAAAACTATCATTTAGAAGGACAAACAGTGTAGATACATGGGAAAACAATGACCCGCAAATTCCCTTCCAAACCACTCGCCATCCAATAATGCCAATGTTCCTGAATGAAAGAAATGTGCCAGAGCAAGACCAGACACTTAAAAAGTGATGAAATGTGTGTACTTCACCGAGAGTCCACCACAGAACGAGTATACAGTCACATGGAAATTAGCTCTGAGAATACACATCATGACCCACGCTGCACTAACTCCTTGGAAAACTCATCAGTTGTGACCCATCATCATGTGGAGGAATTACAGTCTAATACAATCTTTAGTGAAGTTCAGTGTCTATGGGAATTTACTGGATACCTTCGTGCTCAACTACAGCTATTGAATCCTTTATAAACTTGTATTCCTGGAATAGGTATTGGTGGTCTTTCCTCCTGAGTGGCTTGGACTGAGAGTGGTGGGTCCCATTACCTTTTAAAGTTGAAGAAGGTTTAAAATAAGGATTTTTTTTGTCTCATTCCCATGTAGAAGCTGCATAGTGAACATTCAATACAAACGAATGCCAAGAATTAGCATTCTAGGTATGTTCTTGCTGCTTGTGTTGTGCACATCAGTAGATATACATGAGTTTAGACTTTTAAATATGGTTTATTTCTGACCTATTGACTGTAACCTGTTTGGAACAAAAGCTAGTTTGTTTACTTTATAAGTGTTATTTATTTTGGCACAAATCTTTCTTAAAACTAAACGTTCCCCATGTGTTTAAGTAGGTTGAGAAAGTTCTCAGCCACTTTGCTCATTAATCTCTCTCCTGACGTTGCCTCCATGTTGACAGCTATGATGTACCACAGTATTGATCATCCTCTTTGTCAACTGCGATTTTGTAAAAGCTCATTGCAGTTATATTAAATTCTCTAGTGCACAGTTTTCATGAAAATGGAATATTTTTAAGAAGCAAATTAAGGAATTCGAAACAGTTGTTTCAAGTGCTTATCTGCCCATATTCAAGCAGCATAATCTCAAATCCCAGGTGCTTTGTTCTTGCTCCATAGTCTAATGATGAGTTTGTCTTCTTAACAACTGAACATCTTTTTATCTGGTCCAGTGTAAATTTGTCAAGTCTATTCTACCAGCTGCATTTGTGATTTGTTGCCTTGGATAAACAACTGGTTGTTTGAAGCTCAACTGTAATTGACAGTGTTACCACTGGATTGACAACCAGAATTCAAATCCAACATCATATTACAAACAATTCTGGAGAAGAATCATACCGGACTTAAAACGTTAATCTTTTCTCTCTCTGCAAATTCTGCCACAACTGCTCAGTTTCTCTAGCGTTCTCTGTGTTTGTTTCAGATTGCAAACTGCTGAATTTCTTCATAGTTAATAATTACTGTGTCACAAATGGCAACAGAAAGGAATATTGAGCTGTCCTTTATACAATAATCATGAGTTTTCCTTCACCAATTCCACCAGATGGGGAAAATTACTTGAGTTATCAAAATTCTTTTATGGACAAAGTATGTCAGATTGTTAAACCTCATTTAGAGAACTCTATTCTTGACTACTTCATAGCCCAGCATTAATGGTTTCCTGACTGCGAGACTTAGACTGCAAGTAGGAACACGCATAAATTATAGGAAAAGAAAAGCCTAGCTGATTCATCAAACTTCCCCAACATTTAGGATTTGTGGCTCGACACCTTGAACCACACCTTCACCTCAGAGCCCTGTAATCACCTAGGAAAGTGAAATTAAATTGAAAACCTCAGAAAATTTTGTCTTTACCTGCCTCAGGTGATAAATGCTATTCCAGGTGATAATATGAACCATCTTTGTTAAGCTTGAGAATCATGTCAAAAGCCTTGACAGAAAAAGTTTGGTTGGTTAACGTTATATGAGTTATTAAAAGTGAAAGCATTTTCATTACTGAAAACGTAATTTCACTATATGCACACTTCATTACAGCGCTCCTGCTAGAACTGAAATTGCTTTTTGCACTGATGCATCAATCTAATGTTTAGTACATAAAGCGTCTTAATTGAGATCACTGAGGAACTAAAGGGTCACTTAACATCATGGTCAGTGTTTGTTTATAATCAGCTGTTCACACCAGCAAATTCCTATAGACCACTCATTTCTAGTTGAACCTGAACTACTTATAGCAAAAAAACGTGGCCTTAGCTCAATTATGTTCCTATTCTGCCACTGAGATGCATTTTTGTGGAATGGAATTGCCTGTTTCAAGACCAACCTGTAGGCTTTGCAGGCTGTCCTATCATTGATTAATTTTCATATTCTGTCATCAAAAGATGAAAGATAATATCACTCAGTACACACTAAATGCTTGTGTCTCATTTTTCTCCAGCTCATGTCGGTTGTGGAGAATATATGATTCAAAGTATTTTCGTTGTGCCAGTGGTGGGGAAATTGAAATTCTTGGTGAATGGTTTTAAACCTAGCAACAGCAACCACACTCTTGAACTTCGATAGCACAGTTAATAAAATGCATATTACAATGTATAAAGGCACTGTAAATTGGAGCAGGAGTATGCCTTTTGGCCCCTTGAGTCCACTGGGCCAATCAATAAGATTGTGCTTGATCTGAATGAGGCCCTACCACCATTTTCTTGCCCATCTCTCCATGGCTTTCAACTCCTGTCAATCAATGATCTGTCTAACTTAGCTTTGAACATATTCAATGACCCAGCCTCCACTGCTGTCTGCGGTAGAGAATTCGAAAAATTGATGTTCACGTTGCTTCATGTTGAGCAACAAGCAGCTGTACTGATAGACAGATTCTGGACTTTGATAATGGTTGAAGAAATCAATATCAAAAGGGCTTTTTTTTTAAAAAAGAAGGGAGAGAAGCATGTGGCAAGGTGAAAAGAAGAAAAACATTTAAGTGGAACAGACTGTGGGCCATAAAGTGAAACAGAGGAAGAACAATACAAATGGGGTCAGAATGTAAAGAGAGTTGGGTGCAAACTGGAACCTGGGACTGAGAATATTGTGCAAGTTAGGCAAGACAAAAGCCATTGAATTAAAATTGATGAATGCCTTAGGAGGGGCAGCTAGCCTGAAGCCTGGGTTTTTGCAATTAATATTTTTGGACATGATTTGAAGATGCCGGTGTTGGACTGGGGTGTACAAAGTTACAAATCACACAACACCAGGTTATAGTCCAACAGGTTTAATTGGAAGCACTAGCTTTCGGAGCAACCACCTGATGAAGGAGCAGCATTCCAAAAGCTGGGGTTCCAATTAAGCCTGTTGGACTATAACCTGGTGTTGTGTGATTCGTAACTCAATATTTTTGGAAAAATACTCTTTTCAATAAAGGCTGAACAATGGAAGTCTCACCCCAAGCACAGTATCTACCATTATTGCAAGGGCAGAATAAGGGGTGAATCGTATTTTGAACATTACATTATGTAGAGGAAACTACCCATATACAACTGGAAGCTGGTTCTACTCCTGTCTGATCTTTACTCGGGTGCATGAAGCATGATGTGTGCACATTAGTCCTGAAAGAAGCAGGTTAAACATTGTAGATTTGTTCGGATAGGCAGAGTACCTTTTTGGAAAGGCAAAGCACCCCTTTAGGTATGGACCGGTCGGAACATATTTGAAGAAGGTGGGGTGCCCTTTTGGCGAGGTACCTTGCCCTTTGGAATTGCTAAAAGAAGGCAATGAATGTACACAAAAAGTGTGCAAGCTGATTGGCATTATGAAGCTTGTTAGAATTGTAAAAAGGATCTGTCAAGAGAAACTGCTAAAGGTCTTGGGAGAAACTGTAAAAAGCAACACTCGCTGACTAAAGGAGTTGGGGTGTCATGTTGCAGTTGGACAGGATATTGGTGAGGCCACCTTTGGAGTACTGTGTACATGTTCTGGTTGCTCTGTATTGGGAAGGATATGTTAACTTGGAGAGGATTCAGAAAAGGTTTACCAGGATGTTGCTGAACTGGAGAGTTTAGTTATAAGGATAGGCTGGGACTTTTTTCACTGGAGCAAAGGATGTTGAGGCGTGACCTTTTTAGAGATAAGGGGCATAAACAAAGTGAATAGCAAAGGTCTTTTCACAGAGGTAGAGGAGTTCAAAACTAAAGGGCATAATTTTAAGATGAGAGGAGAAAGATTGAAAAGGGACCCAAGGGACAATTTTTTCGCACAGAGGGTGGTTTAAATGTAGAATGAACTCCCAGAGGATGTGCTAAATGCAGGTACAATTACAACGTTTAGAAGACATTTGGCTACATACATGAATAGGAAAGGTTTAGAGGGATATGGGCCCAAACACAGGCAAGTGGGGCTAGTTTAATTTGGGAAACTTGGACAGCATGGACTGGATGGAGTGAAGAGTCTGTTTCTGTGCTGTATGACTCTATCAAGATGCAAAAAACTCCCTCCCTTCAATTTTTTGAAACAAATGTAATTCTGGATTTGAATAAAAGATGTTTCTTACTGTTTCATTGCCTCTATTGACGTGAGCATGAGGGCTCTAAGGGGTTATGCTGGTGGAGGAGGCTATGAGATGGCATGAGTTTGCATGGATGGCAGTGGGGAGTTTGAGAGGGTGAGATGGTGGGACAGATTGCTGTTGAGAGATCTGATTTTTGTTTTATGGACTTCTCCTCTCCAACCCAGATCTGCACCCAACAGCTTCTACAGTTTTCTCAGGGTCACACAGCTGCTCCAGAACAAAGATTCCAATGTCCTGGGCATTGATCTCACTCTGGGAGTGAACATTTAAGTCTTACTGTAAAATAAGGTGCAAGCGAATGATTTTGAATGTATAATGATTTGCGAAGTCCAGAATTTGGGACATCAAAAGTAAAGCATTGGAATGATGAAATTTGTGGGTAAGAGTATAGATATATGTTTCAGAGTGGAAATAAGGGTGAAGAACATTGAGGTGGGAGCAGACTAGATTTAATGATGGTGAGGATGCAGCTCAGCTTAATGTTAAACAGAGAATTGTGATTAAACATTGTTTCCTGACTAAACAACTCATCAGATAAATGGAGGTGGCTTGAGGACTGAGGAGTGGAGTTTGAGGCAGGAGCTGAACAGAGTTGCTTTGCTCCTGCTTATGCTGAGTTTAAAACAAAATGGCACATCTGAAACTTGATGCTACCTCATTAAGTTGAAAAGCAATCAATAGTTAAAGAAGAAACCATTAACAGATTGTCATCTGCACCTTTCCAAAACTGCTCACACACCAGTAAAAAAATGTCATTGCTTAACAAAGAAATGAAGGGCTTCCAAGAAAAAATCCCAGGTATCTATATATGGTAAGTGTAAAGAAAGTAAGAAGACTATATATACCAGTACTAATGACTTATGGGCTTTATTTGGGAAAGGTAGTAAGTGGAACCAAGCTAGGGAATTGTCATTAAAGATGCCACAGAGAAGGAGCTATCAAGGAAGGTGAAATGATTAACTACAAGGATTGCAGTTATGCAATGCTAGACAAGAGGCAGAAAATGTGAATTCAAATTCCACTCTAGCAGATTGGAAACTTGAATTTAATTTTAAAAAGTGAAAATAAAAATCAGGTGCTTGTACAAGTGACTACAAAACTGTAAAAACCCAAATAGTTCATTAATATCTGGCATATATATGATTTCCATACCACACCAGAAAGGTAGATTAGTTGCATCAAATCACTACTACAGTTACTACCTTCTCAAATTGATGAATAATAAGTCAGTGTTGAGTTCCAAAACAAATTAAAATACACAGTATCTTGAGAATTGAAGCAGATGAAGAGGGTCATCCATTATTGTTTTGTCACAAATAGTCATTGATGACTTTGATTAGAATTGACCTGGTGCTGTAAGTTGGAAACTGAGTTGAAGTTTAAAGAATGAGAGATGCACATGCATGAGACAATACTGTTGTTGAGTAGATCTGAGAGAAAGCAGAGGTTGGAGAAAGGGTGATAATTAGAGAAGACAGCGGAGTCATTTGTGCATTGTTTTTGAGAGAAATGTGATGACTGCAATCTTAAAGAGTAAAGGAGTCAGAGCAAAAAGACAGTTTGTCATTAAAGCTTTAGGGTTGAGAGTGTGCTGCTGGAAAAGCACAACAGGTCAGGCAGCATCCAAGGAGCAGGAGAATTGACATTTCGGGCATAAGCCCTTCATCAGGAATGAAGCTCCTCGGATGCTGCCTGACCAGCTGTGCTTTTCCAGCACCACACTGTCAACTCTGATCTCCAGTATCTGCAGTCCTCACTTTCTTGTATTAAAGCTTTAGGCCAAGGACAACTAGTTATGTGATAAGAAGTTGGGTCAGGAAGTATTTAAGAATGCTGCTTAAAGGCTGTTTAATCCAGGTAATGAATGTATTGCCCTCTGACGAGAGACGCAGTGAGAGCCCTGCGTTACCTACTTTGGAGAAACTTAGCATATTAAGAGTGATGGATGTCAGTGGTCAGTGGGGTCTTGCTGAGAATGAAAGAACCCAGATGCAGAAATCTGCCCCCACCCAACCTCAGCCAGTTCTCTGTTATTTGCATGAATGGTGACAGTAGAGTCTTTGCCTCGTACCCTCCCACCCAGATGAATGCCACCCTTCTTTCCTTGCCTCTGGGAGTGGCATCTGGGTTCATCTTCTGTGTCTCATTGAGAAGGTAAGGTGGGTTAAGGATGAGACGGATATGTGAGGGACTGCGGAAGGAAGGGATGGTGTTCAGCAGAATGGGAAGACATAAGTTAGAATAGTCTCAAAATCTGAAAGTCACCACATTTGCTGATGGAGGTTAATGGAGGCATTAAGGAAGAATTCAAAAGAAGAGAAGCCTGGTGTTTTCACGATCCTCCATGATAACCTCGGGCCTGTGTGAAAATTGGAATCTGAAGTGAGAGGCATACTTTATTCTAAATATTCAGGAGGAACTCAGGAGTTTTAATGAAAGTTTTGAAATTTATCTTTACAAATCAGTTGACTTTGCATTTTTTTTGTATCTGAATTATTTTATCTAAATCTACATCTTTTAATTGAAATGTTCTAACATGTTTATGATATAAATGTGTGAGACAGGCTGGTAGCTAAAAGTAGTGAGATAATCTAACAAACTCAAAAAAAATTAAACACTATTCTATGTATCAAATAGTGCAATAAATGATAATAAATACTGAAGATTTGATACAAAAATAACATGTACAATATCATTAATGTATGGATTATATTTAATTGTGTACAACAGAAGCTGAACCACAGCTTCAGTACTACCATTCAGTTTGGTCACCATATTACAAGAAAGTTGTGGTTGTTCTGAACTTTAGGTACAGAGACCAAAACTGCACATGATACTCCAGATCTAGTCTCACCAAAGTCCCAATACAATCGTAGGCAAAATTATCTTACCCATGCATTAAAGTCTTTCTGCAATTGTACAGGCCTTTGGTGATACAGCAACTAATGTACTCTGTACTGCTTTGGTCTCATTATCCAAGGAAGATTTTGTGCCTTTCCCTGCTGGGAAAATGGAATCAATGTGAACCATAATGCAATTAAATGGTGGAGTACGCTCAAGGATGACCTGCTCTTATTTCTTATGTTCATAAAATAAGTTTTATTTTTTGAAGTACTCACAATACACGACTGTGCTAAATAATAAATGGGAGTTCTGCTAATGTGAAAGGCACATCTGAAATTGCAAATTTGAAGAGTTAGTCTTAGTTTGTGTTAGTTGTAAAGCAATGGCACCCCCTATTATTGTGAATCTCAAGTCTCTTAATAAAAAATCAAGTTTATATCGAAGCACTGGAGAAAGTGCTTAAAAAAAGTGGTTGGTACCAGAATTGGATATGTGGTAAGACTGAACAGATTATTTTCTCTTAGTGAACTGATCGAGGTCTTCTAGAAGTGTGTAAAGGATAAATGTAAACAAGTTTCTATTTGTATTAGGGGCTGTAAATATAAGACAGTTAGTAACAAATTAATTCAGGAATGCAAGAATTAGTCAAGATACTCAGTATTGAAATTGAATTACTTAAGATTACGTCAAGATATTCAGACAATGGTGGGATTGTGGAACCACTACCTCAAATAGTCAATGGGACAAATGGAATAGATGTTTTAGAGATAAAATGAGATAAGTATGTGAGAAAAGAGAATAGAAGGATATGATAATTTCGGGAGCCAAAGCAGATAGAGTGGGAAAGGGTTATGGGGAACATGAGAAATGCCACATGCCACCCCTTGACATTCAGTGGTGTTACCATCACTGATTTCCTCCACACATCCTGAGGGTTATCATTGATCAGAAACTCGCTACATAAGCACAGTAGCTGCAAGAGCAGGTCAGAGGCGAGGAATACTGCAACAAATAACTCACCCCATGGCACTCCAAAGTCTGTCCACCATCTGCAAGGCATAAGTTATAAATGTGATGGAATACTCCCCACTTGCCTGGATGAGTGAAGCTCCAACAACACTCAAAGCTTAACACCATCCAGGACTAAAGCAGCGCAATTGATTGCCACTGCATCTACTCTCTCCACCATTGATGTTCAGTATCAGCAGTGTGTACTGCCTACAAGATGCACTGCAGAAATTCACCAGAGATCCTCAGACAGCACCTTCCAAACCCACAATCCGCTTCCACAAAGGCAGCAGAATATAGGAACACCACTACCATCAAATTCCCCTCCAAGCCACTCATCATCCTGACTTGGAAATATATCGCCATTCCTTCATTGTTCCTGGGTCAAAATCCTGGAATTCCCTCCCTAATGGCATTGTGGATCAACTTTCAGCATGTGGACTGTAGCGGTTCAAGAAGGCAGCTCACCACCACCTTCTCAAGGGCAACTAGGGATGTGCAGTAAATGCTGGCTGCCAGTGATGCCAACTCCATAGATAAATAAGGAAAGAAAAAAATAATGCCCTGTTTCTATGCTATATGAAAATAATTTCTGTAATAATCATGAGCCAAGGTGTTATGTAGAAATGCATAGAACTTATAAAAGATTGGTCATTTAAACTGATTAGGCATTTTCCCTCTGTGTCGATTAAGAAGCTTAATCATGCTTTTTAACATTGTTCTTCCATCCCTTCATCTTCTTGGCCTTGATCCAATTATTTCCTATCTAATGTTCTTTGTAGACTTAGTTTTTTTTTCCCCCTCCCAGCCGCTAATCCTGGAAGTTAATTCACAGCTTCACTTCCTTTTGCTTCTCTTTTGTAAATCTCTAGTCTCCTATCTATGGCTACTTGTGTTTAATCTCTCTATGACTAGAAATGGGAGAAAAATGTCTCATTCTACCTTATTTTGTATATTAAATGCTTGTATTATGTTACCCCCTTATCTGTGTTGACAATGAGAAAGAGCCAGTTTTCACGTTTTCCTTTGTACTTGCATTTTCACAAATCAGGCATCAGCCTTGTGATCGTTGTATACCCTCGAGAAGACCTTGCTGTGTATTCACTAAACCTGGAGATGAATGCTGCATGCTGTACTCAAACCGAGGTCTTACAAAGAGTTTAAGTAGATTCATCATTGTCTTTTGACTTCTAACTATGTCTGGTGATAAAACATAGGAGCCACAAGATAAGATGGCTTTGTACCTGATTAAAAACTAATCATAGCTGTGCTGCATAGGGGACACCGTGGAACAGTGATAATGTCACTGGGTAAGATCCTAGAAGCACAGCTAATACTATTATGATGAAAGCTAGTGGAACTGAAATTCAATTAATTAACAAATATGGATTTCAAAGCTAGACCTGGGTATTGGTTTAGTGAGGAAGACTTTGCTCACCTCTAAAAACGTTATATTAGGGTGGCATGGTGGCTCAGTGGTTAGCATTGCTGCCTCACAGCGCCAGGGACCCGGGTTCAATTCCAGCCTTGGATGATTGTCTGTTTGGACTTTGCACATTGTCCCCATGTCTGCATGGGTTTCCTCTAGATGCTCTGATGTCCTCCCACAATCCAACAATTAAGCAAACTGGCTATGGGAAATTGCCTGTCAGGGATGTGTAGTTTAGGTGCATTAGTCAGGGATAAAGGTAGAGCAATAGTGTACAGGAATGAGTCGAAATGGGTAACTCTGCAGAGGATCAGTATGGACTTGTTGGCTGAAGGGTCTGTTTTCACAGTGTAGGGATTCTATGGATTGGACCCAGATGTGTAAGTACATTAGCAAAAGTCTGCTTTTCTAAGAGATACTGTTTTAAAAAATTCTCAAGGTCAGGTTCGTAGGAGAGTAGTCTGACACAGAACAAACGACCAAGAGGCGAGTCTGCTAGAATATGGGCATTTTATTCCCCGCAGCGTCGCCACAACCAACGGATCTGGCTTATACTCACTCTACATGTTACCGGAACTGGGAGCCGTCAGTTCTCGTAGAGCGGTTGCCAACAACCCACGCTCGGCGGTTAAACGTAACCCCGGAGCAGACTCACCGAACTGGAGACTTTTCCAGCTGATATACTCTTTTCCAGATATAAACATTCATGTGAACAGCAGAGCAAGGCTAAAAAACACATTCCATTCTGGTTACATACAGATAAGAAGATTCACACGGGGAGGTGTGTAATAAGATTCACACGGGACTAAGCAACACCTCCATTCCGGTTAGATTCACACATGTATTGGGACATAATTTTTAACCGTTTCACCACAGATACTTAAAAGATGTTTAAAACTCCAGTACTTTCATAAATTAGATTACATTACAGTGTGGAAACAGGCCCTTCGGCCCAACAAGTCCACACCGAACTGCAACCCACCCATACCCCTACATTTACCCCTTACCTAACACTACGGGCAATTTAGCATGGCCAATTCACCTAACCTGCACATCTTTGGACTGTGGGAGGAAACCGGAGCACACGGAGGAAACCCACGCAGACACGGGAAGAACGTGCAAACTCCACACAGTCAGTCGCCTGAGATGGGAATTGAACCCGGATCTCTGGCGCTGTGAGGCAGCAGTGCTAACCAGTGCTAAATGGGAGTGTTTTCATTATTTTACTTTGATATTAAATTTTTAGAAATTTCTTTCCGTTTTATATGTATCCTGAGGGCAGCTAATAATGAATATTGGGTGAAGTGCCATGGTCATCTATGAGGACTTTTAGGGAGTAGGTGGGGTATGACTTAGTATGTTAGACTGTGAGGGTTGATTGATAGGGGTAAGAGTCAGCATTTTGTTGTAGTGGGGCCATGAGAGGCTGTGGGGGATTGAGTACATTATGACAGGGTCTGAGGTGTGAAAGGTAGAGAGCCTAGAATCTTCAGATACAACTGTCTACCTCTGAGCTCTCCTGCCCTATGACTTCTGAACGGCTACTCCCAGGTCGAGCAAGGCTGAGTTCATCCTGCATCCATTCCCCTAGAGATAAAATCTTCCAATTTGGGGGAACCTTCAGCCGATGCGGTTCCAGCAAGTCAGGAAATCAAGCTACCCACTTCAGTTGGTGAAATCTAGCCCTTTGTCTCAGTAGTGGTGACCATGACACTCTTATCAATTGTATTTTTTTAAAAAATCTGGTTAATTTATGTACTTTAGAGAAATAAATCTGCTGTCCTTCCCTTGCCTAGTCTATATGTGACTGCAGAAGCTCAGCAAAATGGTTTACTCTTGATTGGATTCTAAAATGGCCAAGCAAGCCACTATTCAGTTCTACCAACTTGTTACAAATACTTGTTCAGTTGGCAGTTCAGGAAGGTAGCTCACCACCACCTTCTTGAGAGTAAACACTGGCTTTGCCAGCAGTACTCACAATCCATAAAAGAATACAAAAAAGTTTTATACAGCTGTATTGCCAGTTGGATCTAAATGTCACATCACAACAGTTTAAGAGACGCACATTTTCATTAATTCACTCATGGGATGTGGCCATTGCTGGCTGGGTCAGTATTTATAACTGCATTATTAAGGCGCTACCAAGAATTCAGTGAAGCCGTGCTAAGTTTTACATGTAATTGAGTTTGAAGGAAATTGCTGTTTAAGGTTTTATTTTCCAAACGAGCCTTAAGAGTATAATTTTAATAAAAGCATTATTACAATCTGGCAAAAAAAAGTGAACATTCATTTTTGTGTGTTTTCGACAGTATCAGTATTGCAGTATCATATTTTCATGCATTTAATTGGAAGGTTAGTTTAATCATTGTAGTCAAAGCTTCTTTAAATCTATAATGCATTTATATTGGTAGAACTTTGCATATTACTGCAGGGCCTGGGGACTAAAACACTGCTATTTGGGAATAACATAATTAATAAAACTATCATTGGCATAAATAGTGTAACATTGGAACTGGAAATGTGCAATTCAGTGAGTTTTGCAATTAAACTGTCTCAATTGAAATAAATGAAAAATCAATCACAACCTCATATGACAATCCTTTATACTATACATACACCTTGCTCTATTTGACCTGCTATTTTGATAAACAGTGGTAGAAAATTATAAAATAAATTTATTTCAGATTTTTCCTTATGCTTCAATATTGATATTTTATATCCTGCAAGTTAATGTGTCGTGCTGTCCTACCTCATTAGATTAATGCAGATTTTAAATGCTGCTGTTTGAATCAAGCATTGGTGCCATATGGAATGATGGGACACAGAATTGATCCAATGTACATATTTTTATGCAAAAAATGCAGCTTCTTTGTATAAATTAAGCAAATTGGATGGGACATAAGAGAAGCAGAAAATATACAGCTTCGCAAAAGAGCACCTTGAAATCTTGTCTAAAGCAGCATTGGGGTTTTTTTTGTAATTTATAACTGTAAAAGTAAAATGGGGTGGGAGCAAATGATCATGAAATCTTGTCGAGCATTTTACAGCTACCAACAATAATTCTGGTTTAGACAGTTAATGGCATTCCATCAATATATTTTAAAATACTAATCTCATCATATGTGATGATTAAGCACTAAATTATTTTAATGTTTTGGTGGGGGGTGTGGTGTTAATGGTATTTTGTCAATAAATAAAAATGCTAACCTTGCAAAATACTAAATGCAGTGTCCTGGTACACTTGTATGCTTTTTGTGTTTATAGGATTAGAAGTATTCTGCTTGAATAAAATTGCAGGTAATGGAGCTGGTGTAGATCAACATGCATGGGTCAGAATGTTGGCTGCTGACATGGGTACTGCGTACGTAGGTACTGGTAATGATGCAGTCTAAATGGACCTCAGTGTAAGTGGTATTTGTATAGATATTTTGCAGGGCTCGCTATTAGTATACTTCTGGTATGGATTTCTGGTGTGT
The DNA here is from genome assembly GCF_037043375.1 of Chiloscyllium plagiosum. Classification (NCBI taxonomy): domain Eukaryota; kingdom Metazoa; phylum Chordata; class Chondrichthyes; order Orectolobiformes; family Hemiscylliidae; genus Chiloscyllium; species Chiloscyllium plagiosum. Next base: position 32,442,174 of record NW_028270163.1, read on the forward strand.
AATACTATGGTTGTTTTCTTTTTAGGGAGTTGAGGGAATTTCCTGTGCAGATATGAATGTGATGTTCCTTGTCTGAGTATTAGTCTGTATGTGTTTTTTTTATGTAGATATTGCTGGGGTACTTCCTTTGTGGTTTATTTTCATGTAAGCACCTTTTACGATGCCTCAGTGATTATTTGATTTGTAGGTGTTACAGATGAATACCTTGCCAGCCCTGGTACATTTGAACCAAGCGCAATGCATGCACCAGCAGAACACTAATCTTCATTTCTGTAAGTATCAAACGAGTATCTTACCAAATAGCCCCCCCCCTACAGGGCAAATTTTGGCAGATAATTAATGCTGCAGCTTTTCAAAAATGGCTGATGGGATCCAGATGTGGAAGTCCTGTGTACATTTTTGGGAGATTCCATTTTCACTGTTAGGGGAAATGGAACAGGGCATGAAGTGCACAGACACAAATTAAAGATCAGCCGGAGTATTTAAAATCAGAGCATAGGACAAGCAAATTGGACTTTTGCTGCAGAAATACACTCAACCCTTGGTATTTTTTCTCCCAGTTTGTAGTGGAGATGTAAATACTTTTAAATGGTAGATGAGGAATGTGGAACAATCATGCTGGAACGTATTTAAATGCCATGTTCTTCAGTAATTAAAAATAGCTGCCTACTTCTGTTGTGTAAAGAAAATAAGTTAGGTATAACAGCTTCAATCACTGTTTGTTGAGAGAATACAAAGTGTTATCCTTATAGCGTTATTATTGCCTGACTGCTTTCCTCAGCCTATTATTATTACAGTGTGGGCAGGGGGTCAGATGCAAATTTACTGTTTGGTTGAGAGTTAAATGGACTTCTGACAGGATTTAACTATATTTGAGGTGGGGTTATGAAGGCATGTATTTGATTTTATAAGGGATTAATCCTTCAAAATATTCATGTTAGGATAATTTTTCTTACACTGAACTCAAAATAATACTTTAAATATTTATTAATTTCATTTCAGTATGACTCTTGGGATCTGCCAATGGTGCTTACCATATGGTGAATGAGTTGGCATGGAAGGTATAAGGGCAAAGGATCCTGAATCAAGGCACAGTTGGCAGTTAGCATAGATCTACAAGGAGCTGTCAGAGTGGCTGGGGGAGCATGAGTTGTTATGGAGGGTATGAGATGACTTTATGGCTGTGTGGCTGGGGTAGGTTGGCAAGAAAGCTGTAAAGGTGGGCAGGGAATATGTTTGAATGGATGGTCACAGGGAGTAGGTATAGGATGAAGAGGTCGGAGGAATGAGGGTTAGAGAGTGTTATATTTAACAAAACAACTGAGATATAAGTTCCAGACAATCAAGGCAAGCTTTTTGATCAGCTCTCCTCAATGGCCTGTATGGCTATCTCCAATCTGCCATCTACATCCAGGGCCAGTGGCCCTGAATTCATCCCACAGTCCCTCCCAAAGAGTGAAACTTGTAATATTTGGGGGAGTTCTTGAAGTGGATGCACTGAGCAAAGAAATTTACTAACTTGAATTACCATCTGCAGGAATGAAATTCCAGCCCAGTCTAGCTGCATGTCATTTCTATGTTGATTACTGAAATATTCAGGTTATATAATACCATTTTTATATTGACGCCAGTTCATAATCAGATATTACTGATTTGTTCACGAGTTAAGATTTTCCAGCATTAGCATTTTGCAACAATGCATACACATGATTGATCTGCGGGAGCTGACACACAACCATAAACCTGTGCAGATGCAAATGAAATTTGTGCAGATACTGAAGCTAACAATTTGATCTTAGAATTTTTTTAGCTTTTGAGCATTGAGGATTTTTACATCTGAAATACTCAGTATGCTAGTCAGATTTTGATTTGGATTCAAATGAGCCTCCCATTAAATCTAACCGCCTCGACCTGTCTGTATCCATATATGCCTTAGAAGCTATTCTAAGAACTTCAATACTTCCATTTCAGCAGCCTTTGTGTTGCTAATTTTGGCGAGAGTGTTGAAAATGACAAATTAAATCCAGTACAGGCTTTGGGAAAAGTGACACAATTGTATAAACTGGGTGCTATCCCTAATTTACAGTTGGTTCCCAGCTGATGTTACATAACTCAGAAAAGCAATTATGGCAAAGCCTCTGCTGATCTGCTAAAACATACTTTTCCACAAATACTGCATTTGTAGTATTCTATCTAAACAAATTAACTTTGGCATAAAACATGTTCAAAAACAGTGGTTGGACTCTACTTAGTACATATATCAGCATAACTTCAATAACCTGCAATTTGCCAAAAATTCTGAGGTGGGGACCCCTGAATGGCAAATGTCAGTTAAAATAGTAAACTAACAAAGACACCAGATATGGCGGCCTGTTTCTCAAATAGCACTGCAAATTGCCAAGAGGTAACAGCAAGTGAAGTCTGGTTTAGTTTAGGTAAAAAGGCTAGAGGTGCTGCGCAGGATTATATTCCAGTATTGTGCTGAATAAATACTTCAGAAGATTGTGCAGAAAGGTTCAGCAGCTGCAGTGAAATTATCCACTACAGTGAAAAATAAATTCTATCCTATTTTGGACAAGAAGTTTATGAGGTGCACTGACAGATAATACAGGAACACATTTAACAGTAAATTGTTTTCTTTAAGTGTATCTTGAATTTTAAGCTGAGTTCAATATAAACTTGTCCACCACTTTTCTTTTTACTCATTCATATTTATTACAGTGTAAAAAGAAGCTATGAACAAAATAGACCGAGTGATCTGATCACCACAATAATTCTTCCACTCATAAGCTCTCTTATCTAAATAGCAGTTAAAAAACACTGTTGGAAAAAGATTATTAGCTATTTCTTTGTAATGAGGGTTTCATTTAGCTGAGCTGGTAGCATTTTCACCTCTGTACAAGAAGTGTACAGAATTATAAACTTAACCCCACTGATAGCTTCGATTGTATTATAATCAAGGACCTGCATTAGAGGCTATGCTTTTTAACGTTTGTTTCTGTTCACAATGTGGGCTTGATTTGTATACCCTGAGGGGGTGAGCAAAAAAGACGCATAAATCTACAGTGCTTGCTGGAGTGCCAGTTTCCCAGCAACCTGGACCATTTTCTGAGAGCAGGGATATTGAATATTGTTGAAAGACCTTTTCTTTTAATTCATTCAGGAGATATGAGCATTGGTGGCAAAGCCAACATTTACTGCACAGCCCTCATTGTCCTAAAGAGCAGTGAAGAGTCAATGACATTGCTGTGAATCTGGAGTCGCAAATCAGGTGTAGGGTAGAACAAGTAAGAATGGCAGTTTCCTTTCCTAAAGCCCATTCTTAAGGCCTTCATTGTCAGTTTGTTGGTCTGTAGAGGCTTCAGGGAACAGTATAGCTGCCTGAAGGTGCCAGATCTTGGGACTGGGGGGGTCAGGGAGGTGTATGGACAGATCAAGGCAATGTTCTTAGGCCAAACCTGTCTTCAACAGCTGCCATTGCCAACCTGTGATGAGAAGGCTTCCAATTCCACTAACTTGCCTACCACTGTATAGGGTAGCGAACCCACTCTCTGGCCATTAATTAGCCAGTTCAGGGAAGATCACAGCCAAAGCACTATTCCTCATATTAACAAGGGTTCTAACCCCTATTTGACCCTAATGCCAGGCTAACAAAGCCCTTGGAGTATATCCTGCTTGGATATTTCATGTTTTCTTTCTTTATTTAAGCAGCATGTAAATTCCCATAGTCAGTTAATAGTAGAACTGAACCAAAATTCATCAGCACAACGCTGTAGCATTCTTTTGCTGTGTTCTTTGTTCATTGTGCTCAACACAGATACTTATCCCATTCCCAACTTCCAAAATCTTCAGCCCAATTATCTCTAAGTAAAATGGAACTTGAGTACAGATCTATGTTGTGCCTTTCTGGAGTGTGTGTACCTTACTGCCATACCAAGACGTGTGTTTACTGAGGGAGGTACTAAATTTAAATTGTTTTTATAATTCATAAAATTACCTCCTCATTTTGCTTGAGTTAAGGAAAATTTAAATGAGTTCTGTTTTGTGGAAAATGTGTGACCATCTTCACCAACATTTCGTTACTTCAAAATCCACATTGGTGCCCTTGGTGCAAGACATCACTGCCAACATTGATGCCAATTCTAAAGATGATTATTAAATTGTATCCCAAGCTTCTGTCGATCTATGCTTTGAATATTATTAACATTCCTTTCATTGAGTAATCCATCCCATTATTATCTGTTTTTCAGATGGTTTGATGTTTAGTTGAGTCTTCAGGTGAATTTTTGATAATAATGCCATTGCACTAGACAAAATTTCGGTACGATGCCTGACACTTCAAAGCTACAGATTGTAGAAAATTTTAATGATTTATTAAAACCAACTAAAAGATAAATGTATGCATTATCAGCTAAAATTGACATTGGTCATCAAACTGAAAAACAGTTGGAAAATATAACCCAGCATAATCCAAAAGGTAAAATAACATATTATATTAGAGTGATGCTTGTACACCATAGTGTTTTATTAAAATAATTGATCTTTGTAAATACATGTATATTAAGTCTGCAAGTGATTTGTCAGTCGACTTCCCAGAGTGGTTTGGCTTGGCCTCAGTCAGTTCACACTGTAGGGTGGATGTGGCAATACTGATGTTGATCTCATGACAGCTTTTATGTGTGACAGAAAATGTAACTTGTTATGTGAGTTGACAATGGCATAAAATATTCAGCGCTCTGCTGTTAAATATTTAGTTAAATGCGCTGAGTATGGTTTCAAAATAGTTTGCGTCTTTAACTTTTGTTCATAATTCAGAAATATTCATTATTCTGGTACTCCCACAGAAAATTAAATTATATGGATTTAACCCGCATCATAGGGCATATGCACTGATCCATTAATTTAAGCAGTTCTGTGACAACCCTCTTGGAGAGTAAGAGTGGGTTGGGAATAGTGCTTCCACATTACTGCTCTCTCCAACTTGTAATCTGTTTGAGCAAAGTCCTACTGCAGGGCATAGAATGAATTTATCCTTATGCATAATGAGTGGGGCATCCGTTCAGTTTTATTGGTGTAGCATATTGGTGGAGATTGTTTAATGGTTTGGTCCTGAGTCTCCTGAGATATAGCTTTCCAGAACACAAATAAAACCATCAAATATATTGTTTTTTTTTAAAAAGGGTGGTTTTGTAATGCAAAGAACTGCATAATAGGTAGGTCCACCACCTCCCCAAATAAATTATTAATCTGATGAAATTCTGCGACTGGTATTCAACACTGTCACCATCTAAAAGCAAGTGTGGAAATGAGCTAATATGGTGATTAATTTAGGCATTGGGAACTCCATTTCTGGATCACAGGCTCAAATATTGTTTCATAATGAGTTGAGGAGAAAGTGAGGACTGCAGATACTGGAGATCAGAGCTGAAAATGTGTTGCTGGAAAAGCGCAGCAGGTCAGGCAGCATCCAAGGAACAGGAGAACCGACGTTTCGGGCATAAACCCTTCTTCAGAGAGTTGGTCAAGCCTTACGTGAAGTGCAGAAATATGATTTTTGTGAGCCTTTCCTGGAACTTACCTTCACAGAAAGAATGCAACATTGCAACCACTTTTTTGTGGGATCTAATGGATGATGGGATTTTGACCTCTACCTCTGATTCTTTTCGCAACTTATGATGAAACACATCAGAATCGGGCAGCTATAAGGAATGAGTCTTTAATTTGATATTCAGATGTATGGACTTGATGCACCAAGACAGAAGGGCCAACTGTTAATTACAAAATATTTACAGCACAAAACTTGCCAGTCAATTCAACAAATTCACAACAGTGTTTTTGCTATAGATAGTCCTCATGCCACTACTACTTGTCCATGTCTATGAGTAGCTCCTTCAATTGCTTTCTCCTTTTTGCATCAACCTGGATTCATCTTGAACACCTCTGTACTATTCACCTCAATAGCTGGTGGCTTTGTATGAAACCTGCATGTTTGACTGAAGTCAAAACATGCGGCGCTGGAAAAGCGCAGCTGGTCAGGCAGCAAATGAGAAGTAGAAAAGTCGACATTTCGAGCATAAGCTCTTCATCAGAAAGTTCTTCATCATTTCTGATGAAGAGCTTATGCTCAAAACATCGACTGTCCTGCTATCAGATGCTGCCTGACCTACTGTGCTTTTCCAGTCCCACACTTTTTGACTCTGATCTCCAGCATTTGCATTCCTCACTGAAGTCCTAGAAGACTGTTGATGGCATAAAATTGTATCCTGCAAAAGTGACAGGGCATCATTGAAAAAGAAAATCTCAACAGTAAACTTGATGGCAATTGGGAAAAGAGCAACTGTAGTGAACACCAAATAGATTGGTCCCAAAGGAGAACACTTCACTAAATGACAGAGGTATTTAAGACATGTTCACAGTCTATCATGGCAGAAAGCTAACTCTTCCATTCTGATGATGCTGTACTAGTTTCAGACCTGGAAACTTAGGTATAGTCTCATAGATAGCCTGTCCTGTGTTTGTAATTTGTTCTCCCTGTCTATTAGTGTCAAGATAATCATGGTCCCAAGATAATGTGTTGCATTTCTACTTCTGATCACGTTAAATAATACCCCACTCGACATGTTTAGTGAAGTCTGCCACTTTGGGTCCACAGTGACAGGCAATTTGTCCTTTGATGCAAGACTTTTAGCCAACTTACACAACATACATGAAATAACATAAAACTTACCCTTTGGACCAATCTGATGGTTTACCAAACCCATGTTCTCAGCACTTTGGGTGAGTTCACTTATCAAGAAAACAAGTTCAATAATTTCTATCTTTGCTGTCTATAATGATTGATAGGCGTATCTTGGCTGAATAAAATCATGAACGTGACTGTCCTCTCAAAGGTTTAATACCAGTCATCAAACTAAGACAGTTTGTTGTCTCAGTCATGCCTGCGGGAGAGGAGATGGTCACATACCGAGGATTCTCTGTGCAGCGTGGTAACCAGAGTCAACTGATCAGACAGATACTCAAAGCTCTGCTTCAAAGAACTTGGAAGTGTGATGTGAAAGCTTGAAGCACAGAATATTAAGCCTGGGAATCACTAGCTGATGATCAAAGAAACGACACTCAAGTCAGTGGAGTTTGCAGACAACACTAAAGTCGGTGGAGTAGTGGGCAGTTTGGAAGAATGTTACAGGTTGCAGGGGGACTTGGATAAACTGCAGAATTGGGCTGAGAAATGGCAAATGGAGTTCAATGCAGCTAAATGTGAGGTGATGCACTTTGGGAAGAATAACAGGAAGGCAGATTACTCGGTAAATGGAAAGATTATTGGTAGTGTGGATGTGCAGAGGGATCTTGGAGTTCATGCACATAAATCCCTGAAAGTTGCCACCCAGGTGGATAGTGCTGTTAAGAAGGCATACGGTGTGTTAGGTTTTATTCGCAGAGGGATTGAGTTCTGGAGCCACAATATCATGCTGCAACTATACAAAACGCTAGTGCGGCCACACTTGGAATATTGTGTACAGTTCTGGTCACCATATTTCGGGAAGGATGTGGAAGCTTTGGAAAAGGTGCAGAGGAGATTTACCAGGATGTTGCCTGGTCTGGAGGGAAGGTCTTATGGGGAAAGGCTGAGAGACTTGAACCTGTTCTCATTGGCAAGAAGAAGGCTAAGAGGAGATTTGATAGAGACATACAAGATGACCAGAGGATTAGATAGGGTAGACAGTAAAGTCTTTTTCCTAGGATGATGACATCAGCGTGTATGAGGGGGAAGAACTACAAATTGAGAGGTGATAGATTTAGGACAGATGTCAGAGGCAGGTTCTTTATGCAGAGAGTGGTAACAGCATGGAATGCACTACCTGCTAATGTAGTCAATTCAGACACATTAGGGAGATTTAAACAATCCTTAGATAAGCACATGGATGATTTTGGGATAATATGGGGGGAGGGGGGCGAGTTGAGAATAGTTTACAGGTCGGCGCAACATCGAGGACCGGAGGGCCCTGTTCTGCGCTGTATTGTTCTATGTTTTATGCTCTAAAATGCCGACATCTCCTCAGGGTTGGCGTGCACCACCATGCTGACCAATAGTTACAGCAACTTGGCGTCAGATGCCAGTACTGAATATAATAACCCACTACAACACTTGGTCACTCTATGGGCGTCACCTGTGGTAGAACATACTCTTTAGATCAGCCCTCTTCACCCTTAAGCAAAAATGTGCCATATGAAGACACCTCATCTAAATTGGAGTTATTTATAGCATGTCCATCATCTTTCATAGACACCAACATCAGTGGACATATGTAATAGAATCATAGGATCCCTTCAGTATGGAAGGTGGCCAGATGACCCATCGAGTCCACACTGACCCTCTGAAGAGCATCCCACCCAGTGGACGTACAGAAGAGTGTTATGAATGCTGGTTATGAATGGGGAAAGAGTTTTGCAGGCAGGAGAAAGCACAAAATCATCTGATCTTTAGCCTGAGAAGGGATGAATGGATCTTTTGACTCTAGAGCCAGGGGCAAGAATCACAAAACCCAAGCTTCTCCTGACCTGGGGCCCCTGGTCCTGAGCCTAACCTGAGGAGTATAAGAGCAGCCCCTGTCCCCTGCTTGCCCCAGCCCTGAGAACAGGATGCCACACCCAGGCCCTGAGCACAACAAGCTAACCTTGTGCCCCATCCCCCAGCACAGCACAGCAACTCCACGCTCACCTCGCCCAGGACGTTACAGCCCTACCCTCCTGCCTGAGCCATACAGGCCCCCTGGAGAGCCGGGACCCAGTTACTGTACGCTGGTGGTTCAACCCGTCTCAAGCACTCATAGATTGTATCAGGCAAATGATTGCAGTGATGAGATTTCCTGGACTCTTGTTTCCCACTGAGCCATTTTCTGTATTGTAGAAAGTAAAATCCGTACTAAAGCTCCACTTCAAGTGTTACTCATAGGTGGGAAGATTGTGATCTTTCAGCTTGATGGCTACAAATAGGAGCATAAATCATGCTTTATGTCTCACCCAGTACTTACTGATTTCTCATCGATCGCCACATTGGTACCTTAGTGACAACTCCTGCAATGTCTGTTTCTGTTTCAAGTGACAATGATAAAGACTCATGCTGTAGCGATTGCTGTTTCTGAGATTAAGTCCAAGAGTGAGGACATTAGGTACTACGCTCCAAGTTAATACACACAGTTATCTATTCAGCTTTTACACTGCTATAAGCACAAATTAGACCAAAGCACAAACATGTTGGAGGAAAACATTATGATGTGTAAATTAAATATTTGTGCAAAAAAGCACATACTCTTTATTTTACACTGACCCCTGATTTCACTCACCTTCCAACCTTCCTATTTTAAATAGCTTGATAAGTCTTACATGATATAGGATGAGCAATTTCCTGAAATGATGGCCCATTATCTGCTGCAACCTTTATAAAATCCCCCTGAAGACAATAATGTGAAGTGACACAAGTCGGTGCAGCAGGAAAAAATATTTTGCTTTCTCCCTGGAATGTGTGCTGTTTGCATTATTGTCTTTGATTTCTGTATTCATCTCTTTGCTGACATGGATACAAGATAGTTGTCTTTTCTCTTATGTAGATCAGTAAATCTTAACTTTGTCGTGTCGGTATGTGCCCTGTACCTTTCTCCTTATTTGTTTCAAAGCTGTATAACTTCCTCCATCTCTTCCTATACAGTATTGGCTTCTTATGCTTACTGGATCCTCTCCTTTTACAGTAAAGCACTCCAGAAGTTGCTTCTTTATATCAGTTAAAAATCACACAACACCAGGTTATAGTCCAACAGATTTATTTGAAAGTACTAGCTTTCAGAGCGCTGCTTCTTCTTCAGTTGCTACCTGATGAAGGAGCAGCACTTCAAAAGCTAGTGCTGCCAAATAAACCTGTTGTACTATAACCTGGTGTAGTGTGATTTTAAACTTTGTCTACCCCAGTCCAACACAGGCACCTCCAAATCATGGCTTTATATCAGCTGAACAGGTAATGATCCATTTTTGTGTTTAAAAATTGTGCACTACACAGTTAGATAAGCACTTAACACACGTGTTAGTTATTAGTTGTTTGGGAAGTATTAAAGGATCATTTTTGCAGGTGCATTGCAATTTACAGTTATTTTTCATTGCCAGTAACAGCATTTGTATCCTTTGTCCCAAATGCATTTCCTAGATCATAATTTATAATGGTAAGAAAGACATTATCAACAAATCAAGCTAACAATGGCCTCTAATTTATATTGAGCTAAATCTTCTCCCAGTATAGCTGCAAAACCCCAGCATGGACCCAGTGAAATTTTAGTGACAGGTCTTTTGAATAATGTTAGTGAAAACACAGCTGGCTGCTAGATCTAGTTGTCATTGCAACAGTTGAGTTTTTTCCAATATTTTTCGTTTAATTAGGTGAATGGTGGGTGGAGCGCATGAATAATTCCATGAAATTTTCATGTTGGTTGTTGCTTTTGTTTTGGGAGCGGGGACTTTCTGAACGTAAGGGCTCCTTTTTTAAGTGAGATTAATAATTGATAAGAGAGCTGATTTATTTTTTAAAATTTTTTAAACCATGTGGAATTTTCTTGCACACCTTCTGAGTGACACCTTAAAATTCCAAAGCTGCACCAATTCTGGTCAAATCTGACAGCCACCACAAACACATGTGCAACTCTTTGTTACATATGTGCCAAAATGTTTGATATGAGGTGGGGTGGGGGGGGGGGGGGGGAGTTGTCTGGGTAGTAGGAGGGAAAGTTTACTTCAGTAAACCAAGAGAATGATACTTGCAATCACTGCTGACTTCCTATTTGGGAATTCGGATTGAAGTCTTGTCCGCAATGGATGAGCTGAAATTGTTCATAACCTCTGTACCTTGGTTTAAGCAGCCATAAATAACCTCCCACTTGGAAATGAATCCATACATAACACTTATACACACATGTGATAGGAATCTCTGTATATGGATTGGACTTTGACTCTGCCCAGGGAAGGAACGCTAAGCCTGCTTTAGGGTGGGCAGCTTCAAGCTGTTGAACTGCAGTGCTTTTTCCCTCTCCCCCTCATTGTGGCAGGGAACTGAAAGTCAACTTCCATTACCTGCTGCCGACTAATTCTCAATCAGCCTAATTGGCTGCCCACCTGATGGGGGATGGACAACCTTGCCAGACTATCAAACCCACCTTCCCCAAAATGGCTGGTGCTGGGACTGGAGTTGAGAAACTAGTGCACCAGCCAACACAAGTTGATTGGGTCTCATTCCCCTCTGTTTTCAACCTCCATGGGGCCAGAATTATCCTTTCATTCCGAAATAATTTTATGCAGCCATTGGGCTAGTGCAGGATCATTCTAACTGATTAATATGGGTCAAGTAGTGTTCTTACACCAAACATACATTTTAATCTATTTATGTCAGGACATGGCCATGATGTTATGTGTCCTAGATAGATCATTGTTAGCTAACTATTGACACAGTATATAGTTGCTGTAGTCACCACTGACCTTTTTCTGTACTGTAATCCTCTCATTTGTTCTGAAATTCTTACCATGCCATCAGATATGGGAAAAGGACTGAAGGACAGGATCAAGGAAAATGTTGTGGTTTTAGAATAGCATGACAGATAAACCTGTCCCCTCTGTACTCTACTGTCAGGGATCTGGATCTGTCTTGAAAAAAGTCTGTTTGAAGATTTTTAAAGCATTAACATGCTTGAGACATACAAATAATCTTGTTAACTGGCAGATTAGGTGGTTAAAAGTGAAGTGTCCTATATTTCTATGTTAGTATGACAATTTTCAATCCAGTCATGTCATTTATGTGAGCAAACCTTGCTGCAGTGGGAAAGCTCAAACTTTTGGAAGTTATATTGAAGCTTTCTGTATACTCTGGTGACTTGCAATCAGTGTTTTTTTTTTGCATTATTTTCTGTCAGAGTGGACTAGCAAGAGCAGAAAAAGATTGCCCCTTAATCAGATATTAATCAGGGAAGACTGGTAAATTCCATCAAGCATGGATTCAAGCCTCAATCATAAACCCATGATTTTCTGAGCTATGTCGGTACTGGTCCAGCCAGTTCTGAGAAAATCTACCAACTGTATGTTTACACCCATCACTTTAAAGCCATGATTTGGACACACAGACAGAGTCAGGAGAATGAGATGAAAACCTACTCCACTGCTTTCGAAGGGTAATGAAAACTGGTGAATCTTGTGGCAATGAAAACAGCCATATTGAGGACCCATTGAATCAAAACGAGAGTTTCAAGTCCATAAAAACGGGAGGGAAAGATCACTGTGCCATTTTGAGGCCTGACGATTTCAAGTTCCTCACACTGAAACCTGGCAGGAAGGAAGCCTGATTGGGTCCCGCCAGCACAAGGACCTTTTAAGGTACCTTTTAAGGTAAATTTTGCAATTGTAGCAAAGCCATTTTCTATTGTAGTTCATTGTGGCATTTAGAGACTTGAGAGTCCTTGAATCACTTGTAATTTAATTGTTACCTCATCCTATCGGTACCAAAAAGCTTGCCCATAGAGATAGTCCAAGTTGACCTGCTTGGAACTACAGCAAGAGCTAAAGAGGGATGCCAAGCAGGTTAAGCTACACAAGAGGTGCCCTGCAGTGCTCAAACTGCAACTTTTGAACTCCTCCCCTCAGAGAGGTGGCATTTTTGTTAGAAATCTTGAAGTGCAGGTTCCTATTCCCAAAGATAGCTATTTTAGCACATTCCTGGTAATAACACTGCGAGGTGTCAATGTCTAATCATACTTCTGCATGGCTTTCAAGTCACTCCAATCATAGGTGGTACTGAGTGAAGAAAAGGAATGGTAGATGCCTTTTAATATCGTTCAGAGCTTCCTAAATTGTGGTCTCCCCTCTTGTGATGCTGCTTGTTATTTTTCATCATTCCTTTAAATTTGACTTGCACACAGTCATCCTCATAGTTATCATCACATGTTCCATCTGGGATTACATATGGAATTTTAAATAATTAGGAGGTGAGAGCAGGAAACGTTAGTTTGTTAGTGTTAGTCAATATAACTATAACTGCATAATTCAAAATTTTGCCTGTCTGATATATGCAGAGTTTCAAGATTGGTTCCATGTTCATATTCAATCAAAAGCAAGCAACCAATTGCATCTATTTCACTCTTAAAATATTATCATTTACAACAAAAAGAATCAATCATTCCTGCTAGAACAGATATGGCAGTGTTTAAATAATTTCATCTTCAAATTTGAATGGTACATTTCGGCCTGGAATTATGAAAATCCCTTCATTGGATGCTGCTATATTGTTAGGTCAGTCAGATGATTCCCAATAAGTTTCCTAAATATCTATTCAAAAACCTGTCACAAGGACTATAACTATTCTCACGGGTTTATTTGAAATTCTGAAGACAGCAATTTGTTTAGCTCCACCTGGCAAAATGCTGTGATCACTGTAACAAAATTACCTGGAGGGAAAGTTTTGGGCAGTTAATGGTTTCTGGACAGTTCATCATTCAACTGATTAACAGAAAATAAATTAAAATAAGTTGTGACTAGATACTGCCCTGTGGTGTCCTTGCAGTCCTGTCAATGTGGGGCTTGAATGTATGTTCTGCCCATCATTGTTAAGTTGAGGATTGTGACTGAGAGAGTTGCAAGGTATCATCTCAAAATAAAAGAGAGGGCAAATAATCAGCTCAGACATTTGCCTTACTAAATATGCATATCTACCATTTTAGAAACATTTCACAAGTTGGTAACTTTATTCTAGTGATTGCTTCCACGCACCTGTTCCATTAGAAGTTGTGTAACATGACTATAATTCTACGGTCTGCTATGGATATGCCTATTCCTGCTAGCTGACTGAGACAAGTTCTATGCTGCTCTTCATAATTGGCTGCATTTGCTCAGGAAAACAGAAGTGTGCACCTACTTTTTCTATCTCCACAAGAACGGAAAAAAAACTAATCTGATCTTAATCATCTTCCGTGGTGGGATGGCTATTTTTCACTCCGGCCACCAATCAAATCTTTCAGTCTAGTTACAGCATATGTATGCAAATAAAAAGATTGTGGTATGGGCAGGAGAGTTCACTGTCCTCTCAGTCAAAGTTATTAAGATTAGCAGCCAACTAATTGATTTTAACTATCATTATGGCCAGTTACCTAGCACATTCAAATTTTAAAATCAGACCCTTCATTTCTATAACTGGGAAAGACAACACAAAATGTTCAAAGATACTGACAGTCTATCATGATTTAATGATTTCAGGAGAAAAAGGGAGGAGTTGGAAATTAAAAGATGAATGAGAACAATATGCTACCCAGAGGAGTTAATGCAACAAATGTTTCCCTCTGAATTTTATGACTATTGTTAATGTGCTAGTATTTACCACAGTCATTCCTTACATTATAGTTATCGTGGCAGCAAAAAGTTAATTACCTGAGTTAGGAGATCAGGCTAGATTCTGTGAAGAATTAGGACTTTGAAGTCAGTTTGTTAGAGCCTACAGTCATTGGAATTGAATGGTGATCAGTCTTGGTGAGAGAAATAATTGTATTGGTGATCTAGAAGCACTTTGTTTCATGTTTGTAATTTGCTCCAGTGATGGGAAATTGTTCAGCCAGTTAGTCATTGTTTTAAAAGCACCTTTAGCAACCTCTAAGGTGAAAACAGAAAATTCAAGTGAAAATCCAAAAAATAGTTTACCCTATTATAAAATGCAGGAGGTGGACTTTCTGTCTATTGATTAAGAATGGTGAGAGATGTTTATAAGAATGATATTTTAAGAATAAACTTGCTAATTCTACAAATGCAGTTCTGATTGACTTGGATTATCTTTGTTGAGAAAAAGCTTTGTATACGTCAGGACAATAATTGGTCCAGTTACAGTTCTAGATTTTAGGTCCAGTATTCACCCTGTGTAGGTGAATGGGCTTTGAGCGAGTTAAACCTTGATCCCTTGGTTTGAAGATCACTTTCTGGCCTTTAAGGATTTATTAATTCCGTGATGCATGTTCAGTTATGGAAGACCTGAGTACTTTGGGCCTGTATTCATTGGAGTTTAGGAAAATGAGAGGCCACCTTATCGAAACATTCAAGATTAGATTAGATTACTTAGATTAGGTTACTTACAGTGTGGAAACAGGCCCTTCGGCCCAACAAGTCCACACCGACCCTCCGAAGAGCAACCCACCCAGACCCATTGCCCACATTTGCCCCTTCACCTGACACTACGGGCAATTTAGCATGGCCAATTTAACTAACCTGCACATCTTTGGACTGTGGGAGGAAACCGAAGCACCTGGAGGAAACCCACGCAGACACGGGGAGAACATGCAAACTCCACACACAGTTTCCTGAGGCGGGAACTGAACCCAGGTCTCTGGCGCTGTGAGGCAGCAGTGCTAACCACTGTATCTCAAAATAAGGTGTCATCCATTTCACACAGATGAGTGAAAGATTTTTTTTTCTCAGAGGGTCGTGATTCTGTGGAATTCTTTATTGCCAAGGGCTCCGGAGGCTAGATCATTAAGTATATTCAAGGGTGAGGTAGACACAGTTTTAACCTGTAAGAGGCTTAAGGGATATGAGGAAAAGTCAGGAAAGTGGAGTTGAGGATGAGCAAATCAGCCAAAATCTCATTGAATGGCTGAGCCAACTTGATGGGCTGAATAGCCTACATATGTACCTATACATTATGGTTAATTTCTGTGTTTCATCATCTTATTAACTTCAGTAAACCCACTGTATTTCACCATCTTATTAACTTCGGTAAACCCACTGGATTTTAACGTTGGAAGATATTGTCTGTCTATTCCATAGAAGCACATCTCTTTGTACTTTGATCAAAAACTCTTCCTCAGGAGTACCCTTTCTTTTGAAAATTCTATTGGTGTAGTTTTCAATTATCTTCAGCTCAGCAGTGGCAAAGCATTACATATTTTAATAACTATTTATGAAGTGTTCCTTTCCTTTCTTTATCACTCCCTTGACAATAATCTCAAATTAATGACCACTTGTCACTTCCCAACCCAGAAATTTTCATTCCCTACACAAACTGTCAAAACTTATAACTTGTAAACGCCTGTCCAACCTTCTTTTAGTCATTACTGCAGTGATGGAAGTTCAAGTGTCTCAGTATCTCCTGTTACTATAGTTTCTAGTTCTGATATCAACTTAATATCTTACATAAAATATGTATCCAAGACTGCACACAATACTCTCACTAAGGCCTAACCATTGCCTTGGATAACTGTATTAGAACTTATGTTCCTGTGTTCATGGCACCAATTTACAAAACTCGGACTGCTATTGTTCATTTTGATGGTTTTCTCCATCTCAATGTGCACATTTCAACATCTCCTCTGTATCCCAAGCCCTATAGTATCTTTGTATGACTGTATACTCCCAAAATACCTGGCCTCCTACTCTTTCATGTAAAATTATATTTGTAATCTGCTAACCTATTCAAGTCCCCTGAATCTGAGTCTCTTACTTTGTCAAAAGCAAATGTTGGTGTTCTTCCCTCTGTGTCCAAATTCAAATAAGTTAAATCTACACAAAAAACAAAAATCTACCCAGCACTGAACCTTAAAGTAAACCATTTCTAACCAATCTCAACAGGTTAAGGTGTAGGCTTTCTCTCAATATTGACTTAATATGAAATAGAGTTTGCCAATTTAAAGGACAAAGCAGTTTGGCTTAACCGCATGAGTGGTATCTTGCGTATTACATTACAAAAGCTTGCAATCCTTGTAAAATGAGCACTCTTTGAACAAAACATGTAGATCAGCTAATAACACCAATAAATATATTTCAGCATGCTTTTTCTATTTGGCATATGTCATGCGTTACAGGGAGTCCAATACAAATTTCTGTATTACAATTGTTTGTGGTGATGCAGGGATGAGGGAATAGTATTTAAAAATAAAACAAGTATAGTTATTTAGAATGCATAGGCAACTCTCCCTGTAATAGAACACTAGAGTCTCATTGAATGGCAGAGCAGACTCAATGGCAAATTTCCACTCCTTTGTCTTACAGTCACATATCTGCAACCTCTTAGTGAACCCATTTCAGTAATGATTTAACGTCCGTTCAATTTTCTATTTAATGTCCATTCAATTTCAAGTTGCCAAGCTTTTTGCTCCTATGAGCCTCAAAGATGGAGTTATCAAGACCAAATACAAAAGTAAATTTAAATTCACATACCCATTATTTTCCAGGTATCACAAGTTTCTGATCCAAATAAATCTTGATGCTTTGATTTAAGATTTATCAATCATTGAGAAAGCGCTTCCAGGGAAAAGCCTTTCTAACTCTTCCAATCCATAAATTCAAACCAAGCATGTGAAGAATATAGGCGCAAATAAGAATAAGTTGGCAGGTTTCAAGAAAGAATATTTCCAAATGTCAGGTATGGTTTGAATTACATCTTGGACATCCCATTTTAAATAGATGGACACCGACAAGTGAGCAGCAATGAGTGTGGTAATTAAAAGCAATTTTTAAAAGTAAAAAAAGCAAATAATTTCTTAGTAGTATCTTCTACTTTGATAATTAGGAAGGTCTGAAAAAGGGGGGAATGCAGAAATTTATAAACATTTGCTAAACTAGAGACACTTTCCTCACAAGTGCTCCCTCCCAAAACTGGGAGAGACAGAGACAGAGACAGAGAGAAAGATAAAGGTTCAATTATTTATTCTGCCAGCCATAATTTATGTGCAGAAAGGTAGAGTGAGAACTGAGACATGTTCACAACCCACACTTCCAACCTGGCTGCAGTTACTTGGTTTGAAAATACTGATGTGTTCTCCCACCAATATTTCTTCCATCTATTCATTCAGCTGAATTGTACTCCTGTGATTCAAGTCATGCAGGGAGTGGGAGCTGTGGAAATTCACAGTATAATATTCTTTCAATGATCTATAATGACCCACAAACTTATTGAAACTTCATGCAAAAGTTAAACTTCTCCAATATATTCAAACATTATGGAAGAGTGTCCACATGCAAATATGAGATATCTGCCAAGATGGTTTGAATTGCAGAAACTGCCATCCACTCCCCACTCTCTCAGCACCTTCATCTTCTATCTTTCTGCTCTTCCCCTCCCGTACAGGCCAAGGCACTCCACATTCTCCCCAACCCCATCTTCACGACTGGTTAATTGCTTCTCTTCATCTGACCAAAGCAACAGTGGCAATAGCAGCAGATTGTCGATTTTTACAACAGCTTTCTCAGTTAGTGCTGAATTCTACACATTTGCTACAGCTGGCTGGCTGTTTCACTAGTTGGCAGGCTTGCTGTTTCCTCTTCTGTCGTGAATGACTGACTGCTGCAGCAAGAGATCTCTCTCCACTATTTCTCTGTGGCCTATTTCAGGTCTATCACTTCATCATTGCTGTTTCTACCTACTCTCCCCTGCTGCTCATCAGCAACAGTAAGAAATGTCGATATTTACTGTTCAGCCAAATTCATTTACAAGTACATCTTTTGCTAGTGTGTGTGTGTGTGTGTGTGTGTGCGCGTGCGCGCACTACCCGTGCCATTGCACTTTTATAGTGTCATCATATACCTCAGATAGTATCAAGCGAAAGTCTCCGAGCCAACTTTTAAATAAAAACAATTAATTTTAAAAAAATCTCCAGGCTAAGAGTAAGTAACTTATGAATGAATTTAACTAGAATTTTTGTAAAGCTGATTGGATTTTGTAACCTTAATGATGAACATAGGCACACTTCCACAGAAGAATAATACATTCTAAAATTCCAAGCAAGTTCTGTTGACTGCCATCTTAGCTTCAAGAAGTCAGCAGGGAAAAGAGCTCCGGAGCTGCTCCTTCCTCATCAGAATGACAAACAGTGGAATTTTCATGGGCGTGAATTGGACAGGTAATAATTGTGTCTAAATGTCCCAAGCTAATAATGTGCCATCTCAGTGACTTTACTGTTACATGGGTTTTGAAGGCTAAAAGATCATTAAGTTCTTTATTCTACTGGCGTCAGGTCATTACATCTCGGAAAAGAAATTAAAGATAAACAGAGAGCAGTTTATACTATGTATATTTAATGACCACATATGTTACATTGAATTACTTTCTCAATTTGCTCCCATTTCCCATTAGCCCTCTCCCCACCAATGACACCTATCTTCTCTGGTGACAATCCATTTAAATGATCCACCTACCCTACTTCACCATCACCACAAGCGGGTGGGAATCCTGATACTTTACAAGTCCATCATGGTCAGAGGGGAGAGGGTGCTATTAAGCATCATCCCAGGATCAGTGAAAGGTTTATCAATGTTACAAGATCATCATCAATACTCACATTTATCCAAATTCATGTCACTGAACACGTCACTGAACTAAATGGTGAGGTGACCTTTGTGACAGACTCAAAGAAAGGAGCCCAATATCCTCAAAAATGCCAATTGTATGTTGTCTACTATTCACAAAGATAAACCAAAATTCAACTAGCTTTCTTCATTAAAACACTATGAAAAGACACAAACTAACATTGTGCTGTGCACCGCTAATTGAGGTAAAGACAACAGAAAAATCTCTGGAGATGAACCAGAAACTACATTGTAAAGAGAAGGTACAAGACTACAAGGGTGTTTGTCAAGATCTGGGGTTTTATCAACGGATCTAAAAAAGAGTGGGCTTAAAACTGTGCTTATAAAAATGTTTCTTGAAGTGACATGCAAGGTTATATTCCGATCTCTCTGTAATTCATGTAAGAAAACGATAGAAGAGAGAGAGTACTGATTGGAGCTCTGGAGCGATTGCAGGCAGATAGAAACTAGGCTGGGTAGTCAGCAGGAAATTAATAGGAAACAAGGTCCTCGTGTGAAAGATCTTTAGCACAGTTTGTCCAATAGAAGCAAAAGTTTTGGTAGTTCTGTAAAACTAGCACAGTAAGCAAAGTAAGGTGCAGGTTCTTGAGCAAGAGGAAAGGAGCACTTAGAGTTCACTTCAGAGATAGTGAGAAGATCCCTAGTTAACTAAGACAGATTGGATCAAGAAAGACTGGACAACAGAAGGAAACCGAAAATAAAGAAGAAAAAACAATTCTGTGGAATATAGATGGTGAAAGACCACATGTTTGAGAGGTAAAAGTTTTAAATCTTAAAATCTTACAAAGTATATGATAGGATAAAGTTGTCCAAGATTAGGTGGATCTTGATGAATGCTTTCATCTGCAATAAGGGCCTCTATTATTTATATCAGTTCATTGGTTTTGAGTGGTACAGTACTTTGATTACTTTTTTTAGCTTGCAGAGTTTTTTTTTCTGTCACAACACACTTTTAAAAATTATGGTTTGCAGAATTGCCCTGATAATTTCATTATGCAAAATGAAGATTCCCTTGGCAGTTTTGACAGCACAACATTTGCTGACACATTGTATGTCAGCACCCACGGAACGACCAGAGTCAAATTGCAGCTTTGATTCATTTCAATTCTTCCCAAAGGCCTGCTATAGCTACAATTAACCCTTCACAAACTGTGATCTTTTCTTGCATTTCCAATTTTGTTTTCTGTGCTGTAACTTGTAGACTTTTAATGTATATTTCATGATGCCAAATATGAGGTAGAATTAGCTCACTTTGTGATTTTGTTTGTCCTTAGAAAGTCAAAATAAAACAACTTTCCATCAGATTGCATCATAGAATAATTACAGCATAGAAGGGAACTGGCCATTCAACAGCCTGAGCCTGTTCTGGCTTCCAGTAAGAGTAATTTAACTCGCTCCTCAACCCTGCCCATTATTCATTGCCCTGCAAATTTTGTCCCTTCCCCTTTTCATCCAACTGTTTTCTTTTTTTTAAATCCACAACTGAATCTGTCCCAAGCACCCTCCCATGCAATGCATTTACTGTATAAATACATTTTACCTTATGCCATATTGGGTTATTTTGCTGATTTATTTAAAATTTGGTATCCTTTAGATCTCAACCATTCTGACAATGGGGTAGCAGTTTTCTCCCTACCTACTCTCAAAACAGGACACCTTCATTATATCTCCTTTCCTCATTCCCTTTGTCCAAGGGATACAATCCAAGGTGCACCAATCTGTTCATGTAACTGAAGTAGCTCATCCTTGGAACCATTCCGTAAAGTCTTTTCTGCACCTTCTCTCAGGCCTTCGCATCCTTCTTAAAGTGTGATGTCCAAAATTTGAGGTGGAACTGAAGTTTTATAAAACTCTGTCGTACTTTTCTTAATTTTGCACTCTATGTATCCTATGTGTTATTATTAACCATATTGGCAGAGCAGGTTGAAAGGTAATGTGGTCTACCACTGCTCCTACTAAGGACAATAAGAAAAAGGAAGAGGGACAAAATGTTCTAGAATGAGAGAACCAACGGGAGGGAATTGGGGTAAAGAAGATGATGCAAATAAGCAAGAGGAAAGCCAATAAAGGAAGACCCAGAGAGAGAGAGACAACAGGAGACTACTCTGTTGACTGAACGTCAGGATGGAGCGTAAGTACAGAAGAATTTGAGTTTAAATGTAACTCATTCTGAATGTGTTAGATGGGATAATGGAGAGGAGGCTTTACTGCATGTTTATTTTCTGAATTAACTGTCTTGGGAATGTTTGGTGGGTTATTCTGCTGTGTACTCACTGTATTAGGCTATGTATGCTGAATCCAGCATGGTTCAATACACAGCAGGTTTGAAGGGGTTGGGTGCCAAGTGGGGAGGGCTGTTGGCTGGGTTAGCAGACAAATGAATGAAAGATCACTTAGTGTCAGCTGGGATTGCTAAACCCAGGAGGGATGGGGTTGAATTAAGGGCTGTAAGGGTGTGTCCATTCAAGTGAGTTGCCTTGAGGGTTAGGACCGTGGTGAGAAAGTCAGATCAGATCAGTAAGGGGTATGGAGAATGGATCCTTGGGAAATTAGGTTTGGAATGGAATTTGGGTGGCATCGTCAATTTTAAATCATTTCTAGGTCCAGAGGGTTTGTGGGTCATTTCATTGTTGGGTTTGGTTCTTATAGAAAGAGAGAATAAATGGTTGTTAGATGAGGAAAGATTAGGCTAATATCCCATGATTTCAAATAGCCAGCCAATACTCACATCTGGCCTAGTTCACTTGGGTATAGTGATGGAGGACTATCATTACTTCTGGAACTTTATCCCAGCCAAAATGTAATTTATTGCTATTTAAGAAATTAAGGCTATACATGTGACCTAGTCAAGGATCTTTTAATTGTCAATATTAATAGTTCCAGCAACACATTTCCAGCTCTGATCTCCAGCATCTGCAGACCTTACTTTCTCCTCAAATATTAATAGTATAGGTCTACCAAAAGACCTGTGATTGCTGTTAAATACCTAAAAGAAACTAACAGCTGGTTAGGAGATCCAGGCATAAACTTCTCTTGATTAGAGTGGTGCTGGAAAAGCACAGCAGGTCAGGCAGCAATAAACTTCTCTTGTCAGAGTTTTGTTTTTACTCTCATCCTACAATTCCAACCACACTGATTACTTGCTTCCCAGTTGGCTTTTGGTCCAGAACAGAGGAGACTCGAATTCAGAGTGATGGGGGTGGGAGGTCAGGGCCAGAGTAGATGGGGGCAGTGACTTAGGTGTTAAATTTTAATCCCTCTAACCTTCATGGACTGGCTGTTCAGGTAAGTCAGTCAGAACCCTCTGATGTCTCCCACTTTTATTAAATCTGAGTTAACGCAAAGAATTCCCGATAATTAATAAGTACCCAACAGAAGTTTCAACTTCTCTGACAATTAAGGTGTGGTCAGTTCTTTGAGACTTCCAGATATTCCTGATGTGCTGCTTCCAGGTTCATCTGCTCTCTGACTACATGGTGACCAGGAAATTAAAGAGATGTATAAAAGTAATTACAATGCATAATACATTGTCAGTCAATAATGCGTTTTTAGTGCTAGTGCTAAAAATCTGATTCCCTCTGGGAATAAAAAGGAAATAAAACTCTGTAGGTTAACTATTATGGTGCACAGCACAGAAATTGATAGTTCAGCCGGTTCCAACAGAACCTTAATCCCCCCCTCCTCATCAGAACATTCTTCCAAACTTTTCTACTTTAAGTACTTCCTTGGCCTTCTCATCTTTGCAGATTTTTGAGACCACTCCATGTGAGCTCAAGCTTCATGTTCTACTCACTAAAGACGAAAGAATAACTTGTTGGACTCATTAGTGATTGCCTTATATTTAGGATTCCTAACTTTGGATTCCTGCTTCCCTGGCTAAGTGAAAACATCGTCTGGAAGTGTACAATAGTATGAAGTTACTGATACCCAGCAGGTCCAGAAACCACTTAAGGGAGAAAGATGGGTGATAGCATCAGATGTAGCCTCTTTGCCAGAGCTAGGTAAGAAAACTCCTTCATCAGAGTAAGCAAAATGAAAGCTTGGAATAACTCCAACAAAGAGAAGCACTTTAATGGCCAGTCAAGAGGATTTTTGAAAACATGAAAAGTGAAAAATTGAGGGAAAATGTCTGAAGACAATCTTAGTGACCCAAGAAAAAGGCATTAAAAGAATAAAAGACAAGTAATAGGAACTATTGAGTCAGATCATGAAAAAGCAAAGGAAAAGTACACTTAAGACACTTCCCCAATGGAAAAAAGTAAAGGTGCAAGATAGGAATGGGCAATAAAATGGAAGAAGATGTTGAAGGTCTGAAGTTGTTAAAGTCAGTATTCATACTAAAGGAGTGCAAACAGCCATTGCAAAAGCTGAAATATTGTTCCTGAAGCTTTCATTGAACTTGTTTGCGGTAACATACAAGATCAAAATTATTGAGGACAGATTTGGAAAGGGCTTGAATACTAAAGTGGTGAGGCACAGAGAGGTCAGCATCACAGTTAGAGACAGAACAATGACGTTCGGCAATGCAGTTCCCAATCCAATTGAGTTATTGTTTTCTTCCTCTTATCATAGGGATAGTGAAGACAATTTTAGCTTTAGTTTCTGCCCTGGCTAAGGGTAGCTGACCTATCCCAGAATAGTGTCTGAATCATAAAAATTGATGGGAGTAAGGGATGCCATTCAGTCCATTGTGTTAATTCCATTTGAAAAGGAATTTCAATCTAATCCCAATTTCAAGCTCTGAGTCTCTAGCCCTCTGTAATACAATACTTTCGGGCCATATCCAGGTCCTTTTTAAATGCATTTAGAATTTTTCTGGCAGTGCATTTCAGAAATCCACCACCCTCTTAGTGAAAACATTACTTCTCAATTCCTTGGTAATTCTTCAACCAAGTACATACATATTGTTATCCTTAGTTATTGATTTTTCTTCTCAGGGAAGTTGGCAGTTTGCATTCACTAAACACTTCACAATTGTATATACTGCAATTAAATCTTCCCCTTAGCCTCCTGTGTTTCAATGAAAATAACCCCAGCTAATCTAATCATTCCTGAAATTCTCCATTCCTGAAAAGTCGTATTATCCTCTCTAGTGCCAATCTCATATTTCCTGTAGTGTGGTGACCTGTCTGTACATAACAGTCTAGCTGTAATCTAACTAATGTTTGACACAATTCCACCATAAGTTGAAACATTCTTTATTATTTGAACTGTATATACAAACACTATATTACAAATCAGCAAACAAACATTAAGGAAATCATTGAAACTAATTTTTAAAAATGGATGACTATGTATTATTGGAGTAAATTTTCCATTTCTGGAGGAGCTCAGTGCAGGTCAGCCACATAAATGGGCAATGAAACGATATAAACTGAACTTGAGAGTGCAGTATTGGAACTATTCATTATACAGCTTAAAAGAAGTTAAGCAACTAAGAATGTAATAACGCAAACATCAACAAGTAATGATTCCCAGTATCATAAAAAGGTATTGTAATAAACATTGTTTAAATAGAAGCTGACCATCTTCCTATAGTACAGCTTTGTTTCTTTTTTATTAAAACACATGAATAAAATAAACATTTCAAACAAAAAGAAGCATTTATGAGAAATGTATTCTGCACACTATTTCAGAGTAACCCATATTTATTTATTGTATTCATTATGGATGTTACAGAGCAATCCAATCACTAGTTAAGACAATACTCCTAAGATTGTGTCCTATCAGATCTGTTCCAGATCTATCAACAAGCACTAGATTTACAAAATCATTTCAAACTGTTCAAACAGAGGGAGCTGTGTACATTAGATTCCCCAATCATATCATAAGGAGAGATATCAAATGTTGTTTGTGCTTTGGACACTTTGAATAGTCTATGTATTAAAAACACTTTTTCCCAAGCACTCTTGTTGATGAGGTGGACAAAGGGTTACAGAATTTGGTTTGCAGTTCAACTCAATTTCATTGACAAGATATTCCTTAATAAAAGCACCATGTCAGCATTTCTCAAATTCCCACACTGTTTACTCCCTATACACCTCTATATATCTGAGAAAAGATATTATCCACAACAATCCATGTGTTTGAGCTGGGTTATTGGAATCTCCTTCCTCTCTGACATAGGGCTGGATCTCTTCCATGAAGTCATAGAGTCATGCGGCATGGAAACAGACCCTTTGGTCCACTCGTGCAGGCCGACCAGATATCCTAAACTGATCTAGTTTCATTTGCCAGCATTGGGCCCATATCTCTCTAAAGCCTTCCTATCCATTTGTCATATCAGATGCCTTTTAAAATGTTGTAATTGTACAAGCCTTCATCACTTCCTCTTGCAGCTCATTCCATACGAACACCACCCTCTGTGTGAAAAAGTTGATCTCAGGATCCTATTAAATCTTCCCCTCTCACCTTAAACCTATGCTGTCTAATTTTGGACTCCCCAACCCTTGAAAAAACCTTGGCTATTCAGGCTATCTATAGCCTTCATGATTTCAGAAACCTCTATAAGATTGCCCCTCAGCCTATTCAACCTCTCCCCATGGCTCAAACCCTCCAATCCTAGCAACATCCTTTCAAATTTATTTCTGAACCTTTTCAAGTTTAACAATATCTTTTCTATAGCAGGAAGACCAGAATTGAATGCAGTATTCTAAAAGTGACCTAAACAATGTCCTGTACAGCTGCAACATGACCTCCCAACTTCTATACTCAATGTAATGACCAATGAAGATGAGCATACCAAATGCTGCCTTCACCACTCTGTTTACCTGTGATTTCACTTTCAAGGAACTATGTACCTACACGCCTACATGTCTTTGTTCAGCAGCATTCTCCAGTGCCCAACCATTAACTATATAAGTCCTACCCTGACTTGCCTTCACAAAATGCAAGACCTCACATCTATCTAAAGTAAACTCCATTTGACACTCTTCGCCTGTTAGCCCATCTGATCAAGATCCCATTGTACTCTGAGATAACATGCTTCTCTGTCCACTACATCACCATAGCTCCTATATTCACATCCAAATATTGTATTTAAATGATGAAAACCAATGGACTTAGCACCGATCCTTGTGGCACACCACTGGTCACACGCCTCCAATCTGAAAAGCAATGTCCACCACCATCCTCTCTCTCTCTCTACCTTCAAGCCAATTTTGTATTCAGTTGGCTCGTTCCCCCTGGATTCCTTTTGAACTAACCTTGCTAACCACTATACTGTGTGGAACCTTGTGGAATGCCTTGTTAAAATCTATAAAGACAGCATCTGCCACTCTGCATTCAACAATCTTTGTCACTTCTTCAAAAAGCACAGTCAATTTAGAGAGACATGATTTCCCACATATACAGACATGCTAACTATCTCTAATCTCCATACTGGATCTCACAGGTCATGGCAGATCTTCTCGTAGGTCTTCTTGGAATCCCACATGATCTTCTCCCACAAATTTTGCTGTGAGTCTTCACTGAGGAGTTGACTTCCAGGTGTGGGTTTTATTTCCCCTTGCCCTGGAATGTTCCTGAATTTTCTGTGGCCTTTGTCCAATGGGATCATGAACTGTGCCAACACCTTTCAGTTTTGCTATGGCAAGGAGGTATAAAGTGCATGTCCTAAGGCTGGAAGTCAAGGTACCAGGAATTGATGCTTCTCCAATACTCAACTCAGGCCCCTGAACCTTTGTAACCTTTTTGACCTTGACTATTCTCTGGAGATGTTGGCTGCTGTTTAATTTAGTTTGGCCAATTTTCTGTCAGGCCTGATTTCTCTAGCTGTAGGTCAATTTAGAATGTCCAATTTTGGGCTCATAGTTGCTTGTCCACACAATGCTGTGAAATTCTATCTAGAAAGACAGTTGTTGAAGGATAGAACTAGAGTCAATCTTTATATGTTTCATATTTCTTTGCTGAATTTCATATTGTAAACATACATTAGCTAAACCATTGACCACAGTTTTAGTCAATTAAATACAATTAATATACAATCAACACTTGAATCATGATAATTTATTTAGATCCATTTGTGTTTTTGGTTAGTCAGTAGCACTTTCCTCTCTGTCAGGGTCAGAATTGGTTTCAAACTGCATGCAGATTTAAACATTTAATCCTGCGTTAACAGAGTGTGGTACTGAAGATATTTGTGGAGGAGTTGTGTTTCCAAGGAGCCATTAAATAAAGCTCAGAAAGATACAACCACAATTTGTAGAAGAACAGGCAGTTTTTTTCTAATCATAACACAATCAAAAAATAACTTTGGTCATTAACTTAGTGTGCTGTTTGTGGAACCAATGCACAAGTATTCTACATTTGCTCAAAGAACGATAATGACTGTACTTGGAAAGAAATTCATTAGTGGTGAATTACTTCTGTGTCCTGATGGTATGAAATGGTTGTTTTAGAAATACTTATACTTTCAACAACTTCAACTTCCAATCGGCAACCTGATATGACATTTGGTGCACGTGTGAATGGTAAAACACTTGAAGTGTCGAAAATTCCACAGCTCACATTTTATTTTGAAATGGCTGCAATCACTGTTATTAGAATACCCCAGCGTTATAAATATGCCTTAGTTAAAAGATATTTATGAATTGGAAATGCATGTGGCAGATATTTTTACTGGGGTCACTGCAAGTTGAATATTGTTCTTGGATCAATGTCAAATGGAAAGCAGTGATGTCGAACATGGTTTCCATTTTTCTGGGAAGTAAAATTGAGGTAAACCTTTTAATGTAACAATTTTCAGTGGCTGCATTACTTGTATGAGGGCAGGTAACACTTGAACAAATAAATAGAACGGTTTGTAATATTCTGAAGTCAACTCCAGAGTATCAGTTAGGTTTTTCTGAATTTGTACCGCATTCAGATTTAGCATCCCACATTGTGTGGAATCTCAGTTATATCATAAGTTGTTGCAAAATCTTGAAAACTAAAGCTAAAATCAAACATTCTTACTTGCTGAATGTCAAACAGACATTGTAGCAAGGGCTGGACATTTGATGTTGTTCACAAAAAATGTGGTTGTTAAAATTTAAGGAAGTTTTTTTAAACTGATTACTGCTTTAAAAAATGTCCTTCTGCGTGGGGGGTACTGCAACAATTTCCACAGTTTTGTGACTCTATTTAGAAGTTATGTCTTTGAAAATGTTATTGTTAATTACTGTAATTTCCAGGGGCTCTTAAAGCTTTTTAGAGGAGGTGACAGCATGCGGGTACATTATGAGGCATTCTGGCTGGATGATAGGTTGGTGCAATGCGCAGGTTCACCTTCAAGTTCAATACATAATCATTTCCCCAGCTGAAGGTGTGCAGCAGATCCGTTACACTCTTTCTTTTTTCGCATAGACAGTATTTCCAACTACAGAAACCTTCCATGTCTCTTGGTAGCAAACACATGAGTAACATTGGTGGAAGCCTTGGAAAGAGATTTTGGTCTACCATTTTAATAGAGGAATACCTTAAGGCAATGGAGGGACAGGAGTTTGTGAGAAGAAGACTAATGGGAAATATGGTGGAGTAATTTTAACTGTTTAGTATTTAACAATTTAACACATACGAATTGTAAGACATTCCTTCAGAATTTACAGGAAGCATAAGTATTTGAGTTAAATTTTGTCAGTTACAGGCTGTTACTTAGATAGATAAATTGCTTATTTCATTTGCATATACTTGACTAAACCTATTTAGGTCATGTTCAACATGACTTCAGCCTTAAAGCAGTAATGGGATAAACTTACAAAAATGTTTTTTGTTTTCTTTCATTCAGGAATAACACTTAGTTTTTGGAAGAAATTTAATTTCATTTTCAAAATACAAAACTTATACTGATTGTAAATACATTTCATATGCTAATGCATTTCTATCTAAAGCTATGCCTAAGCTATTGCAAATCATTAAGTGATTTGAAATTTTGTATTGTTTCAATGGTAGTCTACTTAACTGATGAACAGTGATACAAATGAAAAACAAGTGCATATTGTCCTACTACCAGGATTGTCAGGTAATGGCATGGTTCAAATATCGTGACTTGCTGACATTGAACATTTTGAAATTTGTCATTTTTTGCAGTTTATAAACCCAGGGGCCATTGACTGGACCACTGGGAATAAATAAATAAAAATAGATAACTGGAGAAACTTAGCAGGTCTGGAAGCATCTATGAGAGAAAATCAGAGTTAATATTTCATGTTTGAATGATGGTTTTTTTCAGAATTGTCCAAGTAGTGGAAAGACACCTGTTTTAATATTCACATTGATTGATGGCTCCAACAGACCATTATTATGATTTTTATATATAGAATTTTTTTTTACATAGAATCCGTCCAGTGTGGAAACAGACCATTAAATCCAACACATCCACATCGACCCTCGGAAGAGTAACACATCCAGAACCATTCCCCAGCGCTGTTAGTCTATGTTTACCCCTGACTAATGCTCCTAACCTACACATCCCTGAACACTATGGGTAATTTAGCATGACCAATTCACCTAACCTGCACATCTTTGGATTGTGGGAGGAAACCGGAGCACCCGGAGGAAACCCACACAGACACTGGGAGAATGTGCAAACTCCACCCAGATAGTCACCCGAGACTGGAATCAAATCCAGGTCCGTGGCACTGTGAGGCAGCAGTGCTAACCACTGAGCCACCGTGATGGGGACACAACATATACTATCAGCAAAAGTAAAATTGTGTGTATATATATAAACCTGCCGAATCAAATAATATTTTTGATGCAATAATTCTTGAAGGTATCCACTTCTGAAGTAAGGGCTTTGGTAACATAGTCATGTTTTTTTAACTTTATTAGTCATCCAGATACTTTGACTCGTGAAACTTCAAATCCCATGACGTTAGCTGGGGAATTTAATTATAATCTGATATAAAAAGTTTTCAATTAATTAAATCAGGAATAAAATGTTGGTATTAACAACGGTGACCATCAAAAATACTGGATTGTCATAATCTGATCACTGATGACCTTTGGTAAATAATTTTTTTCTTCCTCATCTGGTTAAACCTACTGGGCTTCTGGGAATCCCAGAAATGTGGCTGACTTTTAACTCTCTGAAGTGATTAAAGAGGCAATCTGGAGTTCTGTGTCCATCTTGTGATTATAGGAAGAATAATATTAAGCTAGAGAGGGTTCAGAAGATATTTACCAGGAAGCTGCCAGGTATGGAAGGTTTGAGTTCTAAAGGAAGGATAGGACTCTTTTCAATGGAGTATAGGAAGTTGAGATGTAACCTTGATAGAGGTTTCTCAAATCATGACTGGTATAGATAGGGTTTCCATAGGATCACGACTTTTGGGGCGGGGGGCAGGAAAGGGCATATTTTTAAGATGAGATGAGAGACATTTTAAAAAACATGAAGGGCAAATGTTTTACATAGAGGGTAGTTTGCATGTGGAATGACTTCCTGATGAAGTGGTAGATGTATGTAAACTTATAACATTTAAAAGACATTCCGGTAAGTACATGAATAGAAAAGGTTTGGAGGAATATGGGCAAGATACAGGAAGGTGAGACGAGTTTAGTTTGGTCTGGACTGAAAGATATGTTTCACTGCTGAATGACTCTAAAATGGCCGACCACATTTCCAAGGGCATCGAGGGAAACGTAATATCCCTATTTCATCAATAAATCAGAAAAAGGACTGTCACAATGGTGCTGTTTGCTGACAGGCAATATCACCTCCAGTTTACCTACCAAATCAACACCTGATATTTGTAAGTTCCTTTAAGTCTGTGCAGGACTTGAAATCTTTGGCTGTTTTCAGTACTGTATGGAACCTGATGCTTTTCTTTACTTGCATTAGTTGTTAATACCACACTCACATCTTCATTGCCTCTGTTTCAAATCAATCTCAGATGAGCCTCCAATCTTTGATACATCTTACTGAGATGTGCTGGAAATCAAGCCCCACTATTCCTAGGTTGGTGACAAAAAAGAATACAGAATTCCCCAATTTATCTACATTTCTGGACCACATTGACAGAAAGCAATGAGCCAAGTCTCTCTACTTAACAAGAATGATTGTTTATTACAAATGAATAGACTCTACCTACTGCAAAACAATAATGTGTAAACAACACTTCAAATGAGTGTCGGGTTATTTGATTTCAAAAAGTACAGGAATCCCTAAACAATCCTTGGTATCAAATAGTTATTTACCTATGTCAGTCCACAATCAAAAATACAGGACAGGTGCACAATCCTTTATCCGAAATGTTCAGGACCAGCTGTTTTTTGGAATTCAGAATTTTTTTGAATTTCAGAATAAGTGGCAGTTTAATGGTGAAATTTTTTGAAAAATCTTACTGGAGGAGCACACTCACTGAGTAAAACAGAATTGAGGCCTGCCAGTGCTGAGCCACACCCCCTTACGTCGCATCTGAGTGACACGCATTGAGAGGGTGTCAACTTGGGTTAACTGTTTGCGCGCCAAACAACCTTGCTAAATTAAAAAATTTCACAACGGAACCTTCAGACTTTGGAGCTTTTCAGATTTCAGGATTTCAGATAAAGGATTATCTACCTGTATAATAAAAAGATACAGGTCTTTACAACAATTAGCAACTAATGAGATGAAGGATGCTTTATCTAGCATCATTTTCATTGAGTTATATCAGTTTATGGCTTTACAGGTGTGTTTGGAGTCTGATACTGAATTAGAATTAGATTTTATTATCATGTATACTCAAGTAGAAAAGTACATAAATACAGTGAAAACTATATAGTATCACACCATTGTAAGTACAAAATGAAATCTCTAGTCCGGACAAAATCTGAAGACTGAAGGCATGTACCAACTGGAGCATTTTAAAAGCCTATAGATCTTTATTATGTCGAGTGGTGATTATGGAGTCTCAAGATGTATCCTGAGCAATATGTTGATTGAAGGCTTCCACATGTCCACTCGGTATGATATTGACTGCAAACTTGCGCATGTGGTCTGGGTATAACTGTGGGTGTCATATTGATTGAGAAGCCTCCAACTGTATACTGAGTTTGATATTGATCTGGTGCCTATGGATCTGCACAAAATTATGGGAGTGAAGAATAAGACACATCAAACAACACTACCTTGCTGATGCTGGCTGACCAGTTTTTTTTAGAATGCAGTTACTGATGATCTGCTCTCCTCTGCAGTGCAGAAATACATTTATTTTTTTCTATCCTGTCAAATGATGCATCCAACTTTATAACAACCCAAATTGTCTTGTACCTGGAGTACATTTCACCCAATTGCATATATGCTCAATATGCTTATGGCACAAGTCAACCAACCCAAGGAGACTGATCAGTGAGTAGGACAGTTTCAGTAAACACCGTGACCTGAACTGGATTCTTTGGTTGTGCCAGTTACGTTAGTATGACCTGTTACACAGTAGATGGTTCAGATGTTACAGATGGTTCCTGATGGAGGCAGGACAGCTAAGGTGGGGCATTCTGCTTTCTTCATTCTTTTATTTTCTGATTTTCACCTCAGGAAGTGTAAATTCAACATAAAACCTAAATGGGACCAATCATCAGCAAAATATAGAATGGAAGGATGATAGACCATTGCTTGTTCAGGAGACAATTTAGTGCCCACTGCTGGAACAAGTGGGAAGGCAGAGGGCCATATAATTAGGTAGGAAGGTTTTCATAAAGAGTTTGTCGCTTTGCTGACTCTTTCTCCAACCCCACCCAATGAAGTCGATAGCAGGGAAGGCCAACAACCTTCTGGATTAAATTAAAATGAGGCTCTTAAGTGGCCTATTAGTACCATTTGAGGTCCTGTGGATTGAGCTGTCATTGTTTGGCGATGGGTAAGTTGGCTGGCTCATTTTAGGAGAACATCAGGTATACCAGAGCAGCATCACTGTGGTCTCAGAGTGGCTGGCCTCTGGTTTGGGCACCATGTAGTCTACAAGTGACAAGGATCACACACTAAGACACATATCACCCTCCCCCAAGCCCCTTACTGGGCCCTGGCTGACAGGCCCCAGTGAACATATTCCAGGTCTTCCAATTTCACTGCTGGTACCTGCAGTACCAATACTAATCACCCCACTTAATAGTACTGCTGGAACCAAAGAGATGCCTGCTCATTCAGTGGCACATGGAGGTAGGTGTTTTTCCTCCAAAGGCAGACAGTTAACTCCATGACTGATACATAATCCTGCTTCCTGCAAATGGCTGCTGTAGGCTTGGCAGCAGTTTCTGGGATGGGTGACTGAAGCCATTATGTTCAGTCCTGAATGTGGCAGCAGTGGCTATCTGCAGACAAACACTACATTTAAGTTTGGCCTAAGGAAATTGTTCTGAATTTGATATTGCTTCAATGCATACAGGAATGTCAGGTATGATTTTGATTGAGATACCTGCGCAGTGTTGCAGGCCAAAAAAAAACAACAAAGTCAAAAAATGTGGCACTAGAAAAGCTCAGCCGGTCAGGCAGCATCTGAGGAGCAGGAGAGTTGACATTTTGAGCATAATGTCTTCATCCCCAAAAATAAAGTTTGCTTTAAAATGGAAATATGCAAAGTGATAACAGTTACCAGTCAACATTGTGAATTTTTATCATTGTCCTTACACCACAGTTATTTGTTTGCTGATGGTCTATTTTACAGTTGGTTGATAGACTTCTCTTCTTTCTGGTGTTCCTTCGTCAGTGAGTGCTTCCTGTAAGGGGAAATTTGTTGACTAACTAGATGAGCTTTGTGGTGCCCCCTCAGCATGTTGCCTACACAATGTTTCTCTGTCAAATAGTCTCTTTTTTAATGAAGTGAGTTCTTAAATATTCCTTCATAGCTGCTAAACTACTAGCTCAACCTTCAATAATTAGGCCTTTGTAACTACACCAGTTGTGATTTGTAAGCTGAAACTCTCAAGACCTGTCACGACCTCCTCAACAACTCAGAATTAAAGAGAAATATGATTTGCATACGTGTGTATAGTATTTGTTTGGATATTTAAATGTTTCTAATGTAACTGTTCTTGAATATGATTATCACATTTCAAAGAAGCTAAAAACTGCAAAAAAAGTCACTTAGCTTGACTGAATTCATGTTTTTCTACTGTTGTGATATGGTTTAGTCAGATAACATAATGCCATTCAGGAATTTGTCTCGAAAGTGTTTGGGTACAATGCTAAACAAGATGACTCTTCGAACAAGATTTCACGAAGGTCAGTTTGAAATCATATTTTCTACTTTATAACACCAACCTGTTTGTCAGCAAGCAATATTCTGTTTAAAGTCATACAACAAAATTTGCTGTTTTTATTTGAAATTGTGTGCAGTTTGATTAGGCACTGGAATCACAGAATTTGTATTGATATGCAAAGTTTAAATCCATTAGCACAGCAGGATAGTCCCAGTTTGATGCAGATCCATGGTTGTGAACACAAGTTTGTCAGAGCTTCTGTGCTCTGCTATGGTAAAGGTGGTGTATTACAGCTTATGATAACATCTGCTCTAATGAGGGTTGCAGCTCAGGATGATGGCTGTAATCCAGCATTTTCTGCAGCTGTTACATATTGTCTGCATTATTCTTTGTGCTAAGGTTTTTGTTTTTGCAATATCAGTGTTGCTACTGTATTAGTTATTGATTGAATGTTGGCAATGATCTGGCACTGCACTGAGCTTATTGATCTCAGAGATCAGAGAATCCATATTACAGGGATGTTGGCAAGGGAAATTCTTGGAGTTCATTAAATCTTATTAAATTATAGCAGAATTAAACTGCCTTTACTATAAAATCTCTTGACAATGCACCTGTATAGTTGAAAGTTTTTTTTCTAATCCATGCTCATCCACATTTTAATATTGGAATGATGAATGTGAATTAGAATCTGTTCTGACAGTGGATGAATATAATATCTACTGCTTTTCTTGGAAAGCTGAAAAGCGTTTGCGTTTAATTCGTCCCTCTAGTTGATTAATATAAAATATGTGCCTTAGATTCCTATTGTTTTAATATTTATCCTTAGCTCTCGAGTGTATTTCTTGATATCCCTACTATTCTGTTCAATTGCTAAGCCCATGTGATGCTCTCTGATCAACCTAGAAGACCACACCAGTATTTGGAGTACATAGGAGTATATGGGTTCACTCCATAGCCAGTTCTTTAGCAAAGTTCCTTTGGTTGACCTTGGCAAAACTAACTCAGTTGCACTTCCTGCTCAAAAGTGAAGCTTACATAAAGGACTGATTTAGATCCTAACATTTCTTAGGGCTTTGTCATTGAAATCACCCTTTTGTATTCTTGTCTTTAATCGTTGAACATGGAAGTTTAAGTATTTGTCCATCCATTCAGACTAGTTCAACCTAACTCTTAAATGAAATTTTAAGCTGTGATCTCCCAGTTAATATATGCATTTTTGGAACCAATACAATGTATATCATTGCCCATTGTCTGGAATTGAGTTCTTGTTTTTGATTAAAGTAAATCTCAATATATGTTAAAACTTTGAAGATATCGCTATTTGTGGTATTTTCTTAATGAACTGATGAAACTTGATCTCATTATTTTTAATTTCAGTGAAAATGCGCTCATCAATCTCTGAGGGCCAATACTTTACAGATGTTTGAAATATTTATATATTAATATATAATTTTGATTTGCACACCAACTACCAAAGTAAAATAAATCCTTCTCTTCTGCATTTATTATTCACAGGAATATATTGTTTTATGAACCACCTCAGCAATATTTTCATAATATCCTGAATGAGTTGAGTCATCATATTTAAATCTAGTAACTGTTCTGTAATTTCAATTGAATAAAAGCAAT
Source organism: Chiloscyllium plagiosum (assembly GCF_037043375.1). NCBI lineage: Eukaryota > Metazoa > Chordata > Chondrichthyes > Orectolobiformes > Hemiscylliidae > Chiloscyllium > Chiloscyllium plagiosum. The sequence continues at coordinate 32,478,324 of NW_028270163.1, forward strand.
TTCAGCACCAAAGCAATAAAAAGTGGGATTGGCTTTTAAATTTGGAGCTGTAAAGTCTAAAGGCACTTATTAATATTTTTCATTGAAACACAGAACAGTTTTTATAAAACAACTTTGAAAGATCTGGAGAATAACACATAATGTAAAGCTAATGTGATGTATAAACATGTATATTGTGTGTGCTTCACACTTTCCTGTGGGAAATATTTATGTGAAGATACAAAGCCTAGCTGCTTGATGCTTGCCATGTGCCATTTTCGAGGTGCTCCTTCAGTGACAGACCTGTGAGGAAACTGACAGCATTCTTATTGTGTGAGCCTTCCAGAACTGAGGTTGCTCCCATCAGCTAAAGGTGAGATAGACCTGCTGCAGGATTGTACCCTATCTGTTGCTCATTCAAAGACTCCCCACTTGCTTGGATAAGTGTCGCTCCAACAACACACAAGAAGCTCAACACTATCCGGTCAGAGCAGCCCACTTGATTGGCACCCTACCCACCACCTTCAACATTGATTCCCTCCATCAGCAGCCACAGTGGCAGCAGCACCATGTGTCATCTTCAACTGCAACGCCACAAGACTTCTTCAGCAGCACTTCTAAATCCACGATCTCTATCATCTAGAAGGACAAGGCTAACAGATACCTGAGGATATTACTACCTGCAGATTTCCCTCCAAACCACACACCATTCTGATTTGGCATGGTATTGATTTCACAAACAGCTGGTCAGAAACCTGGAGCTCCCTTCCTAACAGCACTGTAGGTGTACCTGCACCATGTGGACTGCAGTAACTCAAAAGGGGGTCGCTCTCCACCTCCCTCTCAAAGGTGCTTTAGCGATGGGCAAAAACTGCTGGACCGGCCAACTAAGTCCACATTCCATGAATGAATATAAAGGGCTATCAAATATTGGAAGGATATTCTAGCTATGGAGGGAGTACAATAAAGATTTACCAGACTAATTCCCAGGAAGGCAGAACTGATGTATGAAGAGAGATTGAATTGGTTAGGAGTTTAGAAGAATAAGGGGGGAAATCTTTGAGAAGCCTGTAAAATTCTAACAGGATCAGACGGGGTAAATGTAAGTAGGCTGAGCCCAATTGCCAGGGAGTCTAGGGTCAGAACCTAAGGACACAGGGTGGACCATTTAGAACTGAGATTAAGAGAAATTTCTTCAACTATAGAGTGATGAGCCTGTAGAATTGCCTACCACAGAACGTGATTAAGGCCAAACCATTGAAAGTTTTCAAATAAGAGTTAGGTATAGTTCTGAGGGTTAATGGGATTAAAACATGTGGGGAGAAAATTAGAGCAGTATACTGAGCTGGTTGCTCAGCTGTGATCATATCAAATGCCAGATCAAGCTCAGAGGTCTGAATGGCCTACTCCTCCTTGTTTCTGTGTGGTTTGTGTGAAGATCACGTCTTTCACTTATGTCATAGACTAATGGTTTCTAAGAATCTAAACAATGAGTGTACTGATATGGGTACAGTGTATCTATGTACTATTTGTCTGCTACATAGCACCAATGCACTGAGATTCAACAGTAAATAAGCTCCACAGTAAATAATAAACACTTAATAATTCCATACATTCACAGACAGAGGTAGAACCAATATTATGAAATCTTCTCATATTCTTAATAGCCAGGAAGGTTTGGTAACCAAACGGAGTTGACTTAACCTTTGTTTGGTATCAATATATTGTGAATTTTTTCCAGTTCTATTCACCTTTGGCATTCTTGGTGAGAAACCCTAGTCCATCAGTATGTTTTTTTCCTTGAGAAGAATGAATACTTTGGAGTTCTTGTCAACAATTTTATTGTGTGAAAATGACTTGCATTTCATCAATTTCATCAACTTGCATTCACCACAAATTCTTGTTGCTGCCGAATATCTTTGGCATTGCTACTATGAGCTGCAACAACTCCTTAATCCAATCACCTCAACTGAATCAAGTTTAAATCAGGCAGCTCACAGAGGTTGACTGGTCAGTTTTGCCAGACTGCCGCTAAGTTAGTGAAGATGAAAATCAACCTCAATATCTCTGTATTCTAATGCTTGGGTGGCTAGAACAATTTATTTAGTTATGGGTATCAAAGTGTATTGTCACAAACTGTGTCCCCTAGCTATTTGTACTTAATGCATGTCTCAAATAAAGAGCAAATGATCTAGTCACTAACATGACAGTAGTAGTATCTATTCTCTAAGTGAAGTGGCATGTGCTTGATTCCATCTTATCTACAGGCCAAGTGTTTGAGTTCAACCAAAGAGCAAATTTTACATTCGAGTAGACTATGTCATTGTTTCTGATGAACTCAGAAAGTAGAACAATGCAACGAGTAAGGAATAAATAAGGCATATTTTAGTCTCTGGAAAAACAACAAGAGGTGTTCCCTAGATTTTAACACTTGTGATATCTTACTGATGATAGCTGTAAGTTATTACTTGACCACTAAACATTTGCTATTATTCTGCGAAGTCCAAACAAAATATGACATTGCTGCACTTGTGACTCCTTCGGCCCCTTTAATCTATTATTTAGGAACCTTTTAGCAACAAGTGCTCAGAAAAAGTACTTAAAAGTTTGCTGTTACCAAAGTGCATTGGAGTTGCAGAACACTCAGGGAAGTTTTCTGGAAGCTTAATTTCTTCAAAGTTAACAGGTGGTGAAGGCAAAACAGTGAAAATATTTAACATTTATATATTTTAGGATTCTGTAGGAGCATTGTGAAGAAGCCTTCAGGACAGTCAGCACTGTAAATGGAGGGATTAATAGAGTTCTGCACTTTAAAGAAGCAAGAAGAGAAATACCTATTTGTACAAAGAATAAAACTACTTTGGTCTAACATCAGTCATGGAAGATGATGGAAAGTGCTCTCGGGCTAGCCTGAAACAGTCTACAGAATAACTTAGACAAGAAACATTGGAAGTCCAAGTGGACAGACCTGCCAGACAAACCTCCTGGGCTTCTTTGAAAACCTTTAAAGAGGTTACTATTGGAGCTCAGTGATAGAAATGATACAGACTTGCTAAAAAAAACTTTGACAAGGTTCCACATGAACAACTTTCAATTAAGCCCAAAGCAATAGGAATTGAGGGAAACAAACAAGACTTAATTTAAGTTGGTTTAGCAGAAAAAGGAAACTCTATTTGTAAGATGTATAATTTCAGAATAGGGAGGTCTTAAGGTTCAATGTTTTTCAGTCCTGTTAATGATGTGGATCTCTGATTTTCTTAGAAAACTAAAATAGGAAATCACTAGGGATGAAGGGTGCAGTGGAGAGTTGCTGAGGATTTAGATTGACTTTGCTAAGGTGTCTGACCTGCAGTTCACAAACCAAATCACATCTGCTTGCTGATTTGTCTGGCCCATTATACTTCACCAAAAGCAAGAGTTCATTTGTTGGTTTTCAAAATTAAAAGCAAATCCCAGGTCATATTACCAGTTGTGACCAAGTTTCCATGGGATGACCATTCAGTTCTTGCTACTTCAGCTTCAGTAGTGAACATAATTACAGCTCCTGAATGAAGACAAGAACTACAATTCATGGAGTAGGTGCCACGATGCCTATCCCACGCATTGCTGCTGATCGAAACTCTTTGGTGCGATCTGTGATTTTTGTTTTCTCAATGACCGCAAAGTAAGAAGAACACCAGTTACTTAGTGGGTTGTTCAGTGGTGTTAACCGTCCATTAATTGTCTTCACTTTTTGCATTCTTGTGACCTTATAATTGGCTTCAGAACTGTAATGTTTTATGTAATGTTTTATGTTCTGTGCTGTTTACTGTGAACTGAAATGTGAAAAGGATTGTTTTATTAACCAATGATTGTGGAAGGAATTGTTGTCAAGATACCAGTGTTTATTTTAAATGTTGATACAGTTGTTTTAGATGCTACTGTAGTCAGCTGGAGGCAGGGAATGTCGACAAAATATGATTCTGCTGGCAACAAGTAGCTGATTGGTCAGTGAAGTAATATCCAGATAGCAATGACAAAGGCCTTCTGCCTGCGAACAACTGTATAATTGTCTCCCAGCTAAACAGTTTGTGGGTGTGAGTGAGATAGGCAGAAGACAGTGGACCTTCAGAAAGAAAGACTGTCTTTGTCTCTGCAGTTCCAAAAAACATGTGAAATCTGAAGAAAGACAGTTTATTTTCACTCACTATTGGTGGTAAATTATTACTTTTAACCAATAAATTAGAGCATTTATAAGTTGTGAAACAGTCATGGTCAAGTCAAACACAGTGAAAGGTTTCAGTTGCTGATCATATTTAGTATCAGACTCAAATTCTCTTACACCTTTACAAAGCAGTGTTTTGTTTATAGCAGGGTTTCCAAAGTGGAATCAGGGCCCAAGTTGGGTTTCAAGCTAAAAGTTCGAAGGCAGCAATGGCTGTTGTGGAATTCTGACTGAGTTCTAACAGTGGGAAACCCATTCTCTTGTGTCTCCACTGGTCACAGCCCCTCATCCCTGCTATCACAGTTCTCACTTGTGACTGATGTAGGATGGGGAAATATTCCGATGAACAACCACTGTTGTTCCTTAATTGTTATGTTAACTCCTTTAGCCTAAATATGAGACATTAGTTATGTAGTCCTGAAGAATCCAATGTTTCTTTATCACAGATGAAGCTCCCACTTTTGCATGTATACTACAATTACAGGCACTTGGTGTATGGGCTCAAGCTAAGCAATTCAAATATACTGTATTACACTTCCCTCAGTGTGTCATGCTGCAAGAGGACAGAGCTCATTGAAATGGAGACAGAGAACTTTATACCATTAGGTCACATGCAGTGGTGTTGACATAATAATCATTTTCCTAAAAAGTATGTCACATATCAGCTGAGAGACTCAACACAACAGTGACAATTTTCAAGTCTCGAATTGGAGTCATCATGGGAAAAAGCTTGGGAAGCACTAGTTTATACTTTCTGAAATCTGTATATTGGGTAATAAAGCAAAGCGAAATGACTGAGCCTTTGAGCAGTAGATCTTTTCCAAACCCTCCCCTTTAAACCTCAACAAGAATTTGATTTATTCTCCATGCATTTTACCTTAAGAAAGCTGAAATGATGCCTAACAATCGAAGAGCGGCAGAGTTAATAATGACAAAACATATAAGCTAGAAAGAAAAAGAATCACAGAAGAAAATACGGTCAGACTGGTGAATGAGATAAAGTGGGCTGAATCAGCTTATACAAAATGGAGAATCCATAAAACCAGTACATTCCTTTCCAAGTATTACAAATTTTTGTTGCTGGATTTTCCTTCAGGGACATTTCCCGAAAAGGAATAATAAGCATGATAGTTTGCAATTGTGTTTTTGCTCCAGCCTCTTAAAGATTAGATACAGGACTCCAATGTGAATCCCTGAGGCATGGAAAGATGCTGAGTTATTGCCCACCTTGTACTCCAATAGCTCATCTCATTTGGGTTAGCAGGATGAGAACAACACCACCTTTTTGCCTCCTTGTGCTTAAGAAGTATCCATCAACCAGAGTTCCTGCTCTGATATGCTATTCAGGAGCTTTTCCTAGATTATGTCTGTGTGCAGATTTTGAGTGGAAATAGGCTAGCCCTTTGCTATGGTTCTTCTGGCAGTTATACATTCTTGCTGTTGATACTCAAACACTGACTGTTTTGACACTTGTACCAGTAATTTTCAGGGGTTTCTCCTGATCTGTTCTCCTGGCTTTGGCAGGAGATTGACTCATAACTGGTATAAACAGCCAATTTCATCTTTGCTGTAAACTCTTCACCAATCTGGTGAAGTTATGGTGATAGGTTGGAGACTCGGGTTACCTTCAACGCACAGATCAGTACTTCAGCAATACCTCATAAAATCAATGAACAATCAAGATTTTAATTATGGTTATTTTCTAATCCATCTGTTCAGAGATGTTATGACATTCTGGAGCGGAAGGGACTTGAACTCAGGCCTTGTGACTCTGAAGTAGGGACATGACGTCTTTAGCACAAGACAGCACCCACCAACCCCAGCTCCACATCCACAACCTTCCACTCCCTCTATCACCAATGCTCAGTAGCAGCTGTGTGTATTATCTGCAAGATGCATTGCAGAAATTCACCAAAGATTCCCAGACAGCGCCTTCCAAATCATAAGACCATTAAGACATACAAACTGAAGTTAGGCCATTCAATCCATCCAGTCCACTCTGCCATTCAATCAGGGCTGATTGAATTATCCCATTTCTCCAGCCTTCTCCCCATAACCCTTGATCCCCTTGACAATTAAGAACCTATCTATCTCAGTCTTAAATACACTCAATGACCAGGCCTCCACAGCTTTCTGTGACAGTGAATTCCATAGATTCACCACTCTCTGGCTGAAGACATTGCTCCTTATCTCTGTTCTAAAAGGTCTTCCCTTTACTCGAAAGTCGTGCCCTCAGGTTCTAGTCTGTTCTACCAATTGGAACATCTTCCCAACATCCACTCTGTCCAAGCCATTCAGTATTCTGTGTGTTTCAATTAGATCCCACTCATCCTTTCTAAGCTCCATTGATGTAGACTTCTGAATTTTAGAAAATGGTCCATGCCTCTATTCTTACCAAAGTCCATGACCTCACACTTTCCCACGTTGTACTCCATCTGCCATTTCTTTGCCTACTTTTTTAACCTGTCCAAATTCTTCATCAGTCTCCCCAAGTCCTTAATGCTACTTGTCCCTCTACCTATCTTTGTATCATCTGCAAAGTTAGTCAGAATTCCCTCAGTTCCTTCATCGAGATCGTGAACGTATAAAGTGAAAAGTTATCCTAACACTGAGCCTTGCGGAATACCACTTGTCATCATCTGCCATCCTGAGAAGGACCCTTTTATCCCCACTCTCTACTTTCTGCCAGACATCCAAGCTTCTATCCATGCTAGCACCTTACCTCTGACACCACGGGCATTTATCTTGCTTACCAGCTTCCTGTATGGCACCTTGTCAAAAGCTTTCTTTAAGTCCGGGTAGATAACATCCTTTGGCTCTTCTTGATCTAATCTACTAGTTACTTTCTCAAAGAATTCTAGCAGGTTTGTCAGACATGACCTCCCCTTGATGAAACTATGCTAACTTTGTTCTACTTTGCCATACACTTCCGAGTATTCAGAAATCTCATCCTTCACAATGGATTCCAGGGTCTTACCCATGACTGAGGTTCGGCTAATTGGTCTGCAATTTTCCATCTTTTGCCTTGCTCCCTTTTAAACAAGGGTGTCACGTTAGTCATTTTCTAGTCCTCCGCAGCCTTCCCTGATTCTAGCAATTCCTGAAAGATCACCACTAACTAAATCCATGACCAATTCTCTCTAAAAGGACAAGTGCAGCAAGTTCCCCTCCAAAGCACTCACCATCCTGATTTGGAAATGTATATTGCCTATCCTTTGCTGGTGCCTAAAATTCCCTCCCTATTGGCATTGTGGGTCAACCTATAGCCACATGGACTGCAGTGTTTCAAGAAGGCAGCTCACCACCACCTTTTTTTAAGGGTAACTAGGGACAGGCAATAAATGCTGATCAGCCAGCGAAGCCAAATTCCCACAAATGAATAAACAAAAACACCTTGTTTCTCTTATGCAATTAGGATTGATCAGTGACCCTAATTTTGGATCTGTAAATTTGTTAAAATTTACACTTTGATACTTTAAGTCTGACTTCAGTGGCTCAAAGTTTGCACTGACTCTGCAGTGGTTTACCTATGCACACAGATGCTACTGCTCGAGGTAATGATATCATAATTTGTGAGAAGGAAAAGTTATACTTTATTTTTGGACAGAATTTGCCAGGTGGTAAAAACATACTTTAATTGGATTGAGTTATGGCAAAAATATTGAGAAAGGCCTTCTATTACACCCCAATGACCATACAGCGAACTCTCCAAATTGACTATATTCTCTTGTTCAAAGCTTTGTCTTTTCTTAAGTACCTCTCATGATGCTCATGGAAGACCGTATATGAGAGATATGTGTTCATGTCCTGAATGCAAATAGGTGAAAGCCTTTGTCTTTTTACATATAATAACATAGAATATATAATGTGGAAACCAGTCCTTAATGATAACTTAAAGGGGCAGGTAGATATTATTGAGTCATAGAGATGTACAGCATGGAAACAGACCCTTCGGTCCAACTTGTCCATGCCGACCAGATATCCCAACTCAATCTAGTTCCACTTGCCAACACCCGGCCTATATCCCTCCAAACCCTTCCTATTCATATACCCATCCAAATGCCTTTTAAATGTTGCAATTGTACCAGCCTCCATCACTTCCTCTGGCAGATCATTCCATACATTTACCACCCTCTGTGTGAAAAAGTTGCCCCGTAGGTCTCTCTTATATCTTTCCCCTCTCACCCTAAACCTATGCCATCTATGTTGGGAGAACATTTTTCATTTAAAAGTCCTTTCATGGATTTTTACCTTCAGGTCTCCATGGAATAATGGGGTTATATTCCAATGCTGTGCTACCATATGACGCATTTGTTATGTAGAATAATTTCTTCCTCTGTGCTTCATATCTGTTATTAATGCAAATGTTGTGATTATAATCGTACTGGAAAGGCAAGAAAGTAACTTGAATCTGTTTCTGTGCACTTTGTTACAATATACAGGGGAGCTACTAATCTGTCATGCTGTGTAGCAACTTCTCTTTTTTTTAATTTGCTGTTCCCTTCAATCATTTTCCAGTTCAGTTCTGCGTTCAAGAGCTTCTCTGAGCCTTTCCATTCTTGCCTCTGATCTGCCCTTGTTGTCATTGTGTTTATATGGTTGGTCTAGTTCAGATTCTAGCAATGGTTAATCACCACCAGCACCCTTGAAAGTGGAGGATTTAACAATAGTAATGGCATCAAATGCTAAATCAGTTCAATGTTTTGATTCTCTTTGGTTATTCTTTCACAGCATGTGGATGTTACTGGAAAGGCCAGTATTTATTACCCATCTCTAATTCCCCTTGAAATTTAGTGGCTTGCTCGGCCATTTCAGAGGGCAATTATGAGTCAGCATTATTTCCATGGGTCTCTATTAGGTCAGACTAGGTTAAGGTGATAAATTTCCTTTCCAAAAGAAGTGAACGTGATGGATTTTTTACAATAATTTATGATGGTTGTCATTGCCATCATTCTGAGGGTAGCTTTCAATTCTAGATTTTATTAACTGAATTTAATTCCACCAGCTGACAACTTGGAGTTTGCACTTGTTCCCAGTCCATTAATTTGGGCCTCTGGCTTACTTATCCAGTGATATTACCACCATGCCACCATCTCCCCTTGAAAACATTGTAGACGGTCATTACCTATCTCTCATGTAGCATAAATGTAACTTGCCACTTTCAACCCAAGCTTGAATGTTGTCCAGGTCTCGCTTTATATGGACACAGACTGCCTCAGTAAATGAGCAGTCTCAAATGGTGCTGAATATTGGGCAACCATCAGTTAACATCCCAGCTTCTGACCTTCTGATGGAAGTGGAGAAGTTAATTCTGAAGCAGCTAAAGCTGGTTGAGTTTGGGACACTAATCTGAGCAACTCTTTCTGTGATGGCTTGTGCCTGAAATGGTTGGCTTCCAGCAAATACAACTCTATACTCCAAACAGTATAGAGTTTTCTTCCTGATACGATTGATTCCATTTTGAGAGGGCTCCTGCTTGTCATTTTTGTTCAAATGCTGCTTTGATGTTAAGGATGCAACTCTCACCTCAGTTCTGGAATTAAGCGCTTGTGTCTGTGTTTTGGCCAAGCCTGTAATGAGTCCACAAACCAAAATGGGCATGGCAAACCCAACCTGAGGATAGTGAGCAGGTTATTGCTGAGCTAGTGCTGTTTGATAGCATTATCAATGACCCCCTTCCATTGCTTTGGTGACGATCAAAAGTAAACTGATGGGGCAACAATTGGATAGCTTGGATTTGTCCAGTCTTTTGTAGACAGGCCATTCCTGGGCAATTTCCCATATTTTCATGTCGACACCAGAATTATAGCTGTATCAGAATAACTTGGCTATAAGGCTGTGCAGACAGTTAAATAAAGCATCAAGTAATCTGTTCCTAATAGTAATGGTTCACAGATGATTGTTGACCAGCAGATTAGCAGAATTCTCCTGCTCTTCTTAAAGTTATGACATAGGACCTTTAAGATTCACTTGAATGGCCAGTTGGAGAAATTGATTTAGCATCTACTTGAAGGACGATATCTCTGAGTATGCAGCATTCCCTTGGTTCAGCGCTAGAGTGTCAGCTCCTATTATGAGATAATTGTGGCCTGATTTTTTTTTTGTTCCCCTTGTTTAGCTGCAGGTGACTGGCTAATGGTGTGGGTAGGTTATGCAATTCTACCAAATTATTTTTGTCTGCTGTAGGCCATGCCACATATGGTGGCAAGCATTTCCGATAATTGGAAGCGAAACAATGAAGGCGCTGCGGGTGATGAGAACCTAGATTTTTGGAATGCTTGAGGCCTTGCTTAATTAGCTGGGATTCTGATGAGCTTCACAGGCTCTTGGAGCCTTCCTTGCCTGAGGGGGTCAGAAAACAATTGCACACAATTTCTCCTAACTTGGTCACTGTTGTTTTCCTTTCACTTGTTGCTTATTAGCCAGGTGATTAATAGGTATGTTGGTGTGCTGTCCATCTGAATTGAAGAGACTTGATGGGCTTCATGCATTTTACCTATCTTCTTATATTTGCATGTTACTAGGTGGAGTTTACATGCTCAGAGTTGTGGCTGTGAGTCACTTCAGTTGATTTTGCCAGTTGTCACTTTAGCATGGCTAAAAGTGAAGACAAATTCTTCTGCGTAGATTTCCAACAGTGTTCTGTTACTTGGACATTTATTTCAGAATGCGAAATAATTCCCATTAATGTTTAATTTAAGTATTTTTGGAACGTCGTGTTCCATTTCTGTTGCAGCTCATTTAATTTTTCTCTAAATTGAGTGCTTCCACAGTCACATCCATCTTCTTTCCCCCTCTAACACACCAAGTGGAGTTCAGTGCTTCTACTAACTGTGCAAAATTTATGAAAGAATAGATTTGTTCTCACCAAGAACACATTTGCTGCAAAATCAATAATGTTGTGAAGGTTTTAAGTAGAACTTCGGATGGAAAAATGCTTCTTGCGTATTAATTAAAAGAATAACCAGATGTACCCTTAATATTTAATTCGTGTTCACTCTTTTACAAAAAAAAACGCATTGAGAATGTCCATTTCTTTTTGCAGTTCGGACAAGTATCCATACCTCATTGCATTTTACAACCTTCTGCCTAAGTTATAGGAAGCAGTATTTTTGAAATATGAGGTTCCTGAAAATCTGATTTTATTATCAGGAACAAAAACCCTCAACTGCTCATGATGCAATTGTAATAAAGCAGCAAATATGTTTGTTAATATTCAATACATGCCTCAGATAGTTCATTAGAAACAAAAGCGCTATCAATTTCAGAAGGTATTCGCGCGCCTTGAATTTAGAACTGTGCCAATATTATCGGAATTGAATATTTGTAGTTTTGCACACCTGTCGCCACATACATCTCTCCAACCATTTTGAAAGTGGCCTGAGGAAACATTGGGTAAGATGGTCAGCCCCAAATCATTGTTATATTTTGTTCTTGTCAAGAAAATACAAGGAGCAATAGATATGATGAGGATTCAGCTGCATCAGTCAGTGTAACTTGTTTACAAGTAATCTACACAAAGTGAGTCCATATTTCCCACAGGTTGCCCTGCTTGAGTTAAACTGCACTTGTTGCATTTTAACTTTGCTGATGCAGATTTCTTTTTCAGATGAGTAAGTATTTATGCTTTTTTTACCTCCATGTGTTCATAATCTAAACATAGAGCATATTACAGACAAAGCCTTCCAAACATTCAGGGACTTTCTAACACAATGGATTTAAGGTCTTCATCGATTTCTGAGACAGGCTAATTAATTACTTATTGTTTAATGTCTTTGGGGGAAGCAGTGTCAATGTAGAGCCCATTAGCATTTTAACCTCATTTTACTTTGGGACTGTTTTGAAAAAGTTGGCCGAATAAACTTTGTTTTAAAAAAAACAAATACTTAAATCTAACTCTTTTATAATCTTTCCTTTCTGGGAAAATGGAAATATCACAAACCATTACTTGACCATTAGGAATATAAAAATTTGTTACCCAAACTGTCAAGTCCATAGTTCCGAGGAAAACTAGGTGAGTATACATAGTCATAGAGAATAAAAAAACACTGACAACACATCACAGTTTGACGAGAGGAAGATTTTGGAAGATGTTGTGCCTATCAGTAGTGTTGAGCTCTGCAGAACTCTTAGTAAATATCTTATAAACCAAAAAGTTTATCATTTATGTTTTATCAGCATTTCCAGGTATAGTGTCAGTGAACAAATACATAACTATAATATTTTGGCCAAATGAAACAATAGTATCCTAGTTACTCCATTCAAAGTAAAAAGAAGCCAATGGTGAACCATACACTCTTGAGCACCACACACCCGGATACCAATTGTCATCAAACCTACCCTGAGGAATAAATGAAGCTCCAGGACAGACACATTCGCAGCACAGAGGAATCACCACTGTGTTCAGTGAGACAGAGTGACAATGATGGAAGTATAGCAGTAGTGCAGGTAAATGAGGGTGCAAATCCAACAGGCTGTGTGTCTCTCTTCAGTTTCACGTGGGTTCAGACCTTATTATACTTGCTGTTAGTGGAACCTGTAAAGACATGGGTCCATGTAAAACTGTTTCTCAAGTCCCTTTATATGTATGGTACTGAAAGATGATATGGAAGGTTGAACCAGTAAGTTGACTGTTATAGCAAGCCATTGTTCATTAAGTACATTGGCTACTCACAAACTCACAAACTCATTTTCACTTGGCCAAAATGTAGTTGGGGAATTTGCATGAGTGCTTATTTTTCAGCTATTGCAATCTTGTTGTCCAATGTGAAAGATCTCATCTTTGTGAACTTCTATTCACTAGTAGTGATCATAGGATAAGACTTTGATACCTGATTTTATATGCTCACACTTGTCTTTTCCAGTAGTGATATAGCTGGAATAGCTGAGATTGGTATGACAATGAAATTCGGCATCATAACATGCTCCCTCGTGAGTTCATAATGCCAATAGAAATAAGAGCAGGAGTGGGCCATTTTGCCCATTGATACTGCTCTCCCATTCAGTAACATCCTAGCTGATCTGATTGTGTACCTACACTGCACTTTCCTGCCTCTGTCTCCCCCACAATAACCTCACCAACCCTTGATTCCCTTGTTGATTAAAAATCTACCTAGCTCAACTATATGCAATGGCCCAGACTCCATTGCTATACATGAAAGAGAATTCTAAAATAAATTATTCTTAGAAAGTGAAAATTCTGTTTCATCTCCATTTTAAATGGAATGTTCCTTATTTTAAATTGCTTCCCTGTGGATATTCTATCTATCTATCCCGTCAGGCCCATTCAGAATCTTGCGTGTTTCAATTAATCAAGTCTCATTCTTCTCAACTCCAACTGAGTATGTGTCCAACCTCCTGGATGTTTCCTTATAAGACAAAACTTTCATCCCAGGAAACAGCCTAATGAAACTTCTTGGAATGGCTTCCAATGCAAATAGATCCCAGCTTAAGTAGAGAAATCAAACTGTATTGCAGATTCCAGGTGTGGTCTCACCTGAACAGTATTACAATCAGGTGATGAGGAATGAATTGACTCCCCTCCTTACAACAAGAACTGACATTTCTTTTAGCATAAGGCTATACCTCTCCTAAATAACAATGTTGCCACCCAGTGACTATTGTATCTTTCGAGCTGTTCTTGAGCCCCAGAAAAAGTAGCATTTTATGATGTGCAAACCCAGAGAAAAATAAAAACATGACATCGAGCATAAGTATACTTGGGCACAAAGTTAAAAATGGATAGTGTCCAGTTCAAATAAGAAGAAGGGAATATATACTTATCAGATTTTGCAATCCAATTTAGCTTGAATTGTAAGACTCGGCGATTGATGACGTATAAGACCACTCTGGGCACAAGTGTGTTTATGCAAGGTTTACCAATTTATTAATTCATTAAACCAAAGTCAAACATAAATTACAGCTAGCTAGATGGTAGATTTAGTTGCAGAATGGAAGAGAAAACATCTCAGTTAACTGGGGTTCTCTCATGTCTGTTTTCTTCTTTGTCCTATTTTTCTTCTTCCTGTACACACAGCTGCTAAAAAGTAGACCTTATTAACCTTTTCCAAATTATAACCAATAGTGTGATCAGCGATGTCTGTCAAACTTGATTGGTTCAGGCATTGCATGATGAAGTTCCTAATGGTAAGGTGTAATGTATGCATAGTGCACGAACAGTCCATGGTTAGTCTTCGACTAGTCATGTGTGCCCAATTTCTGATTCTTTAAAACAAATGGTCATCTTCTGACATCACTTCTCATTACCTACTGATTCATTCTTTCTTATGTCAATCACCTTATCAACCATTTTATAACCGCTTGTCTCTCTGAGCAACACATTTCATACATTACAATAAAGATTAGATACGTTATTTGTACGTCTGATTCGTGCAGACATTGTCACCTTCAGATAATTAACTATCTCTCAAATATTCTAGATGATACGTTCAGAATTCTCTAAATTCGATCAATATCCTTTAACTAGAAGAACTATCTATGACTCCACAATAAATATTGATAACTTAAAACAAACAAAATCTCAAAATAGCCCAACAAACTAAGATGCATAGGCCTGTTGCAGAATTTAAATTATAAAGCTGAACCATTTTAAAGCTTAGCTATATCATTTGAGAAACAGCTTTTTACCTCAAAACATTCTTACATATCAGCCTTAGTTTTTTAACCTGAGCCATAAATAATAAAACCATAAACATTACATTTGATCTGCCAAATACATTTCTCCTGAAAGAAACTATGTAGCAACTAACCATAATTAAACAGAAAATATTTTAAGTTCCACATTTGTTTGGTTGAGTCAGTATTATTAATAATTAGAAAACGATTCAATCTAACACAGTTTAAAATCCTTAGGCTATCCTTGAGAGGTAGGATTTTAACCTGAGACCATGAAGTCAGTTATTGAATTTTGACCCAGGGTGAATGAAGAAATAGCAATACAGTTCCAAGTGAGGATGGGGTGTGGCTTGGTGAGGAATTTGCAGTTGGTGGTGTCCTCATGTATCTGCTGCCCTTGATCTTGAAGACCATTTGTATATTGAATCCTCAACAATAGGGATATTTCAGTTGGCCTTTGGGTTTTTAGCATTCTGATATTTATTTCTAATTAGTTCTGTCACTGGACATATTTTCTTCTTGAGACATAGAGAATGAGCTTTCTACAATTCTGCAGTCACATCTATCCATCTCCCCTGCCAATTGCCAGATACATTTTCCTGAAATACAAACTAGTTTGTGTATTTCATTGTTTCAAAACTTGATAATTACAGGTGATGTCCTTCAACTCCAGTATGTGCAATGTATCCTACAGGTATAAATCAGAATAGGAGATAATGGCTTTTTCAAGCCTGATGAATTAGTTTCAGTAATTTTTGATAAAATATTAATTTCAGTTCAGCCAATTTTGTTTATTCTATGTTGGTTTTTTGGAGCTCAGGTAACCTCCATGGTCAGCTGATTTCTGTAGCCATTTTGAACTGCTGCAGACCTTGGGGTGGAATAATATCCATGGTGTGATTAAGAAGGGAATTCCAGGACTTTGACCCAGAGTGAATGAAAAAAAATGGCAATAACGTTCCAAGGTAAGATGGGGTGTGGCTTGGTGGGAAACTTGCAGTCGGTGGTGTCCTCGTGCATCTGCTGCCCTTGGTCTTCAAGGTGATAGAAGCTGCAGGATTGAACTGAGATGTTGGAGCCTTGATGAGTTACGCAGTACATCTTTGATGGAACACACTCGGTAGTGTGCATCGTGAAGGGAAGCAAGGTTGAAAATAGTGGATGGTGTGCCAGTCAAGTGGACTGCCTTGCCCTGAATGAGTGTCAAACTCACACAGGCAGGTGGGTTGTATTCCATCACACTCCGGACTTCTGCCCTGTAGGTGATAAACAAGTGCTAGGCAAATAAAAGGTGAAGTACCTGCTGTAGAATTTCTAGACTCTAACTTACTCTTATGGTTATGGTATTTATATGGCTGGTCCAGTTCAGTTTCTGTTAATCGTGTTGGGAATTCAGAGATATTGTTAATAGTGGGGGAATTCAGAGATGATAATGCCATTGAACATGAATGGTGATAGTTAAATTTTCTGTTGTTGGAGACTGTAATTTCCTGGCTCTTTGTGTAGTGCAAATGTTACCTGCAGCAGATCACCTTAGGACTGGATTTTCTTGTTATATTTGAATGTGGACTGTTTCAGAATCTGAAGAGTCATTCATGGTACTGGATGTTATGCAATTATCAGTGAATACCTCAGTTTTGACCTTATGATAGAAGGATGATTGTTGATGAAGGAGCTAATGAAGGTTGTGCATAGGACACTACCCTGAGGATCTCCTGTACAGGTAATGATGTCCAGGAGTGAGATGACTGATCTCCATCATCCACAACCAACTTCCTCAGCATTACTTCAACCAGCAGAGAGATTGAGATCTCCATGATTGCATTGACTCCAATTTTGTTAGCACTCTTTGATGCCAAGTTTGGTCAAACGTGGGCCTGATGTCAAAATTAGCAGTTTCTTTTCTGTATTTGGAACAAGACTATAATGGGGTCAGGAGCTGAGTGGCTGTGATTGAAACCAACTGAACATCAGTGAACAAGTTCATCCTTTGTTTGCACTTGCATTACTTTTTGATGACGAGTGTACTTAAACAATTTTCCCTATAGTTGGTAAATGCCAGTATTGTAGTTGTGGTGGAACAGCTTGGAGGTGCGCACTCCTATTTCTGAAGGTTAAGCCTTCAGTACCACTGGTGGAATGGTGTCAGGGCTCAAAGCCTTTGATGTATCAAGTGTTTTCTGTTGTTTTTTGATTTAATATGAAGTGAGTCAAATTGAGTGAAGGCTGACAGCTGTGATGCTGGGGACATCAGGAAGACATAATTAAAGTAGATTGGAACTGGAACAAATGACACTGTTGCCGAATGAACAATGATATCAATGCTTCAAACATTCAGCCTAGATGTACGTAAAATAAAAAGACTTAAAGGAGAATGCAGACAATAGCACTCTGAGGTAATATAACCAGTCATATAGAAAACACACCAAGCATCTCAGAAATAGCTACATGGAAATGACTGCACCACAGAGCATGCATTTATCAGGAAAATCAGTCCTGACTTGTACCATTGTGGCCCTGCAGCTGCTCCCATCATAAACACTGCTCAGTGATTACATCAGGGTCACACCCATTAGTGCCCTCTTGTGTTGACCCTTCCATGTTGCGCTCATGTCTTGCAACATGCCAGTATTCAAGTTTGGTTGCAGCCTGGCTGGCTGTAATCTTGGGGGAATGCTAGCTATCCTCGTTGACCTTGATGATGGCACCAGTTATTGTGACAAGCAATAGAAAGCTACAGTGAAGTTCATGCCAAAATCAGAGTGCTGTTTCAACATTGTGCTGGAGTGTATTGATTCATAAAATATCTACAGTGCAGATAGGCCATTTGGCCCATCATGTCTGCACGCAGGAGTATTCCCATCCATGCCACCCTATCCCCATAACCCTGGATTTACTAAAGCTAATCCATCTAGCCTGTACTACCTTGATACTATGGAACAATTTAGTACCACTCTAATCTTGACTCTAATCTCCAGCATCTGCAGTACCCACTTCTGCCTAACAATTTAGCACAGTTAATCCAGCTGTATGGGAGGAAACCGGAGTAGCAAAGGAAGCCCGTGCAGCCACATGAACAACATACAAACTCCTTACAGACAGTTATTAAATTTTGGTCAGCGTCAGTAATTGAAACAGTGATGAGCAGAAGAAAGAGTTCTTGAAAATATTACCTCCGTGAATGACATGTTTTGCCTGAAAACAACAAAATTCTACTGGTCACTGTCATATTATTCAGTGTAGCTCCAGCTTTCTCACCATTGAAGGACAGTAGAAACAATGATAACTACTTCCTCTGATTGTGCCATAGTGTGATGTAGCTTTTGGAAAAGCTCAATTGTTGAGCGCCTTCCAGCAATTAAAGACTGCATTCCTGTGGAAGGAATGGTATTGATCTAGTAGGTTTCTTAGTCCTTGTAGGAGGTTGGAATCTTTCTCTCCATGTGTCAAGTCATAAAATCGTTCTGCAATATATTATAGTTGCTCCTATAGAAGCATACCCTAGTATCTACATAGGGTGCATGTATTTCCGAATAAAGATGTTCTTGCTCCAAGTCCAACTGCTTCCTAAGGAGACATCATATCAGCAGGCAGTGACACATTTGTTAGTCTGAGATTTACTGAATGCAGAAGATCAAGATGCTGGGATTTTATATGATTATAAGCATTCGCAGTTACTTCTGAATGCTTTGCAACCTATGGCACAAATATTGCAGTTATTTAATGATATGTGCTGCCTCAATTAAACATTCCTTTTCCACCTAATAATTGTGCTTGATGGCTCAGAATGGTGAGAATAAATGATCTTCACCCGTTTTAATTTTACTCGCAAAAAGCGTTCAGTTATTTAAGTGACCGGCTCCACAGGTTATGGCCCGACTCATTCATAAATGTTGAAACACGTCTTGGGTTATGTTTTTGTGATGACAGCTATCTTAACATAAATCATATTTGTCAGTTGTAGCTATAGCAACAAAACTTGTAATTTTATTGGCTGAACCGTAACATAAGGTTGTTTAATAGTTTCCACTGCAATCATTTGCTTGAATTTTGCTGGGAAGAGAGGCATGTTGCTGAAGCATTTCATCTTGAACTCAACAGGGCAAATGTAAAAATGTGAAATTTCAAATGGTCACAACAGTTTGCACCACAGTAGCAAATGATGCTGATTGTTTGGCAACTCACCTCTGTTTGATCGAGACATTGCTCTGGAGAAAGCATTGGGTCATCATGTACTCCCCGGTGTGCTCCCAGATTATGCAAAAGGTGCAAGATTTTGAATGTATTCCATTTGTTTGTGTACGTCACTTTTAGCAAGCAAATTGACACTAGATTATGAACTCAATTGATTAGATTAACTTTGTCATTACTTCAAATATTCAAGATTGTTCAGCAAGAGTTGCTCAATTGCAAAATGACATAGAACATTAGACATTTTGTTTTGGTTTTGCAGGTGTGAGCTGGTTGAGTATGGTCTGTTTATTGGCTAAAATGAACAGCTGGAGGAATATGTTGCTTGATTTCAACTATCAATTGGACTGTGCAGCATAACTCCACCTTCACTGGTCAATATACATATATACTTGTATGAAAGTCAAATTTTTTAGACTATTTTTAAGGTTCAATTTATGGGATCAGCTATTTGATGGATACTACTTTTGAGGGGCTGCAATTCTTGCCACAGTCCAAAATACCATATCATTAGTAGAAGCCTAATTGATCTCTAAACAAATAAAATTAAAACATTTGATCTGTTATCTGTGAAGAACTAGGCTCAACTTTTCACATGAGATACTTGGAAAATTCCAGAATTTTTGGTCAAAAATAAGGGGTCAACTTTTACATGAGATCAACTTTTACTCGAATATATGCTCTGCATGCTGTCAGCAATATACAACATATATACAATAGTAATACCGGCAATTTTTTAACCAGTGTCCTAGACATTTGCAAACCTTGCAAGCTTAACTCAGAAATAGAGTACATCAGAGCTATCCTGTGGGACAGTGCCTATCCTGATCAGATTATGATCCACTGTGTATCATGCAAACTTCCAACTGGGCCAGTGATCACTGGTTTCATATTGGAAAGTGCCTAATCTACCTCAGAATATCCTGGAAAGAGAAAGTGTCAAAAAAAAGGTTTGAACGACAGGTTAGCAAGCCATTTTGTGTTGGTTCCATGAAGTAAATGTTGCTTAATTTTCCACTAACAGGATGCTGCCATCCATCCAAAAAGACATTTTGCTAATATACAATTGAGCAATATTGTGTTGTGTGAATTGTAAGGCTGCTGTGATGCCAGGTAAACAGGCTGAATATCCAAACCGTTAGCTGATTGAATCAAACAACATGTTCTTTCAATTGTTCATATTAGGCAGACTAGAGATACTTAACCAGCCCCCTCTTAGAAAGCCCCCAATGAAACATTGAGTGTTAAATGTGAATCTGTAATTGGACAGCACATGCTGAAGAATCCTGAGTATGTTAATAACTATACTAACTACTAATTAAAGATGATCAGTCAAGTTTATAACATGACTTATATGCACACTTACTGGAGTGGCATACATTATAAACCAGAAAATATTTTCTGCAAATAAAAGTAATAGTTTCAATGCTTGCATCATTTTGAATGACCCAAGAGTTTAGGGAGCTAATTGCTCCCCATTATTTTCTCCATGAATGCCTTGGCCAATCACAGCCAGCCAATCTACACCCTTTTTTCTGTTGGATCATTACTGGGATTGTTTGAAATGATCGATTCTTGTCATTGTCCTGATACAAGCTAAGACTAAAAGCTTTGGAAATGTCTCTCCCCTCTCAGCAATATTCAAACAACAATCTCCTTTGGTTTTCCTAATGTCACTGAATTGTTCTACACTTCTTTGGTGATTTTCTCAGTGCATTAACTCACTGTGTCATAGCCTTCCATGCATGAGATGAATGGGCCCTAGTTGTGTAACTCACTGACCCAAATATTTCCTTTTGAGAGCCTGCACTTCATTTCTAAGCAACAATACCACACAGTCAGTGAAAGATGCTTTTGTCATAGAGATAGTAGCCATGATGCCTCAGTTATTTCAGTGGACACAGCCAGTTTTATCGTAATTATCAGTGGCGTTAAAGCACTTTGCAGTCCCTAATGCTCAGCAGTGGGTTTTATAACTGCTGACCTGAGGCACAAAGAGTTCAATTATTGCCCAGTGGAGAGCTCCAGCCATGTTCAATTATTTGCCTTATTAGTGGAATTACTGGCAACAATGCCAGAACTGAAGCAATTAGCTCTAGATGTCCAGAGGCCAACCAAGCAAAACGACCAATTTGTCTCAGGAGTATCTAAAATGTGTACACGGCATAAAAGTTGAGAGTAGTGGTGATCCTCACTGTCACTTGTCAAATGTGGCAGAACAATCACTCAGCCTCCGGCCCTTTGTAGATCAGCAAGCACAGTGGCTCTGAAATGAGGATGTGGGTGTGACCATTGAGACATTTCAGGAGACTGCAAGAGGCAACAGCAGAGTGCTGCCACCCACACATACAAAGACAGTGAGGGCTGCTGTCTCAGCTAAGGAGATGAGTACCAAGTGCAATGTGAAAGTAAATATCTATTTGCTTTTAAAAAAAACGTTATTAATGCTTTTGTTAAATGCAACAATTTACTGAATTAAGGATGATAATTCAGTTGGGATGTTGGGTTCATAATTATTACTTTGTAAAGTGTTGAGACCATCATTGTTTTCTTTATTTTTCCTCATTTTTGGTCTGTAATTAGGTGGATAAAGAATTTGGTTGAGCATCAGGCGACAGAGTAGAAGTTGAAGGGAGTTTCTCGAAATGGAGAAAGGTGACCAGTGGTGTTCCACAGGGGTCAGTGCTGGGGCCACTGTTGTTTGTGAGATACATAAATGATCTGGAAGAGGGCACTGTTAGTATGATCAGCAAGTTTGCAGATAACACGAAAATTGTTGGAGTAGCAGAAAGCATAGGGGACTGTCAGAGAATACAGGACAATATAGATAAACTGGAGAGTTGGGCGGAGAATTGGCAGATGGAGTTCAATCCAGGCAAATGTGAGGTGAAGCATTTTGGGAAGCCTAGTTCTAGAGTGAATTATACAGTAAACGGAAGAGCCTTGGGAAAAGTTGATGAGCAGAGAGATCTGGGAGTTCAGGTCCATTGTACACTGAAGGTTGCCGCACAGGTGGATAGAGTGGCCAAGAAGGCATATGGTATGCTTGCCTTCATCGGATGGGATATTAAATAGAAGAGCTCGCAGGTCATGTTAAAATTGTACAAGACATTGGTTTGGCCGCATTCAGAATACTGTGTACAGTTCTGGTCGCAACATTACCAATAGGAGGTGGATGCTTTGCAGAGGGTGCAGAGAAGGTTTACAAGGATATTGCCTGGTATGGAAGGTGCTAGCTATGAAGAGAGGTTGAGTAGGTTAGGATTGTTTTCAATAGAAGAAAGGAGATTGAGGGGGGACCTGATTAAGGTCTACAAAATCATGAAGGGTATAGACAGGGTAGATAAAGAGAAGCTTTTTTCCCAAGGTGAAGGATTCAATAACGAGAGGTCATGCTTTAAAGGTGAGAGATGAAATGATAAAGGGAGATACACGCGGCAAGTACTTTACACAGAGGATGGTTGGTGCCTGGAATGCGTTGCCAGCAGAGGCAGGCACGGTAGATTCATTTAAGATGTTTCTGGGTAGATGCATGAGTAGGTGGGGAGCAGAGGGATACAGATGTTTAGGAATTGACCAACAGATATAGACAGTGGATATGGATTGGCTCAGGCTTGGAGGGCTGAAGGGCCTGTTCCTGGGCTGTAAATTTTCTTTGTTCTTAACTGTGAGCTCAAATCAAGAATTGAATTTTGACTTTGAGCAGCAGTGTATTTCAAAGTGAAAAAGAGAGAACAAACAAACAGATATTTGCATATGGGAACTGGCCTGGAAAGATAATTACAAGTTAGTTATTGTTCTAAGAACACTGCAGACTTTTCAGCACCAGAGTGTGTCCTGTTTGAGGATTGGCAGTTAATTGAATATGGCATTGGTCAGTCTAGGGAAGCTGATGTTTGCCAGCCAAGTACAGAGAAGGCTGAAAAGGAAAGAGAAACCAAAGATTGAACTGCGTTTTTGGACAGAAGGCTGTGTGCTTAGAAGCTGCTGGACTCTGAAGCCGTGTTTGAGTTTTACACTCTTAGTCTTATATCTGGTTCAAGAATTGTCAAACATTTTAAAAGAAAATCCCAGTTTATAAGTAATAAGTGAATATTTCTTCCAGGCTTGGAAGCTGCAAGTCACTGGTGACTTCAGAATTCAAGAAAGATATAACCCCATGTGCCTGTAGTACAACACATCTTTCAAAGAATTTCATAAAGGCTGGTTAGTCTTTGTTGAAATGGTTATTGAACTGGCTAGTTCAACCCATTTATTTTTAACTTATCCCTCAACTATGCCGGTCTGTCTGTCTGTCTATGTGAGTGAGGGCTATGCTCAAAGCATTTTAGACAATAATTTGATTACCTTGTTGTTGAGCATTGCTGTGTTAAAGAGGGTACTAATATATCGTTCATTTCTGCTTTAGTTATAAACTCTATGTACAATACCTGCTTTTCTTAAAGTCTAATTTGGAACAATTGGATAATTTTGAGTGCAATCAACAGTTTTATTTCCCTTGCATTGCAAATCAGTGTCAGCAAGTCTAATTTGGTCTACTTTTGGAACCATTTAACCAAAAAAAGCTTGAGAGCCACTGACATATCTCCCCTAGGCACGTCAAGCTTCTGGGCAAAAGTGGGTACTGCAGATTAGAATCAAGATTAGAGTGGTGCTGGAAAAACACAGCAGGTCAGGCAGCATCTGAGGAGCAGGAAAATCGATGTTTCAGGCAAAAGCCCATCAGGAAAGTAAAGTTTCTCGTGCATAGCTACAACACCATGCTTATGCTGCTTACTTTCCAGGTCATGCTAGTACTAACCATGAGTCAACAGAACACACTCTGGTGCTGAAAAGTCTGCAGTGTTCTTAGAACAATAACTAACTTGTGATTATCTTTCCAGGCCAGTTCCCATATGCAAACAATTCCTTTTGTTTGTTCTCACTTTTTTCTTTGAAATACACTGCTGCTCAAAGTACAAATTTCAGTTCTCAACTTTAGCTCATAGTTACAAACCAAAAATGAAAAAAATAAAAAAAACAATGATGGTCTCAACACTTTACAAATGAATAATTATGAACCCAACATCCCCATCTAAGTTATTATCCTTTACACATTAAATTGTTGCACTTAACAAAAGTTTTAATAATTTTTAAAGCAAATATAATTTACTTTCACGTTGCATTTGGTACTATAATTCCACTGGATCTCTCTCCCCATCTGCTGAACTGGAATGTAACATGCTGTGACTATGACACTCAGTTTGTTAAGTGGAAATTTCCTCTGCAATGTACAGTTATGTGGTGAAACCTCAAGGTTTTCTCTTCATTGAATTGACCAATATCAGTGCTGATCTGGAGTGAATTAAGATCTGTTAGTTTGGAAAGTGTTGCCACAGAATTTTCTGATGAATTCACACGAGAGGCCTACATTTGGGTGTGGGGCATCCTGCTGAAATTGTGGAGATGAGATGATTTGTGCAGGATCTCTGCTGTTGATTCCATCAAAGCCCACAGGATCACTGGGGCTCCTGTTCTTCTAATGTTATTGGCAGGCAGGTGGACCACTAAGACTATACTTTGCAAATCTGACACAGTATGGAGCTTGGAAATCCAATGCAGGAAGAAAGTAAAGTGCTGTCAGCAACCTTCAGTTAAATAAATGAAAATAGCAGCAATATTTATTCTGCGGATTCAGACCAAAATAATGGTTGGGTGAGGTATACGTCTGTCCTTTAGTTAGTTGATAGAATCTAATCTATCAACAGCCAATTGCTGACAGGTTGTCCTATCTCTGCCTCCTCCTGAAATCCCCAGCATCATAAATGCCAGTCTTCAGCCAATTTGATTCACTCTGTGATATCAAGAAGTTGCTGGAGGCACTGGATACTACTCAGGCTACATATTTCACTAATAATACTGAAGATGTGTATCCCAGAATTAGCCACACTCCTATCCAAACAGTTTCATTCCAATTACAATACCGGCATTTACCAGCAATGTGGAATATTGTCTAGTTACATCCTGTCCTGAAAAAGTAGTACAAATCCAATCCTGGCCAATTACAGTTCAATCCGTTCACTCTTGGGTCATCAGTAAAATGATGGAGGAAGTCAGCAACAATGTGATCAAGCAGCACTTGCTTTGCAATAACCTGCTCACTGAAGCTCAGTTTTGATTCCACCAGGACCACTTGGTTTCTGACCTCATTATGCAATTGACATGAAGACAATATTTGACCAAGTGTGGCATCAAGGAGCCCTAGAAAAATTGGAATCAAGGGAAATTGAAGGGAAAGCAATCCAATGGCAGAGTCAAAACCAGCTCAAAAAAGGAAGAGGATTGTGATTGTTGAAGGTCAATCATCTCAGCCTCAGGGTATCTCTGTAGGAGTTGCTCAGCAGTGTGTCCTAGAACCAATCATCAGCTGCTTCATCAACAACCTTCTATTTATCATAAGGTCAGAATTGCAGATGTTCACTACTGTTTGACCCCCTCCACAACAGCTCAGATACTAAAGCAGTCTGTGTCCGAATGAAGTAAGACCTTGGAAAATCTTCAGGTTTGGACTGATAAGTAGCAAGTAATATACATATCATGAAAATGCCAGGCAGTGACCAAGCAGCGACAATCTTCTCTTGGCATTCAATGGTGTTTCCTCTCTGACTCCCCTACGATCAACATCCTGTAGGCTTACCATTGACTGGAAACTGAACTGGAGCAACCATTATTTTGCTTCTAATTCTGTGAATTGTATGTCTTGCAACAATAGCACAAAATTCATGAATTTGGATTAAATTATGTTGTGGTAAAACTGTATTTGTCTATGTGGCAGTTTCTCTGGAGGATGGAATTGAACCTGGACAGCGTCTCGACTTGGGCTGATAAGTGGCAAGTAACATTCATGCCTTAAAACTGCTGAACAATTACCTCCAGCAAGAAAAGAAACCAACCATTTCTCCTTGACATTCAGTGGCAAAGCCAGCACTAAGTCCTCCATCATCAACATTCTGGATTAACTGTTACCCAATATCTTAACTGGAACAAAAAAATACTGTAGTTATAAGGGCTGGTCAGAGACTGGGAATTATGTGATGAGTAACCTGTTTGAATTCTCAATGTTTGTGCACTATCCACAAGGCACAAGTCAGGAATATAATGGGGCATTTTCCATTTGCCTGCATGAATGCAGATCCAACCACAGTCAAGTCCAACTGCTTATCAGACAAATAGCTTGATTAATTGACATCCCACCTACCACTTTCAACATTCACTGCCTCCACTTCTAACACTGTGTGGCAGCAGGGTTTGGCATCTAAAACATGCCTCTGCAACAGCTCACCAAAGCTCATTCAAGAAATCTTTCAAAATTAACAACCTTTAACAGGGGAGCAGATACACTGGGCAACTATCCTTCCAAGCAAAAGCAAGCTCCCCTCCATCATCCTGGCTTGGACCATGACACTCCTCATCATTGTTGCCGGACCAAAATCCTTTACTAACAACACCAGCAGTTCAAGAAAGAAGCTCACTACCACCTTCTTGAGCAGTTTTGGATGGACAATAAAAACTCAAAGAGGAAGCAACAAGCACATCCTTTGTAAAAGAATTGTTTCAAATCTGCTCAAATTCCTTTTGTGGAGTAAGTGAGTCTTGAACAACTTGCAAAGGGATTTCCCAGCATGTCATCCTCTTGCTGTGATGGAGTTGTGTAGGACAGGCAAAGATTCAAACCCAATGGGCTATCCAGGAAACGTCTGTGAATGTGTTATGTACTGTCATATCCACAGCACAGTAAAATATAAAACTGATGGTTCGGTAGATACACATGAATTCCAGTGAGAATCTGATGGAACAGATCCAGGTAAATTGATGAAGACTATGAGAATGTTGGCCCTCGTTTTGGAGTATAAGAGTCGACAAACCTTACTGCAGTGGTAAAAGGTGCTAATTGGGCCACATTTGGAGAACTGTGAGGAGTTTTGGTCCCCTTATTTAAGGAAAGATACCGGTTCATTGGAGGCAGTTCAGAGAAGGTTTACTGGGATGATCCCCATTATGGTGGAATTGTCAAATGAACAAAGGTTAAACAGGTTGGACTCTACTTGTTGCAATTTAGAAGAATGAGAGGTGATCTCATTGATATCTCACAGATTATTAAGGAGTTGACAGGGTTAGATAAATACTAAGAGCATGTTTCCCCTTATGGGAGTGTCTAGGTTCAGAAGGCATTAATTCAGAATGGGGGGTGGGGGTTTGTGGGGGGGGGGGGACGATTTTAAAACTGAGATGAGGAATTTCTTCTGTGTGTTGTGAGTTGTTGGAAATCTTTGCCACAAAGAGCTGTGCATATTTAAGGATGAGATAGATTCTTGATGAGTAGGGGAACCAAGGTTTACAGGGAGCGACTGGGAAAATGGATGTGAAGGGTGTCAGATTAGCCATGATCCTACTGAATGATGGAGCAGGTTTGAGGAGCCAAATGGCCTATTCTTGTTCCTCTTTCCGATAGTTCTTATGTGTATTTGAACTGTACATTTCATTTCCTCCATCATTTTTCAGTAATGCGTGTGTGAATCCTTAATGCAACACCACAAATAAGCAAATAGTCTGTGAACCTTCAATTTATTGCCATCTTATTTTTCACAAAAATGCCCAGAGAAAACCATACTCCACTGGTCTTATATTCAGGCAGTATTTCTTGTGGATATCTCCAAATATCTTTTCTGATAGACTTTTTTTTTCCAGTTTCACTGATACAAATCCTATTTTCTGCAATTTGGCTAGTTTTATATGCAAAGCTCCAGAATCCCTCAGGGGTTCCTCCAGTCTCCAGCCATAAATCCAGCAGGATATTGGTAGAACCATCAGGTTAGCAATGGGGATCTGGCTTATGTTGACTTTCCATTGCTTATTCAAATCTCCTTGGTGTCCTTTTCGAAGCCAAATGATAGCCAGATGCCGGGGCTCTCTATGTCAGGAAATCCTGCTTTGCAGGCTCAGTCATGGTCTGGAAATTCCATATGTCCAGTGAGGTGTGGTAAGTGGAGCATCCTGTCACTAAGTCCCTGAATGTGGAACCCATGCATTAGCTGCAGTTTAAACAAGTAACCTGGACCCGTACATACGATATTCCTGTGTTCCAACAGTGAATGCACTTCAAAAATAGTTAGTGTACAGCATTTTGTGTATTTAAAGGTTATGAAAAGTGCTGCATAAATGCAAGTTTTTCTGTCTTTCAGAGAATAGCTGTTTTAGTTGGAGGAGAAAGCTACTCCACTGGATAAAGCTGGTCCAGTAGCTTTCTTAGAAGTAGGTGGCAGCAACATAATGATGGGCAGCAGCTCAGAAGCACAATGAGCTAGCATATACAACAACAACTGACTAGTACAGTAGTTGACCTCCTTCAGTCTTTGCTGTCGTAGTTTTATGGAAGGTTGAGCTGGTGCAGTTGATCTAGCATTGGATGACCTAATCAGTAGTCTAGAGAGTGCTCAGAATATTCCAGTTTCTTTTTCTCCATAATGAGAGGTGGAGTGATTGGCTGAATACATTTATATTGATATACAAATTTTGGCAACATTCAAGGACAGGCTTGAATTGAAGAGATGGAGAGTGGCTTATAAGACTCGGTGAGCAGCCAACAATACTGCAGTTATCTGTGTACTGTAGATCATGTAGATCTATGGTGACCAGTTTAGGTTTGGCATAGAGGCGATTGAAGTTAAAATGGTTTCCGTCTGAACTGTATTTAATACTTACGCAGGGTGCAATTAATCTTTGAGGTGAATAGCTACGTTCAAATGGATTGTAAATAGTGTAGGGGTCATCACACAGCCTTCCGTGGCATGATTCCAGATTTTGAAGGTATCTTTTTCGGATCTTCCACTCAAGACAGCTGTAGTCATATCACTGTGGAATACTGGTTGGATTAGGATGATGTTTGTTGGACGTTGAAATCTCTGAAGAATAGTCCACAGAGTCTCACAATTTACTGAATCAACTATTGGTCATGTTGATGAATGCAGTGATAAGTTCCTGGTGTCGATTTTACCAGAGGGTACTGCCACTGGTTCACAGTTGAGACATTTCTGGAATAGCTTTTATCAATATTGACAAATAGCATTGTCATCCTTAAGAAGAGTGATACCATCCTGCAAGCAAAGGGAACATGGTCCATTTAACATTGGCCTATAGACAGACCTGGTGACTTCAAAACACTTGATACATTCTAACAGAACTAGACAGGTTAGGTGAAGGAAGGATGTTCCCAATAGTGGGGTAGTAGTCCAGAATTAGAAGTCATAGTTTAAGGCTAAGGACTGAGACAAGGAGAAATTTCTTCAACCAAAGAATGGTGAGCCTGCAGAACTCACTAACACAGAAAGTGGTTGATGTCAAAACATCATGTATTTTCAAGAAGGAAGTAAATATAACTCTTGTGGCACAAGGGATATGGGAGCAGGGCAGGATTAAGGTATTGAGCTCGATGAGTGGCCATGATCATATTGAATGGGCAGGGCAAGCTTGAGGGGTTGAATGGCCTGCTCCTGTCTTTCTATAATGGTCAGGATACTGTTAGACTTCCTCAGGCGTTGTCTTCCTTCTACTTGGCTTCTAGATATTTTCTAATCAAACTGTTCAGAAATGTTATTACTCACCTCTGCAGCAAGTGGGACTTGAACCCAGAGCTCTCAGTCCAGAGGTCGGGATACTACCCCTGCACCATAAGTGTGTTGCTCTGGTGCACCTAGTATTCTGAGGTAGACTCCTATCCAAGTGCCAACAAGACCTGAGTCTGCTTAGTTTCTGAGTTCAGATGAGATTGGGAGCTTACAGACTAATATGGCTACAGGCACAACTTATCTTTTATGCTTGAGTTAGGCAGGTGCCAGGGATGTGCCATGCTAATTGGTTATCCTACAACTGACACTAAAAAATTTCATGGGGTCAGTCTGCCCTTGAGTATTTTAGAGTCAAAACTTTCAACATTCTAGATGACCCAGCTGATGTATACAATTTTATTTCCGCTTAAATATTTGGTGCCGTGCTGTTTGATACTTTAGACAAACTTCCTGAAATACAATATTGCTAATAAATGTATAAATTACGATAAACCTACTTTGCATTCAATCAGTTAAATGCAGCACTCAACAGAAGCCACATTTTGATAATATTAACTAAAGCATAAAACAAGTCAAATACCTGCAACACTTTAAGGTTATGAACAACTGACCGATTGAAGGGACAAATTTCATTCCTTAAGACAAAGTTTAGATTGCATGCCACTTATATATTTCCTGCATTATTTAACAATTTATTAATCTTCACACAAAAAAGTAATTAACAGGAGCAGTGTAGCTCCTCTTCATCAAAATACCCCATGTTCTTTCCAGAATAACCTCTTCGTTACAGACACACACAAACAAATTGAAGGCTTTAGAACACCAGTGTCCAACCCCTCTCTGATTCTTTTAAAATGGTACAGGATATAAGCATTCGCTGCATTGGTCATTCAGCTCCAGAACAGGGTACTGTATACAGCGGTACTTTATTAATGCAGTTTAAGTAGTTGAGAGAGAGAGAGAGAGCGAGAGAGAGAGGGAGCGCGAGATCGAGCGGGAGTGAGCTCTAGAGATACAAACACACAATACAGACAGGCACACACGCTGTCCTGATACATGCTCTGCTCAATGGCAAACTCCGGCTGCATCCTGCTCTCCAACTCAGCTATGCTCCCTCACACCATCCCCTGCACTCCGGCCTTTCTCTTTCTCCAGGAGGTAAGTGACTGATTGAAATAGGCTCCTTTGTCTTGCCCTTGCTTTATGAGGTCAAGCCCTTTGTTGAATTGAAAGCACTGTGTATATGTAAGGGAAGGTGCTGTATTCAGTACTCCGTGCTGAATAGAAAGAGAGAGATTTACGTTGCCTACCTTAGGAACCCCCTCACTACAGAGGACTCCTTGCATCCTGTTTGTGGCTGGCTGGTTTTGTTTTGTGCTGTTATCATAAACCAGATTTTTAAGCAGGAACGCAAGCAGGTCTCGCGATTGTGAATGAGGTCTGTGCCTAAGCTCAACTGTTTATCTGCAGCTGTGCTGTCAAATACCTGGGCTTTTCCTTGAGGAATCCTCTGGTGTTGTGTGAGTTCCTTCCTTGCTCTGCAGTTCCCATTGCATTTCATAGCACTACCGTGACAGCACCAGGGAAATGATAGGTGATGGTAGATATTTTAAGGTCATAAATTTCCCATTTATCAGACTAATTTATGGGCTGGGATGGAAAGGCTGCAGCAGTTTGTGTCTTCATGTATCTTCCTCCATCTGCTCAGCTAGTTTAATTCTTCTATAAATTAAGTGCTTCAAGACAGGGCTCACATCCATCTTTTCCCTCCTCAGTGCCATACCAAGCCATCTTTCCATCATTACTTAACCCTTTGTACTCCAACAGTACTGTTTTCTAAATATGTGGCAATCTCAGCATGATACTGATGGTGTTTGTGTTCGTTGAACAAAAATTAAATCCTGTGAATTAATATTGCTAACTGTGAAGAAAGATGCCTCATTATTAAAGATTTTTGCAGTCAACATAAACACTTCAAAACTGTGAATTCTCCACCCCTCAAAAACAGGTTGCACTAATGCATTAGTTCAATGGGAGAAGGAATAGTTGCTTTTATTATTATTGCATTACAGTGCCTCTGTGGATACAGTCTTCACTTTTTTGAACATGTTTTCCCTCTCTTTTCAGGTTTTCTTTAAAAATATATGATAAAAGCTTTTCTATTATTTGTATTGCATTTCAGAACTAAGTGGTTAGATGTATAAACTACAGATTAAAGTGCTAATAACACAACAGGGATATATTCTTCTGGTAAGTCAATGCATTTGTGATTAGTGCTCCCGGAGTAGTTATGTTCAGTAAAGCAGCAGAATAACTCCGGGATGATGCTGTATAAAAAAGGTATGGTGTTTAAAATAGGATGTGGCATTCTTGTTACAGGGCTCTCCATTTTAACGTAATTTCTGTTACAAGGCTACCGAACCTTGGCTCCCAATATTATTCATGTTCCATTTACTGCCGTTATGGAGCATTCATTGTAGCATACACCTCATTATAACACACAAGATTCTTGGCTCGCTGCGACATGTTGTAATGAGGATCGAATGAATGTAAAATTTATGTCAAAGGTTGCAGAAAATATGACGAGTAAAGATAATGTGCCAAAACGATAAAGCGTGAGGGGAAAAAATTGATACAAAAAGTTCAGGTGCCACTCGCTGACAAAACTGAGCCAAGCCAGAGCTTCCTGAGAGAAAAATCTCAGTTTAGTTGAGAGCAAAGAATATTCTGAGGTGGCATGGAATATTTCAGCATTTAATATCTTTACTTACCCAAACCGGTATTTAAGTGCAATTGAAGTGCCTTCAGGATGTCACTCCCCATAGTTTGTACAGCTGTTATCCGAGTGCTGTGCAGTCAGTGACATTCTGTTATGTGGCATGTCATTTTGGTACCCAGCAATGATACGGCTATGAGCTCTATCGACATTTATGGAATATATCAAGTAGTTGACAAATGGAATTTTCAGACGTAATTACAACGAAGTCTCATATTTATTGAAACAAAGGGAGTGAAAGCTTATCCGTTTAGAATGTATGCCACTCCCCAGTTGTTGCATAACGTAATGCTACAATCTGAGAGTATGTCGGACCTTAACAGGTTGTTTTCTAAACATATGACTTTGTATTTTCAGACAGTCTTCTCTTTCTCCCTCACAGAAGCAAGTATAGATATAAAATTTTACTTTGTTTTGTCTTAAATGCCAATACTCTCCAATATATAAGTTTGTATATAGAGAAGGTACAGTACCCTTCTGTTGCATCTTCTCCTGAATATTTCCTTAACACTTCAGTGGACGTGATACCATGAAAGATGTCCTGCCAACCACTGAGTAACATGCACTGAATAGAATAGCATGCATCAGTACTCAGTGGCCTAATATTACCCTATAGCAATGGAAAGTGTTTGACAGCATCACTTAATAATACTCTATTCTGTTCGCCTCCATAGGCAGACCCTTCTTTTATTTTGTTAATTAAAATAAGAGCCCATAAAAATAAATGCCAAAGCAAAATAATCAAAATTGTCTTTCAAGAGTGAAAAAGAAAGATTTTGAGAAAGCTTTTAGGGTATGACCAATCATTCACACAATGTGAAAACAATGGTACCCATGAGCTGACCTAACTGGACCACTCAGAACTTTTGCTTTCATGGGTTACTGAGTGAGGTCACTTGTGGAATCGTTTGCATTTCTCACGGTCAATCGATGGAGCACCCCGTAGTTATGTTACTGAAAAATGCTGTAGTTAGTAAAATAAAAACTGCTTCCCATTGCACTTTTCCAGCGTGCAAGATTTTGCAAAATGTAGATGATGAAGTAAAGCCTGGGGCAGAACCTTGGTTACTATAGCTACTCACATTTAAAAAAATCCTTTGAGCTTCTTTATTAGTTTATTCAGAAAATACTGCTAATGATTAAATATTCTGTGTTTCCTGACGCTTTCGGATTCTCAATAGTCCTAAAATCATGGTGTGGAAGCATTGAAAAAGACGCAGAAGAGATTTACCAGGATGTTGCCTGGTATGGAAGGAAGGTCTTATGAGGAAAGGCTGAGGGACTTGAGACTGTTTTCATTAGAGAGAAGAAGGTTAAGAGGTAACTAAGTAGAAGCATACAAGATGATCAGAGGATTAGATAGGGTGGACAGTGAGAGCGTTTTTCCTCAGTTGGTGATGGCTAGCACAAGGGGACGTAACGTTGAATTGAGGGATGATAGATATAGGACAGATGTCAGAGTTAAGTTCTTT
Organism: Chiloscyllium plagiosum; assembly: GCF_037043375.1. Lineage (NCBI taxonomy): Eukaryota > Metazoa > Chordata > Chondrichthyes > Orectolobiformes > Hemiscylliidae > Chiloscyllium > Chiloscyllium plagiosum. Next base: position 32,512,185 of record NW_028270163.1, read on the forward strand.
ACTCAAAGAATAGTATGGACGTGGAATGCCCTACCTGCAACAGTCGTAGACTCACCAACATTAAGGGCATTGAAATGGCATTGGATGAATATATGGATGATAATGGAATGGTGTATGTTAGATTGACTTTAGTTTGGTTTCATAGGTCAGCGCAACATCGAGGGCCAAATGGCCTGTACTGCGTTGTCATGCTCTATGTTCTACTAAGATGGTAAAGACAGTCCTAGGTAGGAAATGTAAATGAAAGAAATTTGTGGATTTTAGTTTCTAATCTTGCAATGCACAGTAATATTCAAGATATTAAGAAGTGGATTCACTGAAAATATCTGTAATCAGAGGGAAGGGAAGTGGTGATCAGATCAAATCAAGTTAAGTTCACTACCTTTTTCACTCAGACAGCAAGGTAAAATTTAATTCTTATGCATGATTGCTATGTAGAATTGTTGATTTCCTGTAAGTCCTCAGGAATTTGCTTTTGAAGGTACAGTGTCTTGAGTATAGAAGTCCCGAGGCAACTGGAATAGTTTTGATATTTTAAAGCCGGTCTTTGTTTTCAGATCATAAGACTTGTTGAGACAGCATTTTCAACCAAACAGCATACATCTCATCTATTTCACATCCATTTCCAAGACTCCTAGCCAATTGTGTACCAATGAGTCGATGCTTACACAGGCTTACTCACAAGGCCTTTGGCAAGTAATGAGTTACTGCAGCAAAAAGATCATTCTCTCAAGAAAAAAATTAAGATGAAAGTGATGTGGAAATGTAGGTTTAAGCAATGTACTGTGATTGGATTTTTTTTATTGCAATAGATGCCTTTAAGAGGTTGAGAAAGATAAATAATAATGCTGCACCCAGTACTCTCAAAGCTCTGCAGGAGCATTTCTGCACCAGCTCTATAGTTAGAAGATTAAAATTGCCTTCTTCACTACACTGATAAAGGGAGCTCTATTCATTGTCGTGTGTGTGTTGCATTGCAGCATTGCACATTAAGCTTTTTACAATCTCATATTTCATGAGCTGCACAGAAGTCGATCAGTCCTGCTGGATTTCTCCAGTGTAATTTGAAAAGTTTCATGATCGGTTCCAGAGCATCATCTCCTCCCACTAGGAATAAGTCACACAATCTCTTTAGTCCAAACTGTGTTGGTGGTATTGTGCACGTCACATGTTGAATTTATAAAGTCATAATTAATTTATAAGAAAAAAGACTTTGAATAAATATGACTGAATGCTTTAGCAGCTAGGAGTTAGTGGAAGGACTGAACCTCAAAGAATTTTTAGTCGTAGGAGGAAATATACCTGATATTAACTTGTTGTCATACTGCTAAACTAATATTGAGCTCTATAGTACAATTATGCTAATATTTAATTCAACAAACAGTTTATCTTTGTAAAATATATTTCTACATTTCTTAGACTAATGTTTGATTTCAATTATGAATGTTATTTCACAAAATAGGAGCATTTTGAAGTTAGTAGTCATAGTGGAAAGATTTGATTTAATTTCTAGAAGGAATTTGTGATGCTTTTGAATGGTATGGTGAATGATTTAGAGCAATAGTTAAAGTTAGCCTCAGATGTGTAACTCATATTAGATGTATGTGTTTATCTGCAAGTGCCACCTATTTAAATATGCATGTTGGGAAGATGAAAATGTGGAAGGAGCAATGTTTACAGAGGAACTGAAACACTGTAACACCGGCTGTCATATTCAACCGAGATAAATAGGTAAAAAGAAAAATACTTCCTATTGCAGCAAATAATTGATATCTGTCCGTCTCCATTTAACAGTTTGCAATCAAGAATTGTAACGGAATAAAATGTAGACTCAAAACCACAGCATAATTTGAATCTGATCTGGCAGAATCTTATGTCCAGACAGGCAGCCATATGCAGTGTCTAGCAGCACACTCTGATGAGGCTGAGTGTGGTACAAGGCCAAATAATTTTCACCCACTCGAATTTCACCACTTCAATTTTTATTTGATATTTTTAAAAATGTGATTGCTCTATTTAAGGCATCTGAATCAAAATCGTCATAAAGTTTTTCTCTGTTTTGCAATTGGCTTTGACTTGCCTTTTACATCCATCTCCAGGGAAAACTGGCAATAGCCATTCAGCAGCTGCCAAAAGCTTAGTGCATTGAAATGGCCCTGTTTGCATGTGTGAAAATATGAGCTTTGTAACTTTAGCTCTGGGTATACCCAACACTCATTCACTTGCATTGGAGGCAAATCAAACGATTTCATGAAAGAGCAATCCAAATGTTGAAGGCACAAATTGGTGCTGCCTTTCCAGAGGATTTCTAGAGGCATGCCTGGTATCAACCCACTCCTCAGCCCCAGGAAGCTTGCATTCAAGATTGTACATTCTAATTTATCTGAAGCACTTGTTTGCTTTGCAGTAATAAATTATTTATCTAAAAAACTTAAGCAATGTGTCAATTGAATCTTGGTCAAATTAATCCGACACCAAATATTGCATCAACATTCGCTGTCCAATATCCAGTGCCTCCCACCATATTCCTAGAGGCATTCTGCCCATCTGGAGCCAGTTCACTGAGATTGGACTCGGTTCAAACCAGGAAAAAGTATAAGGAGAGATTCTCTCCCTCAACTCTACCTGTTCCCCCTTTTCCCAGTCTCCTCCCTTCTGCATCTGAATTCTTATTTCTGTTGCGTGTTCTGTACAATATTGAACCCAAATTTAAGCTAGCATTCTTTCCTTCTCCCTCAGGTTTTGCTAGAAGTCATATTCCCCACCCCTTTCACACTTCTCCTCCAATTCTAGCCTGTATTCTTCTCCCCAGGCTAAAACTGGACATTCATGTTCCCCACTCTGCAAAAGCATAATTCGTGTTGATGACTACTCTGATCTCGTCAATCTTTAGCTGACCCTTTTTCTTGTAGCTTATGTTGAATATTCAAGCCCTCTACCGAGCTTATGTCACATGCTTTATAAAGTCGCCATAATTAATTTTTAAAAGAAAAATACTTAACATGTGGCATTTCACCACATCAATTAGTCCCCCAGGTTGAGTAATGTTCTTCCCTCTCCCCCAGTGGGTGACAATCATAATTGTCTCTGACCTCATCATAGCACTCATTGTCACACTTGTCTTCCTCCAGTTATTGTTACTGTACTCCTAATTCCATTCATTTTTACACGTCTTTTTTACTTACTTCCAAGCTGGGGTGCCTGCATTTTGCTAGAACTCAGATTATTCCTCCCTTATCCTCTCAGTTAATTAATAACTCTTCCTGCTTCATCTATATATCATCTAAAGTTGATACTTTATCAGCCATCTCACACCCAAAGCAGTTCTATTTGCTCAGCATTCAGAGTTTTCAGCATATTTTCATTCATTTACAGGGCATAGACACAATTATATTCATGAGGTAACCCAACTGGTCCACTCACCATGTTCATTCTCTCAAGTTATGGAGTGAGATTGCTGGTGAAGTCATTTGCAAAGCAATAACTTTGCCTTTCCACTCTAATACTAGCTTCTGTCAATTTCTTTCATCACTTCTGTGTTGTGCAAAGTTTTGGCCTCCTTTTTGGATGAAGAAAATCCTTGCCTTGGAGGGGATGATCATCTATAGTTCACTGGATTCATTCCTGGAAAGAAAGACAAAGTGTCGGATTAATTTGACCAAGATTCCTGTTTAATCAGGAGAGATTGAATAGAATAGACCTGTGCTCTCTGCAGTTAGAAGGATGATAGGTGATCTCATTGAAACACATAGCATTCTTTAAAGCGTTTGGAAAGTTTATGCTGTGAGGATGTTTCCCTGCTGTGGAATCTAGAACCAGTGAGGTCACAGGTTCAGAATAAGAGGTCAGTTGAGAAATATCTTCCATCAAAGTACTTTGATGGATCTTTGGACTGTCACTATCCCAGGGAATTGTGGAGTCCCAGACAATGCATATATTTAAGACCTGGGTCGCAGTGGTAGTGCCCCTCCTTCTGGACTAGGAGGACTGATCGAGAGGTGTGTCAAAATATGTCTGACAGGTTGATTAAAATATCTAAATTGGTTTTTGGATCTGAAGGGAATCCCGGGACATGGAGACATTTTCTAAATGGGGAAAGGCTTAGAAATCTGAAGCACGAAAGGTTTTGGGAGTCCTAGTTAAGGATTCTGTTAAGGTTAACATGCAGGTTCAATTGGCAGGGATAGAATTCAAAAGCAGCGAAGACTCTGGTCAGACTGCATTTGGAACATTGTGAATGGTTTTGGGCCCTGTATCTAAGGAAGGATGTGTTGGTATTGGAGAAGATCCAGAGAAGGTTTCCAAGAATGATCCCAGGAATGAAGGGATCTGAGGAGGGGTTGAGGACTACGGGTCTGTACTTGATGGAGTTTAGAAGGATGAGGAGGAATATGATTGAAATTTACAGAATACGATTGAAACTTACAGAATACGAAGAGGCTTGAAAAGAGCGGGTATAAAGAAGATTCTACAGGGTAGGAGAGACTCGGATCCTAGGATATAGTCTTAGTGTGAGGAGGAATTGTTTCAGCTCGAGGGTAGTTAATCTGTGGAACCCATTGCAGAAGAGGGCTGTGGAGGCCAAGTCATTGAGTGTATGTAAGACAGAGATAAATAGGTTCTTGATTGATAAGGGGATCACAGATTGGGGGGGGGGAGGGGGAGGGGGAAGGTGGGTGGGGCGGGGCAGTAGAAGGCAAGAGAATGAGGTTGTGAAACACAATCAGCCATGATCGAATGGCAGAGCAGACTCCATGGCTTACAGCAGAGCCAAGTGGCTTAATTCTGCCCTTATGTTTTATGATGTGAAGGGAGGTTGAGATAGATCATCAGCCATGATTTCACTTCATTGTGGAACAGACTCAAATAGCTGAATGGCCTCATTCTGTTCCAATTTCTTATGTTCTTCTGCCCATTGTTAGCATTAGGTCTCCCTTTCTTTTCACCTTCATTGGCACCATTTTCTCCTCTCTCCATTGTTATCTATTCCCTTCTTCATCTTTGCCATGCCTTAGCCATCCCTCCTTTTAACTTATCCTACTTTCAATCCCTCCCATAGGCATTTTTTTCTGCCACCCTTTTCCAAACCCTCACCAGTCTATACCAGTTTAACTCCCTTGATGTGAATGCATTTTCTCCACAATCCCTTTTTCTTTCAGTGCCACTACTACCCACTTTACAGTAACAAGCCCTCGTCCACAACAGATAAAAACTTCTGGCAACCAAGCGATATCAGACCCAAGTTGATTCATTTAATCACCAAGCCAGTGCCTGAACCAAAATCCCCAAAATCTTGACTTTCAGTGTAAAAAGCCAAGTGATTGGTTTGTGTGCAAGTTTGTAATTCATGGTTAGGTTCAAGTTGAAAGGACAGCATTGCCTGGATGAGCTGCCTGAGCTCACACATCAATGCTCATCTTTGCCACATAGTTAACTTCAAAATGCAGAACTGCAGACATTTGTGACTGTCTGTCCCTTTCTTTTTGAATGTTTGCAGTAACTGATTTTGAGATGCAGTGATTTCTGAAAAGCTTGCTGGCAGACTATTTCAATGCTGCTAAGTACATGGTGTTTAGTTCTGCTGTGACCTGAATAAAACCATACAGTTGGTTGCTCTCTCAGAAATGCACACATGGCTGCTTTCAGGCCATTGGTCACACAGAAAGTAATTGTTCCATTTATTCACATATGATTTGCAACAACAGAGCATGTATCAGTAGTGTAACCACTCTGTATAGACAGAGAGGACGTTTCCCTTGGATATTAGGGTGGGGAGGGGAGGGGGTAGGTCTGGAACCAAGCAAGCCTTTTCAGAACAATTTGAGGAATTTCTTTACTCAGAGGGTGATGTTTCAAATCTTTGCACCTCTCCACTGTAGATGACCATGGAGGTTCTGTGATCATATTCAAGATCGAGATCAACAGTTTTTTTTGTATGAGAGACATCAAGGGAAAGGGGGATAGTGCACAGATATGGTTTGAAATCGGAGATCAACCATAATCTCATGGTTTGAAACAAATTCAATGGCTGAATAGCCCACTCCTACTCCTATTTCCTGTGTCTCTATAAAATCCCCTCTAGCAGCAACCTACTGTGAAGGCTTCAAAGTACAGTGCACTTATTTCAGTAATGAGGAGGTCAACAACAATGCATATGTTTAAAGGCTGCTAAGTTACATCACCAGGCTTTATTATAATCAATGCATGACTAAAATGAAAGCTTCTTTTCTCTTGTGTCAATACCAGAGTCTGCTGCAACAGGCTGACTGAAACAAATATAGCAGTTCATTTAAAACTTTCACACGATTATACAGACCTGTTAAGCAAATATCTAGAAGGTATCTGAAAATATACTGAGAATGTAGGCATTTCTAAACAAGTGCTTCCATTCAATCTGGGGATATTGTTGCCTTCACAAACCTGGAGTGGAAGCATCTGAGGAAAGGCAAAGGAAGAAGGGACATTGAAGATTTTTATTAGAAAGTCAAAGTTGATTCAGCAAACTATTTTCTGTAAATATGAATAAGGTGAGAGTGTTGCCACTGGGTGGGTGAAGTTGTAGAAATTGATCTCTGCACTCTGGGACTATTCTTCAAATCAGATTGGTTACTTGAATAAGGTTTGATATTTAATCTGTCTGATTGTAACAAGAGCTTTACATTTAATGAATTGATGTAAACTTACACAAAGCAATCACTAATTTGGCACTAAAATTCAGAGAGGTCGTAAGTAAATAGAATATGTCATCCTGAGCCATTTTTGCCCAGAAGCATGGTTCAGCAGATTGGAAACAATTTTACTCACGCTACACCTGACCTGGCTGATTTCTGAAATGGAAAGTGTTCCATTTCCCTGCAATCACTTTACCCTGATTCCTCAATTTATGAATAAGGAGACCATTGAAGTGGAACGTTCTAACACATGGGGTGGAACAAAACCTGTGCAACATGTCATTAATGAAGGTCACTGAAGCAAAAAGTGCAAGTAGCTTCACAAGTCAGCTAGGTGATGCTCCACATTGGTCTGATTTTCGACGTAAATCTAACACAATGGATTCTTTTATGAATTCTTCCTCCATGTGCTGTTCTTCAAAGGACTTGTTCTCTTTCAAGAAGACATTATCCTAGAACAGAACCAATCAACTTGACGACAGAATGGAAACCTGTGTTCATTTGGTTTTCAAAGATGCTGATGCATCTTGGAGATGATTGCAAACAATTCTTTTGTAATGGCTCATCCTGACAACAAATAGACATGAAAGTGATATGGTCAAGGCTGGTCTTCAGTCGTCAAAACTTAATCATGTTTGAGGTGACCCTTTCTGACTGGCAGTTCACATGCTGAGCTCATTTCCCACTAAGTTGTACACACTGGCTCCCCAATGCAAATTTAAACAGCCTGCAGTCAACCTCAGCTCATCCATCATATCCTTGTGTGCAGGTGAGGTTAGGGGAGGGGACATCAAAACTCAGGGAAATGCTACATTGAAAATTCTAGGATTCTAATTAATGGCATTCACAAATATCTTGAAAAGATTCTATGAAATTGCTGGGGATTGTGAGGAATTCTGACTCCAGAGTGCTAATGAATATTATACAGTTGAATTATAAAAACAGAGAGAAACCTTGAGCATTTTAATTGATATGATTTTATGCCATCTATGCTATTACTGTGCATGTCAGAGACTTAAGGAGCAGACGATCACATTTTATTTAAGGCCACTTTGGCATCTTAGCAATCTGCTGAAATTTAATTTGAAGATGACATTCTTTGACATTTTTTATTGACATTTTTGACATAAAGTAATTCTATACTGACAGAAAATGGGCAATAAGATTTTTGCTGGTAATTTTCTCTCCTTTTAAAGATTTATTATTAAAATGTACAACATTGATTAAATTAGTGTAAACAGCGAATAAGAAAATTTAAACATTAATCTCACAAGTAAAATCAACCAATTATCCTCTAGACCTAAAGGTATGGAATTCATTTATGACCCTTGTGACTCTCTCACTGCAAAGGTTTTGACTTGATGGCTTCCTCTTTTAATCCAAGGGTATATTGACACACTGCCATTTTGATACAATGCCATGAAGCTTAAGGGGGAACCCCAGTGAATCACCAGTATTACCATTTCTAACGAGATCAATTATGGTCGGTGCTTTTCATAAATGTCTAATCAGTGAAGGTACTGTATGTATTATGAGTGCAGGTTACGCCTGAAAGCAAGGATTTCCTATTTCCATTTTTAAAAAATCTCCCTAGCCAACAGAGTCAAGTTACTTTTCAGAACACAGAGTAATCTGTGAAAATCCATACAAGGCCAACATAAAAGTGCTCTGATCAAACTGATAATTGGATTTTTCAAAAGCATGGATTCTCAAACCGTCTTTTATTGTCCAGTGCACGAAGGCTATACATGTGTTTCCTGGATCTGTGTTCAGCCTCTCTGAAGAATCAGAAAAGAACACTGCACCTAAACTAGTGAAGAGAGTACATTGAGTAAAGGAATCGGGAGGTCATGTTGTGGCTGTACAAGACATTGGTTAGGACTCTTTTGGAATACTACATCCAGTTCTGGTTTCCCTGCTATAGGAGAGCTGTTGCGAAACCCGAAAGGGTTCAGAAAAGATATTACATGCAGCTTGCCAGGGTGGGAGGGTTGGAGCTGTCGGGAGAGGCTAAATAGTTTGGGGCTATTTTCCCTGGAGTATCAGAGGCTGAGTGGTGACATTGTAGAGGTTTATAAAATCATGAGGGGTATGGGCAGGGTTTAGGGTGAGAGGGGAAAGATTCAATAACGGAACCTAAGGGGCAACCTTTTCATGCACAGGGTGGTGTGTGCATGGAATGAGCTGCCAGTGGAAGTGGTGGAGGCTGATACAATAACAACATTTAAAAGGCATTTGGATGGGCACATGAATAAGAAGGATTTAGAAGGACATGGGCCAAATGCTGGAAATTGGGACTAGATTTATTTAGGATATCTAGTTGGCATGGGTGAGTTGGACAAAAGGCTCTATTTCTGTGCTATGCATCTCTTTGACTCTATGACTGTATGACTCTGTGCTTGACAAAGCTACTTTCTTTAACTACTGGTTCATGATTTCCCATCAAATTGGTGCATGTAGCCACTTGACGAAGACAGGAATGCATGTGCATGGCTTTATGGAGCAATGGTAGTGTGCACAACTCTAGGTAAGAAGGTTGTATGTTCAAAGCACATCAAGCTCGTGGAATTTCTGGGTATTATTCAAGACAGAGAGTTTATTGTGTGAAGATGCTCGTGCCATGTTGAATTTCAAGGGTCTTGTTGCACAGTGCCAGTGGCCCTACCTCGGAGCTATGAGATCCAGGTTCAAGCCCCAGCTGCCCTAGAGATGTACCGTAATGTGTCTGAACAGATTGATGAAGATAACTCCCTCCTTGGATGGTGGAATGCAAGGCTGTACAAAATGCTCCAGGTGAGATTTCACCAAAATATATAAATGTTTCACATGGATGAAGAGACTGGTGAAACTCTCCTGGCTGATATATAATGAATCGTTTCTTTGGATTAGGCACTGCAGTTAACAGCAATACTGAACCTTACCTGGCACAAGGAGAGAAAACTGAAGGAACGTTTGTTTTTGTAAAGTATATTATCATTATAACCTCATGGTCTGAGGAAAATTGAGTTCAGGCATGTCCTTGAGTTCAAGATTTAGAAAAGCATTAAATGTCCAGTTACAAAGAAATTTCATTCTTCATAGCAATATTGGAGAGAAGCCCAATATTGATGCCAATTTTGTCAATGTGCAACAGTCTACAGCTCGCCAGTCAAATTGAAATAAGAGCCTGTTTCCTTCGAACCTTGAACCTACTTTGTCTTTGCACAAAATTCACTATGGTAAGCCAACGCCTCCTTAATTGCTATTTTGATATGACGTTTTTTTGCATTGGAAACATTTCACATTGCATCCTATGTAATCCTATTTGCTAATGGGTTTGCTTATAACATTTTTAAGTGGTAATGGAGACATCTTTCATAGTCAGTTTTCTTTTTACCAACTAATTATATTCATGGACCTGAAGATATGGCGCCCATAGATCACCCTTTCAACAATAAGGGATTTGCTTTGCAAGTCCTCTCCTTGAAATATCAGTGAATCACATCACCTGCCAGTTTTGTTGCGATGCAGTGGAAGCAGCATTAATTTGATGTGAAAATAATCAGTTTTAGTGAATAAAGTGGGTGCGTAATCTATGCAAAATGCCATCTCCTGACTGACAATTACAATGTGGCTGTAATACTTGGCTGGCAGTTTGAAATTCTGATGGGTCACACTCAGCTTCTGCTGAAAAACAGCATCCCCAAATATAACTCTCAGAAACCTAAAATGAACAAGGGGAAAAAAAGTAACCGGTTGTTTCAACCATATGCGTAATTTTGTATCAGGAAATCAGAGGTTGGTGCCATTGTGCTATGGTGTATTTTATCAAAACTGTTTAAGAGATTGAACATACCATACCCTGTAGACAGGTTAGCAATGATGACAGAAAACTTGTACCAATGCCATATGCTGTCTTATACCTGCAATATTTTACTAAATGTGCAACTGCCTTTTTAAAAATTTTATATTGTGTAAAGTAGGTTAAAGATATTTAATTTTGTGGACTTAATATTCTGGCGAAATTCAACATTAATTAATGAAGAAGGGAATATATCAATGGTTTTAATCACTGGCAATAATGAAAGGTTATTGTGGTATTAAGGTAGAATCTCAATTTGAAAATGTTATTTGTTTTCAAGAAAGTATATCTGACTTGTAATTTAGTTGACTGTTCTGAGGGGCACTGTCTTAAGTAGACTTTTCCTCAATCAAGACCTTCCACAACTCTAAGTTAAATAATTAAATGAGCAAAAGACTCTTAAATCTGTTGAATGGAACTTGACTCTCACTGGATATTAAGAATAAACAATCCTTTTTAAACAGAAAAGGTGTAGCTCTGCTCTGTCAATGGGGACTGAAATTCAGGCTTTCTCATGAGGAAACAGAGATAATTCATTTTATCAATCAATAACTACAGTCTGCAGTCAATTAAACAATTATGTGAGAAAAAGGCAGCTGCTGTGAGTATTTAATCCACTGATCCTTGTAAATGCCTTCTTGCAACTTTTGTACCCATTTCATCTCTTTACAATATTATTAATAATATTCTATCCACAAACATCTTGTGTGTCTGGCAGAACCATTTCAATAGGTTTTTTTTAATGTTTGTTTTGCAAGTTGTGGAGATGGTTTTGTGCTTTGGCCTTGAATCAACCGGGAGTTGAATCTGAAGCACTCCATGTGTTTCACAGTGCTAAGCTCAACTGCTGTCAAAATCAAACCACTTTGCTTTAGAAAGTCCAATGCTACAATAATTGTTATCCTTGTCAAAGCATGAAGACCGACATCCCTTCTGGAGCAGACTTGAATTCAAGCATCAGTTATAACATGCCAAGATATTATCCACACTGTCTGGTCCAGATTGGAATCGGAAACTTCATGTGAGAGAAAAATTGCAAGCAAATTGTGATTAAAACTTACCCCCAAAATAACAGTGTGTTTGATTTTCAGAGACTGCTAAAAATATACATTTTTCATTAGCTCTATGGTTCCTCAATAATAATCTTAATAATTTATGTGCAATTAAAAATAAGCTTCTGAGCTGATAAATAGCATGTTGGAGATTTCCAAAAAAAACCCACACTGTTTTGCTTATTTTTAACCCAACTGTGTTATTATTCAGAGGGTCACCCTGTCGAACAAAGTTTGAATTAGGTTTGTTCTTTGCTTCCCCAAAATCCCTCTGATTGTCTGATGCCCCAGTGGAGCTATGTATGGGAAGCCAAAGGGGGAATATTTTAATCACTGGGCTGATTTTTATCAGGAGAGTGGTGACCCCAGTGTCGCGGTGGAAAGCAGATCCTGAGGCAGAGCTTGCCAGCAGCGAGATCCGCTTGGCAATTTTACCACAGGCAGCTTCCTAATTGGCCATCTGTGGGCCTGCCATCCAATTAAGGAGCAAACTTAAGAGACAGAAAATGTGCCTCCTTACCGCTCAGCACTCAAGTTAATCCTTTCTAATACTGTAAACAAAACAGGAATGTTGGCAATGAGAAACAGCATAAGCGGTATTACCCGATATTATTTCAGTTCTCATTCTTTTGTCAAGCTTGTCACTCCCTTCTGAATGTAACTTCCTCCAGCCTTTCGCAACATCAGCACTCTCCACTATTGCCACTTCTGCCTTCAGCTGCCTCAATCCCAAGTTTTAGAAATCTTGCCTGAAACTGCACCACTTCTCTACCTGTCTCTCTCTCTTCCTTTCATATGCTCCTTAAAAACTGCCTTCTTGACCAATTGTGTAGTCATCTGTCCTAACTTTATCATGCTCACATGCAGTATCTATAGATTTTGTATTATTTTAAAGATGCTGTATAAATTCAGGCTTTGATGTTGTATCCACAGATTGTCTGTGGCCATCTAACTCAAAAGACACTTCAGTAGGCTTAGTGTGTGTTTGGACTGGTCAAGGAAGTTGACTCTCATGTTACTGCTATTTTCGATTATGTTTGAATTTATTTGGCCTCTGTTCATTCTAAAACTGATTATACAGCACCATTTAACCCTTTCATTAACTCCTACCAATTACACACATGCACGCTTAGCAAAACTGATGTTGAATCTGAAAAACGAAAACTAAAAATGCGCTCAGCTCTTTCTTTGTCTTGTTGTACTTGTCATGCAGTAAACATGCTTGAAACTAAACTTGGCAATGCAAAACAACATAATTATAGTCATCCCACATGCAGCAGTTTATTTGTTTAACATACCCAATTTTGTTAGTCAAGAAGATATTGTTTAAATAGTTGCATATGTTCAGTTGCCAGTTCTGAGGAACTCAAAATGTAGATTAACTAAATACAGTGTAATCACCAACTAATTAAAACCAACACAAGATTAACTTTAACAGCAGTGTTCCCACCTTTATTTTAAAATTCTCCACCCTCGTGTTTAACAGCCCTGGTCTCTTCCCCAACTTGTTAAATTGTGGAACAGTTTTCTTTTTAATATTTTGTTTTACATAATTCCATTGTCAAATGCACAGTCCAGACTGGTGCTGTTTGGAGTATGTGTAAGCTATATTTTGTAACACACAACACTAAGGATTTATTATCTTCAGTAACACAATGTGCATTACCTAGTTCTGAGTTCATATTCAGCTGCACAGAATATATAATGTACAAAGATTCCTTAGATCTGAAGAAAGAATGATTGGTGGAATATTTAAAGTACTGTTTCCCATCTTGCTACCAAACTGAAGTATCACAAGTCTAAAAGATATATAATGGAAATGAAAACAATCCCCATCGTTGCCCACATTAGCAGGTTTAGATGTGCAGTTATTTCTTTTTTTGAGAGTTTGCATTCTATTTCCTTCCTCATCTTGGATCCAGACGTTTCACTACTCTTGAGGGAGAGGTGATATAGGATCATCTGACTGACTTCAAAAGATGGTTCAATAGCTGCACTTGAGGAAGTGAACAAGTCAAGTTCAGTTTTCCATCCCCCAGTTTCTCCTCATTCTCTCCTCCAGTTGACAATAAGGTGAGGAGCTGATTGTGTGGAGGGGATGACACACTGTTGTAACACTACATCTCTCAGGTTGTCGAAATTTCTTCATGCTGCCCTATTGCTTATGTTAATTTGTTTGGAGAAGGCTTAACATTCATATCTGATCTCAACTAAATGTAATTTTTTTCAACGATACAGCGAGCCATTGAGAAAGATAGGCATCTGTGCTGTCCTGACTGTTGCCCCATACAATAGTTGGCAAGTTCACAAACAGGATGCTGATGTGAGCTTACCTCTAGCAGGGTGTTTTATTTGATGTAACAATGCTTATATTATCTCCCAAAATACAAGAAACTGGACATGTATATTGTGGTATTGAAGAATCTAATAAACATTTATTACAATTAACTATCTTGCACAAACAAAACATTCTGCATGCATTTAAATGTCTGATCCAACAATTGTTAATAACAGAAGAGCATGCTTCCAGAAGAGTATCATGCTTAAAGTGATGTGAGATACGGTACAGTATGAAATCTATGCCCTCCAGTCACATGCAAAGATACAGTAAATATATCATGAGCATATGTCGTGAAGATTTTCTGACATACTGATTTTGAGGTACAAATTTGGATATCAGCTTTGATGATGGTGTTCATCATGGCAGAGAGTTAGTCAGTATTCAGTCTCTAGAACAATGTTCTCTCTATGCTGCATCGATAAACAGCCAGTCCAAGGGTCCGTACATGGTGATCAGCATGCCAAGACTTTTCCCAGCATTGACTTACAGTTTTGGAAGTCACGGCTGTGTACACAGATCTCAGAGGTCCTACCAAATCAAAAAATTTCGAGGGAACATATCTCTAGAGTCAAAATTTAAAAATGATCATTTTAAGTAAGTTGTCAGAGATAGGCAGGATGTAAAACTGTGTCTCAGTAAGAGTTAGTAACAAAGGAGATAAGATTAGTCATTTCTATTTGTAGACTATACCACTTCAAAATGCCATTATCAATAGCATCAGTCAGAGATTGTTTGTTGAAAGAACTTTTATGTCTAACTTTGAATGCTCTATGACTGTAATGAGCATCTTTGAGCCACCACAGCATGGAAATCCTGTGCTGTTGAGAGAGAAATGTCTTAAAAACAGAACATCTTTAATAAGAGTAATTGCTTGATGCTCTGTTGACTGAACTCAGTCAGATGCTTTTTGTCAGTCTTGTGTATAAAGCTCACTTGGGCTCAGTTATTACATTTTGAACTATGAAAAGGTTTTGACGATTGATTGTTACTCCACCTAACTCCTTTGTAACTCGACAGTGTAGTGTTCGTGCTGCAAACAATGTGGCAGAAGCTTATGTGTTTACCTGTTTTTGTACTGCTCTGCTGGTTGGTGTAGGTGTACAGATCAGCAACAGTGTGGTGCAAAAATGACAAGAAAACTGGGGTTAATCAGTTTTCAAAAACTAAAGATAAAATGAATTGTACTTAACTGTTTTAAATTACATTTTTTGGAATCTACATGGTGTGTCTTATTCCCAACACACACACCTCTTTTGTCCTGAGATTTTATTTTTTGTAGAATTCTCACTTTTTTTAAAACGTCCATTTTCTCATGTTCTTAGATAACTACTGTTCTTAAAACAAAACATTATTTTCAGCTGTATCCTTCTTGGAAGGCCAATAAGTTAAGGATTTTTCTCCCGCAGCAGCAATAGAATAAATACATTTTTAATGTATTGCTTCAGATTCATCCTCAGGGCTGAAAATATAAGTAATTAAAAATGTCCTAGAATGTTTGTGTACTGTACCTGCTGTGAATGTGACTTCCCTGTTGCTAACCAGATGACATTCCAACACGGTTTCTACTTTGAATCTGCTGGGTTTGCTGAATGAGTCATACACACCAGGACATACACCAGGCAGGCGAAAGCCTCCATCTCTAAAGATGTGCAAACTACAGAAGAGACTGAAAACACATTATCTCTGTAAGAATGTGATGACCAAAGAGCAGACCACCCTAATATGCTGGTTCATATACAAATCTGAATGGATAAGAGGAAGAGAAGTCTTTTTATTTCAGTTACTAGAATATGTGTTCTTTTTACACAGACTGATGTTGCATCATGTCCCAATTCTCAGTCTGTTCTCTCTCAGGTTCTGCTCTTAATTAGTGCTAATTAGACCTCATTAACATGCAAATGAGTCTTTAATTAAAAAAGCAAGATAAATATTGATACTAATTTGTATACAAAATTTCATGAAATTGAGTCATTGGCATTGCAATATTTGCCTGAAACTTCTTAATAAGAGTGAATTAACCCACATTTGCATAAATTAATTAGCCCTCATTATGAATGGCAATGATAAAGACTGCACAGGGTGCATCTCACTTCTAACAATGGTGTAATGACTGAGGCCTGCCAACAGCAACACAATAATATAACCCCAATTATGATGACAGAAAATTATTCAAGTAACACTTACAGTAATCCAAAGGAATTTCTACAATGGGAATGAAATTCATGCTGTATTACAAGTGATGCTATTTCTGTCTTATCAACATGTAATCCTGTTCTAATATTTTCCTATTGTCACATTATTCCATCCCCATTAATACATACAAGATATTCTTTCCCTACTGTAATATCATCCTTTTGCCCAGTCTTCTGAATGCTGCATTTCCACATAATGCCCTGTATTATGTTCTTATTCAACCCTAAAAATGCTGGTTCATTCCCAATGCATTGATTAATTAACTTAATTGTATGTTATTTTTATAACTCTTAGGATAATTATTTTCTGGGAGAAAGTGAGGACTGCAGATGCTGAAGAGTCAGGGTCGAAAGTGTAGCACTGGAAAAGCACAGCAGGTCAGGCAACATCTGAGGAGCAGGAGAGTCGATGTTACGGACATTTCTGATGAAGAGCTTATGTCTGAAACATTGATTGTCCTGCTCCTTGGATGCTGCCTGACCTGCTGCGCTTTTCCAGTGCCACACTTTTCGACTCAGAATTATTTTCTGGTTTACTCTGCCACTGCATTTAATCAATACCAAGATATCAATGATATCAATGAAAGAGCATTGAACCTTCCAATTGGATGTAACAATGAGTAGTGTCATGCAAGGTTTGGTGTTTTGCATTTGCTATGGTGAAAGGTGGCTTGATGGAAGAAAGATTCTTCCTTTGAGCAATGAAGTGAAAAATTTGAAGGAGTTGCTGTCTTTTTTTTTTGCATCTACCTGGCAGTTGCTTCAGTTCCTGGTGCAGTTTTCTTTCATGCTGGCAACAAATCAAATTTCCATTTTGTGTTGTGCCTAGTGGCCTAAGCAAGTCATTGACTCATACTCTGTGGGAATCCAAAAAAACCTTGCTCCCTGCGTCATGCTGAGCATTAAAGCATTTATATATTCTGTATTTAAGAGGTAGGCCAGGACAGGAATGATAATAAAATGGGTACACTGAATCTCATATAAAGAGGAAGAAAATATTATTAACAAGATAAGAAATGTTATCAGTAGTAAGCTAAATTGAATCTAGCACCTTTTGGAGATGCTCTTCATCTGATGTTTCATCAACAAAAAGTAGCAAATACAGTTAATTGACACAAGGTCCTTCTGAGCAACATAGTGTAGACTTCTTCATTCTAAACTGATTGGTCTAATCTGATGTTAAAAGCGATCTGGGGATTGCAAGACTCTCTGTGAATAATGATCTGTTTTGCCACCTTAAGACTTGACAGTCAAATGAATCTTGACACGTTAAAATCCCTGGCGATGGCACCTCCTCATTCACTATTGATTAGCTTTCTTTCCCAATCATATTCACATCACTGGGCAGTTGGATTTTCTTTCCATGATACAAAATATCATGCTGTGATCTCGGGCCGATGTGAAGGTCCAAGCATTTTTAAGGTTAAATTTTTTTGATGGCTAGCCCTTTGGGTGCTGCAAGATTTTCCTACCAGTTAATGAGATGAATTTACAAGAGAAACTTTTGAAGAACAATGCACCACATTTATATCCTTGGAGATAGCTTTGCATTCCAGTTGAATGCTGGAAATGTATTCTTTATTTCCCTGGAAATTTCAGACTTGAATCTGGATTATGCTTGTATCAGAATTTTTGTAGACCCAAAAAGAATGACAAATCGCTTATATTTGTAGTCTGCTCTGAACATTTGCATTTTCAGCCTGCTTTATTCATCAACTCTGCAAGTCAAACTGAGTCACAATAGTACACTTCTGCTATGATGAAAATATTATCAAAATAATCTTTAACAAACCTTGACTACTCAACATTTGAATGTCAGTAATAGATTTCTCTAAGTGGCAATATTAACAGCAAGAATAAGAATGGTGTAATGGCATAATGGCATAATTTTGGAATACTTAGTAAATTGCTGTGTCTAAATCAGAAACTCCATATAATAGCACTGACAGAAAAATTATTCTTCCTGGAAGTCTATAAGTAGACTTGTATTTGCCAGTAGTCATGGTACTGTAACATATGCAGTGTATGAAGTTTGTTCATTAAAAAATACATAAGCGCACAAAATTTTGGAATGAGTTTCACAAGTGAAGGAACACCAGAGTCGCCTTCATGTGTGACATATCAGCTATTTATGTTTGTTCCATCAATGCATGCTTTTGATTGAATATTAAATCAGTCCCTATCTATTCATACAGATTTTGTTTCTACATTGAGTTCTTGTTTGCTGTGAATACACGTTGGTTTTGTCTCACATATATTAGTTGTTCCCTTTGTTCACACATGTTGATACTTTGGGCAGTGAGATTAGCTGTTCACTTGGGACACGAGGTAATGACATACACTGTGTCGAGAGTTTCCTTACAACCAACTGCAAATTATTTCTTGATAATACTGCAGTAATGATGTCACAAAGGAGGTTAATTCTCTCTTGTAAACACCATAGCTCACAGCACTGTTGCCATGCAACTCCCCAAACAGTAGTAAGGAACAGAAGTGGTAATTCTTAATTTAAAAAGCAGAAACTGTGAATGTTATGTAAAATATTAGACATTAAGAATTGAGATCAAAGCTGTAATCTAATTGTGGATTGCAGGTAATATTTTCAACACATTTCAACTTCACTCTAACTGTTTATAATGTTGTTCAAACTCAATTACATTATAGCTACTTGTTTTTTTTTATTTGTATTTTCATGAGCTTTATTTGCTTGTCAAAATCACAAGAAAACAAACACTGCAGAACCTGCATTTAATATGTGCAAACAATTCAAAACTCTACCTTTATGAAATAGGAGGCTTAAAAAAAAGTAACTGTAGATATTATATAACCCGTGCAATACAACAGCTATGAATAAGCAGCAGCAAAACATTTTGGTAGGGTTTCAGGATTTATGCAAGGCAATTTTATTTTTTCCTTTGTCATTCATTGTCTCATTGTGCGGTACTAACACTGTTTTCTTTTATGTTTCTAGCTTTGGCATTAAGCCCTCTCTGGTTGGGTACATCATAGTCATATTCTGGTCAAATGTTTTAAAAGAGAGGTTCTTGGAATGCCTCTGGACGATGTTGCCAATTTGTGGAAAATGGTCGAGTTTGTGTTCTGAAATCTCAAACCTGATTGAACAACCCAAACTCATTTTGTTTTCAAGTGGGAGAGAAGGGAGATATTCACTTAGCTGCTTGTGCTACATGAAAATGCAGGTCCTAAAGGAAAAATTAGTGTGTGCTAATCCACAGTGCTACTCTGTCAACCAACTGTAGCAGTTTTTGTTACTGTATCCCTTTGTCATTGAACAGTTGTAACCAGGGTCATCATGTAAATGTTTTGTACAAATTTTAAAATACTATCATTAAACTGTTTAACATGTCAAATGATTCAAAGAATAAAATTAAGGAAAGCAATGTACCTTGAATAGATACTCCAAATGACCTGATCAGGAATGAATACAGACATATATATAAATCTATTATTAGTTATGAGCCTTGTATGCATGTACCCAGTGGTTTACCATTCATGTGTTTAGTGATTTAATGTGAAATTGGTGCGGAAAATATGTTTGAATTTATTATATTGTTAAGCATCAGAAAAGGAAGTGCTACTTACGAGTATCTCAACATCTTCATTAGATCACAGCATGTTTAGTCAGCTATTCAAAATAACCTTTTAATAAATGTCCTTCTAGTTTGACTTGTCAAAAAAATAATTGAGATAAACCAAATTCATGCTGGTTGCAGTGTTTGTTGCATTCTGAGCACAGCTTCCGAGTTATGTTCGGAGACCTCCTTTCCTTTTGGGACAAAATACATATTCCTTGTGCATCTTCTAATGATGCAACATCCTTCTTGTTTCTACAGCTCAGAATTTTAATTTTCAGATTTCAAAGTGAAACAGTAAGTTGTCAGTCAGATGGGCCTACCGTTTTTTCTGGTAATCATTTTGTTTCTGTAAGAGTCTAGAATGGAATAATCGGTAATGTAATATAATTAAATGAGAAGAATCAGTGGAAGTCTTTGGAGATCATCTGAACTGGATGATCGCCCAAAGTGTGTTCTTTTCTAAAGCTGTAAACAGCTTTTTTGTGAACCAATGCTGTAGATGTTTAGCAATGTGTATTCTGGTATAAAACTCTGTTGATATTTATAGCTTTAATAGAATTAATTTAATCTACCCAGCAGTTTGACTATTTTGGAAATCTGTTTACCATATTGTAATATTTCTTTGTCGTGTTTGGGTTGTGGCCATTCATGGAAAGACAAACCTTTTATTGCTGGTCCATAATTGCCCATGAAAAGGTCTTGGTGATTGCCTTCATGATCCAGTGCAGTCTTTATGGTGAATATACTCCAATATACTTAAGCAGTGCTAGGATTTTGACCCAATGTCAATGAACAATTTATGTGATATATGACCAACTTGGATTGTCATACGTTTGCTGCTCATGTTCTTCAAGTTGATAGAGGTCATGCACTTTTCATTTTACCAGAAGCATCAACAGCAACTGTGTATAGTCAGGCAAAGTGTTTTTGAACAGACCTTAGTCATTGATGAGCAAGCATATTCTTCAGAGGGAACCAGGGTCAGCTCAGGACAACTACATTGTTGCCGCATGACAAATGAAGATTATATTTGTTGTTACCCAGGTCCATGCACAGGATGTTTAAATGAACAATCCATTCAGTGACCAAATCAGAAAACCTAGTAGCTAATGAAGCCCCATTGACACAAACTAATAATTTGCTTACTAGAGATAGCTGTTTGCATCAAATGATGTCAATAAATCATGGATACTAATTATGAAACTAATTGACAATTTGTCTGATGGCCAATTTATATTGACAATCATTTTTTGACACCACAAGACCAGTCCTAAAAACCTTAACTATATTGAATGACGTTGATAATCGATTGTTTAGATTTATCAACTGGAGATAATTTGATTGACAAATAAACCAGCAATTGTATTAGTAATTTCTGTTAATAGGACTTGCTACAGTAAAGAATCTAATCTAAAGAATCTAAAAGAATCTATCAAGAACAATAACTTGCATTCAAGCATTGCCTTTTAAAGTAAGCAATATGTTCCAAAGTATTTAAAAAATGCTGCGTGCATTTTGATAAAATTTTTGTTTTGCTTATGGGGGAATCTACAATGTTGTAACAAAAGCCTTGAACTTCCTCCCTAACCATCATGAAACTATTATGTTCAAGAAAGCAGCTCACAACAACTTTTTGACGGACATTTAAAGATGAGCTAAAAGTGCTAATCTAACCAGTAATATTTACATCCTGTGAATAAATTTTGTAAAAAAAAAGGATAATTTCTTCATTTATTTATATGTCAAGATATGAATTAGGAGAAAGAGTAGGCTGTTTACCACCTCAAGCCTGCTCTGTCCTTTAATACAATCACGGCTGATTTGAATATAATCCCAACTCTGTGCTCGCACTTTGCCTCGTACCCTTTCATCCCTTGCTTGGCAAGGCTCTATTTACCTCTGCCTTAAAATATTCAGAGACTCTGCTTCTACCACCTTTACAGGAAGAAAGTTCCAAAGTCTCTCAATCCCTTGAGAAAGATATTCTTATCTGAAATGGTTGGCCCTTTGTTTTTAAACAATGGCTCCAGCTGAGAGTTCCAGATTCTCCCACAAGAGAAAACATCCTTTTGGCATCTGACCTGTCAACACCCTTCAGAATCTTATGCGTTACAATCAAGTTCCCTTTTCCCCTGCTAAGCTCCAGTAAATACAAGTCTAGCCTGGTCTACCTTTCCTTACACAACAACCTCCCCATTCCAGTTATTAGTCCAGTAAACCTCCGTTTAACGTTTCCAATACATTTATATCTTCAAATAAGGAGACCAATATTATGCATAATACTCCAGATGTGGTCTCACCAATGCCCTGAAAATATGAAGCATAACTTCCCTAATTTTGTATTCCATTCCTCTTGGAACAAACAGTAACATCTTTCTTGATTAGTTGTTGTACCTGCATATGAACCTTTTGTAATTCATGCACTAGGACACTCAGCTCCCTCTGCAGTGCCGAACTGGGCAATCTCTGACCATTTATACCAAATAATTCTTCCAAAATTAATGATTTCACATTTTCGCATATTCTTCTTCATTTGTCAGGTCTTTTCTCATTAACTTAACCTAATTAAAATAGAACTTATCATTCTTTGTGTCATCAACAAAATTTAGCAACTTTATCTTTGGTCCCTTCTTTCAATTCATTTATTTAAATAGGAAAATGATGAGGTCCCAGCGCATCCTTGTGGCAAACCACAAGTATAAGATGTAGCACAGGCAGCAGCGCATTGTAAGCAGTATGGCTGACTTACATGTAGAGCTATTACAGACCATAACTCAGGAAGGTGTGAGCTTCCAATATTTTAGAAGGTTGCCAGACACCCTGCAGTTAGCCAGCATGTGTCCCTCACTCAAGATGGATTCCGACATAGTGGATTAGGTGTTCTGCATCACAAATCATGGGAAGTGCTGTGGCAACTTGTGTAGATACTATCCATATATTGCATTTGTTCAACAGTTTTAATGTGCTTGCTTTGTATGTCAGGCTATGAATCTCTGTGAATGGTTTGAATGTAATACCACAACAATAGATTTGTATTGATATTTGTGAAGGAAGTGCTCCAAAATGGTGTTTTAGCCTGGCTTATATTGTGTGCATGGACTTTGGGATTTCTTTTCTCTCAAGACAAGAGCATCTTAAGTTAGAAACTAGCATCCCCTTCTTTCAATAGCACTTCTATATTTAGGTGATGGCTTTAATGAAGAGGATGATTCCAAAGGAGTGGCATTGAGACATTAAAAAAAATGCTTTGTTGAAAGGTGAGAAAAGTTAATATGAAGAGAAAAGCTTTATAGTGGAGAGAGAGGTAGAGAGCCAGAGGAATATAGCAAAGGAACTCCAGACTGTGAACTGTAAGTAAAACGAGACATAACTGCTCAGGGGCAAGGGACACATGGTGCCAAAGAAGTCAGGGGTGATTTTCCCCTCTCTACGGACGGAGGAATGTAATGGCAAGGACATTGATTGAGCCAATCTGGAGTCAGGGGTTCGGAGCCAGGAAAGTTGATGTTAAAATTCTCTAGAAACTAAAGTTTAATCTGTGAGAAATTCCGAAGGTTTCTCAATAAGCTATTCTTGGTCCTCCTTGAACAGTTCACCCAAGTGGGTTGCTGACAGTGTGACAGTTCTTCACACAAAAATGCACAATGTTAAAGTCCAATGTAACTAGATTGATAAACTGCAGAGTGAACAGGCAATTGAGATGAACAGTGACAATTAATGCCTAGAAGGAGACTTTTTGTGATTTTACATCCAGGAACAATCCAGGATTTGTAAGACATATACTCTGAAAAGTTCTGCAGTAAGAAAATCTGGTGTTTATAGCAGATGACTTGCATTATGCTGTAACAACTGATGTCATTAACACAAATCTATGCTGTTAGTGCTTTTATTATTCGTTGACGGCATATGGGTGTCAGTGGCTTGGCCAGCATTTAATGTCTTTCCTTAGTTGCCCATGAAATGTGATGGTGAGCTGCCTGTTTGAACTGCTGCAATTTATTTGGTTTTGGTAGACCCACAATGCCATTAAAGAGTGAGTTCCAGGCTTTTAACCCAACCCTGAAGGGAAAAATATATATTTCCAAGTCAGGTTTGGAGATAAACTTGCAGTATTTTTTTCCCCCATGTATCTGCTGCCTTTATCATTCGAGATGGTAAGGTTTGTGGATTTGGAAGGTGCTGTCTCAGGAGCCTTGGTAAATGTCTGCAGTGCATCTTGTAGACAGTATGCATTACTGTTACTAACTGTTGGTGGTGGAGAGAGTGAATGTCTGAGGATGTGATACCAATCAAGTGGCTGCATTGTCCTGGATGGTGTCACATTTCTTAAGTGCCGTTGCACTCATCCAGGTGAATAGGAAGTATTCCATCATTAATTACAACATTAATTTCTGTCCTTAGCTAGAAATGATGCTATAATAATGAAGACTAATGAAATATTTAGAAAAGCTATCATTTCATCTCGTTCAGGGCAAACAGTTGCCTTTGTACTCTTTAGCGTGAGTGATGAGGAACAGTACTATACATAACAATTTGGTTAAATTGTGGAGGAACACTAATAATATGAGGAGCTGCTGGTTATTGCAGGTTGCTTTGCTTTGCTTGTTTTTTTGAACCCACGTAACTGAAGAGCACTGTCACCTGATAACTGTCTACCTCAGATATGATTTGGATTTTGGTGGATAGTTTGGAAGGTCCTAACACTGCATTGATTCCCTCTTCCATAGAGGCTCATTACTCTCCAGAGTCATGTCAGCCTCTGATTCTAAGGTTACGCTCTAACAATAGCAAAAATACAAAGGGAAACTGTTTCATGCTAATACCATACTTGTTATACAGCCTGAAATCTTCTAAATCTGAAATTGGAATAGAACATAATTATGATCAAAATGAAAATTTGTTCCAATTGACTTCAGTGTTCTTATATCTATTGGCATTCAACTATCAGAATTGGACCTTTGATTTATCTTCAACAAAATACCAGCATTTCTAAGTAACTGTCCAGACAATGAACATTGATCTGAATCATATTTCAAAAAGATATGTACCTCCCAACCTCCCTTAAGGATACTTTTTTTCAAAACACATTTCTAGGTTATTTGTACAATTGGTGCTAAAGATCCCAAACTTTCAAGCCTAAAATGCATTCAGTGCAGCGAGTGTTTCTGTGACATTCTGAGCTTGTTTTATGCTAGAAGCCAGACTTGTCTAGAGGTTGAATTATAATCACCATTGAGTTACTAATTTTGCTTGTTTGTAGGCCTTTTGAAGAGGCTCCAAATATTAAACTGAAACATTTTGGACAATAAGCAAGGGTGATGTTTGGAGGGTTTTTATTTTCATTTCTTGAGGAACTGACTTCAAAAACCACCTTAACAAGAGAATAGTTGTTGGCAATGTTTACAAGTTATTGTCAGGAAGTTAACAGCAAATTATTAACAGATTATGGCAACATTAACTAAAGTAAAAACAGAAAATGCTGTAGAAATTCAGCAAATCTGGTAGCATCTGATAAGAAAGAAACAGAGTTAACGTTACCAATTCTGTGGACTTGAAATGTTAACTCTGTCAGATCTTGCCAGACCTACTAATTTTCTCAGGAATTTTTATTACTTCTGATTTTGAGCATCCACCGTAGTTTGCTTTTATTACATTAATGAAGATGTTTTTATTTGTGATTAACACATTTTCAGCTGTTCAAATTAAACTTTTCCAAGCTACCACACTTAAGTATGTCAATAAATAGTTTTTAAAGCAATTTTATTTTTAAATGGTGTTTTAATACCCTGCCTGATTGTGCTAGTTCATGACACATGATGCATTTGTCAATTTACAAGAGTGTTTGCACAGAAATTCAGGGTGGGTGAGGGAAGGAGCAGTTTTCAAAATGACCATTATTTGCATAAGAATTGCCAATTGCACTTAAAGTGGAAATTCTACTCTTATAACACAAATAATTACCAAACTGAACACAAAAGACTTCTAAAGCAATTTTAGAGAGGGAATATGTTTTGTCTTTTTGCAGTTTGTGTCCTATTAACGATATCACTCTATTGAATAACTTCAGTTTAAGGCATAGCATGGTCGTGGTAATGTCTTGAATGTGTAACTTGAAATTTATTCATCCATTGGAAAAGCCCATCACAAATGGCTGCCATGCAATTTAGTCAAATTAGTTGATCGATTAATATGGAAGGAGCCATAAGACTGAGAAGATAACAAACTGTCTGCATAGAAAGGTGTCTTGGTTTCTATTTCACCGATTGGCTTGGATCCATGTTGACATTGTTAGCAGTGGATGGTTATTTAAAGGTGAAGGATAGATAATAAGAGCATGAGTTTCCCTTTTAATAATGAAAGGTGTGAGGGAGAGCATGTTAGGTGGTGACTAACCCGTAACCCTACTGCTGAGAAAACTCAACCTCTTGTGCATCAATCAGTTTATTAAGAACTGACAGTCAGAGCATTGGTGAGTTTCTCGGCCTATCAAAGTTCTCAACACTGGCATCCCCGGTCACCAGCAGCTGCCAGTCAATCAGAGGCCAGTAACTCTCGGTCCTCAAGGCTGATGGTCAAGGCTTACTCCTTAGGACATCCATCAGCATGAAGGTAAGATCTCTCTGTCTGTCTGTCTGTCTGTGTGTGTGTCTCTCTCTCTCTCTCTCTCTCTCTCTCTCTCTCTCTCTCTCTCTCTCTCTCTCTCTCTCTCTCTCTCTCTCTCACACACACTCACTCACTCACACTCAAATCTGTGCCTCTGATTGCGGGGCGGTTGGAAACTTTCCTCCTCAACGTGGCTGATAAGTTGGTCCAGTTTCCCAGTTAGAATACGAGCTCCTTTTCTCACCAATACGGCAAGCAGGTAATAAGGGAAGTGGCCAATGGTCCTAATTGATAGCAGATTAAAAAAGTCACCTGTGCTTTCTCATGTCCAACACTTAATTGCTGAGGTGGCAAGAAAGAGGTAAGTATTCTGCCGAATCAACCTGCACCATAATGCACTTTGCTTGCCCCCTCTCTTTGCCGCTTCCAGGAAGGGGAAATTTCCACTCTGCTTTCTTTTCAGAAAGCAGATTGTAATTGAATTTACTGTAGAGAAGAATGACTGAAACTAAGAGCAAACTGTTGGTTTATGACTTTACATTGATGTTTTGTGCAGTTGAACCTTACAATCAATGGAAAATGAAGTTGATATGTGAACATGGATTAAGTCTTTGCCAAGAAAGAAACAAACTGTGACCTTGACACTGTCACTTCCTACTAGAAGCAAGATGAGCTGCACTGTGCTCAGAGCTAGGATCTCAACAGTTGGAAGCTGAGGACATTTTAGAAGTTCTATTAAAATTATGGAAAATAGTCCTGCCGACTACAGTGATTGCTTAGCAGTTAGTGGGCAGCACAGTGGCACAGTGGTTAGCACTGCTGCCTCACAGCGCCAGAGACCCGGGTTCAATTCCCGCCTCGGCGACTGTGTGAAATTTGCACATTCTCCCCGTGTCTGTGTGGGTTTCCTCCGGTTGCTCTGGTTTCTTCCCACAGTCCAAAAATGTGCAGGTTAGGTGAATTGGCCATGCTAAATTGCCCGTAGTGTTAGGGGCAGTGGTGAATGTAGGGGAATGGGTCTGGGTGGGTTGCGCTTCAGCGAGTCAATGTGGACTTGTTGGGCCGAAGGGCCTGTTTCCACACTGTCAGTAATCTAATTTAATATATAAAAAAGTAATCTAATGATAAAAATGATGTATTAAATGCATATGAGGCACTAATAATAGGATTTAACAAGATTGCAAAAATTCTGCTCGGAGAATCTTAATTCACAGCTTGCCTTTAAACTTGCAAACTATATTTAAGGTGTAAAACATGGACATATTAACTAGAGTTAGACTTTTACAAAAACAAACTTCTGTAACCTATCAGAAGCCATAAAAATGATTATTGGGAAAAAATTAATTCCTTGCAGCTGTAATGGCTCAAGTGGGACATTCAGTGACCCAAAGAATGTTAGTGGAAATGCAAGGCTGATAGTGTGGTGCTGGAAAAGCACAGCAGGTTGGGCAGTATCCAAGGAGCAGCAGAATCGATGTTTCGGGCAAAAGCCCTTCATCATGATTCCCGATGAAGGACTTATGCCCGAAATGTCGATTCGCCTGCTTCTCGGATGCTGCCTGACCTGTTGCACTTTTTAAGGACCACACTCTCAACTCTGATCTCAAGCATCTGCAGTCATAGAGTCATAGAGATGTACAGCACGGAAACAGACCCTTCAGTCCAACCCGTTCATGCCGACCAGATATCCCAACCCAATCTCGTCCCACCTGGCAGCACCTGGCCCATCTCCCTCCAAACCCTTCCTATTCATATACTCATCCAAATGCCTCTTAAATGTTGCAATTGTACCAGCCTCCACCATTTCCTCTGGCAGATCATTCCATACACGTACCACCCTCTGCGTGAAAAAGTTACAACTTAGGTCTCTTTTATATTTTTCCCCTCTTATTCTAAACCTATGCCCTCTAGTTCTGGACTCCCAACCCCAGGGAAAAGACTTTGCCTATTTATCCTATCCATGTCCCTCATAATTTTGTAAACCTCTATAAGGTCACCCCTCAGCCTCCGACTCTCCAGAGAAAACAGCCCCAGCCTGTTCAGCCTCTCCCTGTAGCTCAAATCCTCCAACCCTGGCAACATCCTTGTAAATCTTTTCTGAACCCTTTCAAATTTCACAACATCTTTCCGATAGGAAGGAGACCAGAATTGCATGCAATATTCCAACAGTGGTCTAACCAATGTCCTGTACAGCCGCAACATGACCTCCCAACTGCTGTACTCAATACTCTGACCAATAAAGGAAAGCATACCAAACACCTTCTTCAGTATCCTATCTACCTGCGACTCCACTTTCAAGGAGCTATGAACCTGCACTCCAAGGTATCTTTGTTCAGCGACACTTCCTAGGACTTTACCGCAGTCCTCACTTTCTCCGAAATGCAAGGCTGCCCAGATACAGGCTGTACGCATCAATATGAAGGGAGGATCAGAACTGAAAGGAGTTATGATAGAGATAATTCTGGTAGTAATAACAGACGACAGGAACTGGGGAGCTATAGTAGTAGACTGAACCATAAAGAAATCACCAAGGTATGGTCCAAGAGTTTTAGATGTGACTGGAAAAAAAATATCTCTCCTTCACTCTTCAGTGTACGAGGCTTGATCTCCTCACTCGATAACAACAGAGTAGGGTATATGTTGGCCCACAAGGTTGTAAATAGTAGTTGAACACAATTTTGCAGCTACTGATAGCCCACACCCCCAATGGATATCCAGTCTAGAGTTTCAAGATCTGCTTGAAATCAATCCTATTTAACACTTTGGTCAATTGACAGCATGATGGATGATGTCCTTAGTGTGAAGACCAAACCTCATCTCCACAAGAACTGTGCAGTGGCTACTCTCACCAACAAGTGTATCTGCAAAGGTCGATTGGTGAGGATGAAGTCAAGTGTGTTGGTCTCTCTTGTTGCCTCACCACCTGCTCTGCACCAAGTCTAACAGTTGCATTGTTTAATTTAATGCTGATAGTCTATTTCACAACAATTTAACACTAGTGCCATGCATATCAAACTTTTCTGACAAAGCAGTGTCATTAAACAAACCCTAAAGAAAACATGTATCATATAGATGGCATGAGGATTATCAACATGTTTTCGAATCAATCAAACCTGTGTTGTCAGCAGAAACATGTATTCTACTGTTCTACGGCCCAAGGAGGGGAGATGGTAACATAATGGTAATATCACGGGGCTAATATTCCAGAACTCCAGGCGAATGTTATGAGGTACATGGGTTCAAATTCGACTGTGACAAATGGAGAAATTTAAAATCAGGTATGAGAAAAGCTAGCCGAATGGTATTTGCATTGCCACTGTCAATACCGTTAAAATAAATCTGTTTCACTGATGTTGTATAGAGAAGGAAATTTGCCATTTTTACCTGTCTAAATCTGATGGATGACCTCCTGGGTCAGTAGGAATGGATCATAAATGCAGGAATACTCAGAAATGCACACATCTCATGAACGAATAAATTATGTTAAATGAAGACAATCCTGAAAATCTATGCATCTCAAAAATTGCTGTAAATGTGTAAGATGGCAAACCAGTTGCATTTGGATCCAAAAGCCGATTGCAAGTATAAACCAATTATTGCAACATAAAACAATTGCTCTCAATTTGGTTTCAATTCGAGACGTACCTGCTCAGTAAGCAACTTTCCGTGGAAACTGATCATAAAACATTGGAAATGATGAGCAGAAAATGCTGTCAAATGTACTACCTAGTACAATTGAATCGGCCTCTATTCACTTGCATTTTGAAGAATGAGTGGGGATCTGATTGAAACATATAAAATAGTAATCAGGACTGGACAGACCAGATGGAAGGAGAGCAAATGATTTGCCTGATTGGGGAATCCTCAATCAGGGGTCACAGTCTCAGGATACCGGGTAGGACTGAGATGAAAAAAAAATCTTGACTCAAAGGGTAATGAACCTGTGGCATTGTTTACCACAGAAGGCTCTGAAGACAGGTCTTGAATGTGTTCAAGAAAGAGGGAGATGTGTTTTTAAATTTTAAAGGCATCAAGGGATGTGGAGAGAAAGCAGGAATATGGCATTGAGATAGAGGATCAGCCATGATCATATTGAATGGTGGAACAAATTTGGAAGATTGAACAGCCTAGTCCTGCTCCTAGATACTTTGTTTTTTCCACGATGCAATGTGTAGTCCTAAATGGAACAAGACATTTCAAAACTTTGAAATTTTTGCATTACCTGAAATATTTGGATGGAGAGGATGGTGGCCCTGATCAGGTGGAGGGAATAGTCACATGAAGCTTCAGCCCAATAATGCATGTTTTAGTGACACACTCATTCAACTGCAGCATGGTGGTTGGTGGATGCATATCCACTTTGCAGACATGGATTAGTTACGGCATTACCCAGATCCTTTAAATAATAAGAATCCAAATGAATATAAAAATTTGAGAGATATCCTTGAGAGATTTCCTTGCTTCAGGTTTGGGGGTAAGAACGTGCAGGAATAACTTAAAAAGGGTATGTTGCCTTGTAAAATAGCTGAGGTAAATCTGATTTATTAACACAGACAAAATATCAAATTAAATCGTCTTATTATTGAGCAAGCCATCTGTTTTAAAAAAGGTTCAAATGAAACTGGCACGCATCTTTACAATGAATGTAAATGTGGTGCATGTGGGATGTCATGTTGTGGCTGTGCAGAACATTGGTGAGGCCAGTTTTAGAATACTCTGTTTAATCCTGGTTTCCTTGCTGTAGGGATGATGTTGTTAAACTTGAAAAGGTTCAGAAAAGATTTACAAGGAAGTTGCTGGGTTTGGAGGGCTTGAATTATAGGGAGAGGTTGGGGCTATTTCCCCTGGAGCATTGGAGATTGAGGGGTGACCTTATAGAGGTTTATAAAATCTTGAGGGGCATGGTTACGATGATTAGCTAAGATCTTTTTCCCAGGGAAGGGGAGTTCAAAACTAAAGGGCATACGTTTAAGGTGAGAAGGGAAAAATATAAAAGGGACCTGAGGGGTGACGTTTTCACGCAGAGGGTGGTACACATATGGAATGAACTGCCAGAGAAAGTATTGGAGGGGGATACAATTACAACATTTAAAATGCATCTGAATGGGTATATGAATAGGACGGGTTTAGAGCGAAATGAACCAAATGCTAGCAAATGTGACTTAATCAGTTTCAGAAATCTGGTTAGCATGGACGAGTTGGACCAAAGGTCAGTTTTCATGCTGTATGACCCGATGACTTGATGATTTGCCAAGGTGGGGTTCTACAGAATTTGAAGTATGAGAATTTGGGGAGATGAAGATCAGAAATCAGAATTCTGAGGCCGAGAAATGTATGGGGTTAAAAATGAAGCATACATCAGGATTGACTTTGAATCAACAGTCTTAACTGGAAAAAGTTAAATCATATCCCAGTAAATTGGGTGAAGATGTCCCAGAGAGTTTATTTTGCATTCAGGGAAGAAATAAAGTGGTTGAGAAATTTGACCAGGCAGTTAAACTGGCTGCATGTTCAAACTAGACCCAGTGCCTGTTATGGCACGTTGAAGGTGAATACTGTAATGAAACATGACACTGTTGAGGATATCTTCAAAACAAATAAACATTAAACAGATTAACTTCAACTTT
The DNA here is from genome assembly GCF_037043375.1 of Chiloscyllium plagiosum. Classification (NCBI taxonomy): domain Eukaryota; kingdom Metazoa; phylum Chordata; class Chondrichthyes; order Orectolobiformes; family Hemiscylliidae; genus Chiloscyllium; species Chiloscyllium plagiosum. The sequence goes on from NW_028270163.1 coordinate 32,544,108, forward strand.
GCTGGAAATGCTAACGTGCATTTTTTATAATGGGTGACCGAGAAGATACAAAGCTAGTCACCGCACAAGCACAGTGGCAACAAATGGGTCTGGAATTTGAAAAGGTAGAGATAATAAATTCTGTAAAGGTCTTGGTTTCTGTTTCACTGGTTTATATCTGAATTGACACACACTCCTGAATATTTCCAGCTTTTTTTTGTTTTAATCTCCGTTTTCCAGCATTTGGATATTTTACTCTTTGTTTCTATTAAGTGAAATGGTTTGATTGGGTCTCTTTGTGGAGGCATATTGACAATAAAGGAGCCATGATGTAGAGATGCCGGTGTTGGACTGGGGTGGACAAAGTCAGAAGTCACTCAACACCAGGTTATGGTCCAACAGGTTTATTTGAAATCGCAAGCTTTCAGAGTGCTGCTCCTTCGTCGGGTGAAGTCATCTCACTTGAAAAAGTAGCAATGCTCCAAAAGTTAAACCTTTTGGACTATAACCTGGTGTTATATGACTTATGGAAATATAGGAAACATAGCACCCCATTTGAAAATATTCTCAACAAACTGGCAAAGTATCACTTGAATAATTCTGTGGTAACTTGACAACTTTGGAAAAGTTCTCCACAAGACAGTAGCTTGCAGCCATGCCCTCTTTTCTCAGTGTTTTATGGAGATGAACGTCAAGACATATGTGCTGAATATTTTGAGACCACAATTGCATGAATAACCTATGATGATTGAAACTTCACCTTATTTGTACTGTGTAGGGCTTGCTCCCTCTCAGCAGGCAACCAGTGGACAGCCTGATTAGTTTAACCCCATCAAGAAAAGGCAACTTAGTTTTAAATCAAGATTGTAGTGCACTGCGAACCAAATTCATGCCAAGTAAATGCATCAGTAATGTAATGCGCAAAGCAGGATGTGGGTATCGCAAATTTGAGTAGTAAATATTGCAAAATTGAAACTTAGATTAAATATAGAACATTATTCTATCTGATGTGGAGGTGTTTGGAATGAGTGACAGGATAAGCTGCTTTATATGGAAATGGGTTTTATGCCAGGTGCCACGTAAGGTGGATTATGTCTTTTTAAAGTAGCAAATTCTAATTATTATGAAAACCAGCTCTAGTGACTCAATGTTTAACTGTTTAATAAGGGAAGGAGCTAAGTAATTTGTAAAATGTTTGCCTTGAAAGCACCAGTTCAGAAGTACCCAACTTTAAGTAATTATCCTTTCTTGGCTCTTTATTTTCAGATTATTTTGCCTCCTTAACATATGTTGTATCTGCTATTTAATATTTCTGCATGATCACGCAGTTTTTAATATGTTACGGGGAGGGATTAAATGAACAAATGAAATTGATTTTACATGCCCTGAGTTTATATCCATAGATATAAGTATTGATATCTTTGCTTTAAATTTCAGCAAAGTGTCACATACATTTTACTGCATACGTATTATATATCTGCGGTCTTTCGAAGAATTTTATTGACCTCAATGCACATTTAATGCAATAACCCCCATTCGAAAAATCTTTTTACTGCCATTCATTACCAAGTTATTTGTTTTTGGAGAAAAGATCAGGTCAAGAAAATGCCTTTGGTTCACTAGCACTTTCTACTACATGTCTTTGGGATCTTGCCAATCAGAAAAACAAATTGGCTGCAGGATTAAACAGACAAAGAACAAAATGAACAAAGAATAGGATAGTACAACAACTAGCCTGCCCAATAAGCCTGCACTGACATATTATGCCTTTCTGAATTAAAAGCCCCTTGCCTCTACACAGTCCATATCCTGTTATTTCCTGCCTATTCATATATCTGTCAAGAAATGTTGCTTTTGTATCTGCTTCGACCACGTCCTCTTCAGAGCATTCTAGGCACTTACCACCATCTTGTGAAAAAATTTGCCTTTCACATCTCCTTTAAACTTTTCCCATTTACCTTAATCCTATGTCTACTCGTAATTTAAATTTCTACTGAGGGAAGAAAGGTCTCCAACTACCCATTCTATCCATCCCTTTCATAATTTTGTAAACATCTATAAGATCAACTCCCAGCCTCTGACGTTCACGTGAAAACAAACCAAATTTGTCCGATCTCGCCTCACAGTTGATATTGTCCAAACTAGGAAACATCCTAGTAAACATTTACCAATGCTCCACAACCTTTTTGTAGTGTGGCAAGCAGAACTGTACGGAATATTCCAAACTTGTCCAAACAAAAGTTTGATATAGCTGCAACAGACCTGCCACTTTTTGTACTCTGTGCTCCAACCAATGAAGGCAAGCATGCCAGATGCTTTCTTGACCACTTTTTCCACTTGTGTTGCTAGTTTCTGGTAACTCTGGACCTGCGTGCCTACATCCCTCTGTATGTTAAAGCCGTTCTGCTGTTAACTGTATATTTCCCTCTTGCATTAGATCTTCCAAACTTCATCACCACCATTTGTCTGGAGTAAACTCCATCTGCCATTTCTCCAACCAAATCTCCAGCCTACCTAGATCCTGCTCTATCCTCTGGCAATCCTCATCACTTCCTACAACTCCCCAATCATTGTGGCATCTACAAATATACTGATCAGGCCACCCACATTCTCCTGCAAATCCTTACAAACAACAAAGGTCCCAGCACTGATCCCTGCAGATCACCACTGGTCTCATGTCAGAAAATCACCCTTCCTCTGCGACTCTGTTTTCTATGACCAATCTAGTTCTGCATTCATCTTACCAGCTCTCTATGGATCCCATGTAATTAAACTTCTATATCAACCTGCCATGATAATCCTTGTCAAAGGCCTTGCTAAAGTCCATATAGACTGCATCCATTGCCCTGCCTTCATCAGTCATCTTTGTCACTTCCTCAAAAAACTCAATCAAGTTTGTGAGGCAAGTTTGGACCCTGCACAGAGTCATCCTGGGTATCGCTAATTATTCCATATTTTTCCAAACGTGAGTTAATCCTAAGAATCTTCCCAATAATTTCCCTACCACTAACAAGGCTCACTGGCTTGTAGTTTCTGAGATTATCCCTGTTGCCCTTCTGAAAGAAGGGAACAACATTGGCTATTCTCCAGTCCTCTGGGATCTCTCCTGTGACTAAGAGGATATGAAGATTTCATACTAGGTCCCAGCAATTTCCTCCCTCATATTCCTTGGCATTCTGGAATAGATCCTATCAGTTCCTGGGGACTCGTCCACATTGATGCTTTTCAAATCACCCAACACCACTGCCTTTTTAAAAATATATTGACATTCCCAAGAGTACCAACATACCCCTCCAAGACTTAGGATCCACCATGTCCTTCTCCTTTGCGAATACCGATGCAAACTACTCATTAAGGACCTCACCCACTTCCTCTGGCTCTATACATAAATTCCCTCCTTTTGTCCTGAAGTGGACCTACACTTTCTGTAGCTACTCTCTTGCTCCTTATATATGTATTTTTTAAAAATCCTTGGGATTTTCCCGCATCCTGCCTGCCAAAAAGACACTTCCTGGCCCCTTTTAGTCCTCCAAACACCTGATCCAAGTTCTTTCCTGCTTTCTTTATATTCTTCAAAGGTTCTGTTTGCCTTCAAACCACACAATTCCTTAATTGTTGAAGTCAAATTCTACTTGCAGCAATATCAGTACATCTATCTTTAGAACTGATTGTTTTGGAGAAAGATTAATAAGTCAACTTATGAAATTTTGAAGGAAATTGACATTACTAAACTTCAGAGTATTCTGCTCCAGGTTGGCACAGATAAATCTGCAGCAGCATATTAAAAACTGGCATGTAAGTTCATAGTGCTGATTAATTTCATTCTAATTGGCACCAAAGTATTAGCTTTAGACTGAAGATGTTAATAGTATGACACATGGGATTATTTATTTTAGATTTTCGCTGCTTCATTCCTGCGCCTTGAATTATTTACAAAAAGTTTCTAAGTGACTCAGTGACGTCATGAGGGATTACCCCATCCAGAAGTGTCCCAAGGCCTCAGTCAACTCCAGTGATTGATCTTATTGCTTCACCTTCAGCTTTGTTAGCAACAGAGTTCGCCAACTGATTAGAGTTTAAGGGATTGGGGTCAATTTTCTGCCATTTCTTTCCTCTCTATTTAGCTAATTTAACTGTGCAATAGTTACAAATTTAATTTTATTATGGCACACTGCTTTTCAGCAGAATTGAATTAATAAAATCTAATTTCCACAGAAGTGCTGAATATGTAATCATCTGGAGATTGCCCATTAGACTAGATGCCGTTCATTGCAATGGCACGTGATAGTATTGGCAAGTCGCATTAACCTTCTGATTGCAAATTAAACAATATCTTTAGGCTGTACAAAATGAAGAAAATTTCATCTTTTCCACTATTATGATACATTTGTTCTAATTAGCACGACAACACTCAGTTGGAATTGTACTTACATTGAAAAGTGATGGGTTTCTCAAATGATCTGCGAGTAGAATATGCTCCCTGTAATGTTCATCTTCTACCCAAACAGCTGATTTTAGTAAAAAATGCAGCTCTAATTTTTCAGTTGGAATGAGAAATTAAGATGAAATGATTTTTAATGTAAATGTTAATTTCCTAATTCAAGGTTTAAAGCCTCACAAAATAAACTATTCCTTTGAAAAAAATCTGATTGTACTAAATATGACTGTTAGGTCAGTCACAAAGAATGAGTATTCCTCTCTTTAAGGAATTGTTTCACTTTGACTGCACTCCTCCCTGACATAATTAATAGTTTCCATTTTGAAACTACTGAGCAACTACCGATATGCAGAACACAAAGCACTGAAACGTCACATCATGATTCTTCACTCTATTTACACAGATCTGTTTTATAACAGTGAGTTGAAATAATGCATTTCAATGAACAGGGATGCAACATCGGTACAGAATATATTCAGTCATACTTTGGATAAGCTGATGCATTGACTGAGGTCAAGGATTTCAGTTGAGGCATTGCAGGTTCCAATTAGTTGACATTCAGACAGAAACTGTTTGTTCCCTAATGGCTTCATGAATATATGTACTGTTTTGAGTTGTACAAAACCAAAAAGATCAGTGAGGGTCAGGTTTTGTCCCTGATATGAGAAACTAGCTGACATTAGATGAGATGGACAGTTATTTTTAATAACTCAAACATAGTGAAGGGAGAATAAATATGTCAGGTTCTCCTCTGTTTGCTTTTCAGTGCTCCTGTTAAACAGAATTGTATGTAATTTTGGGTTTTATGCCATTCCAACTTTGGGATTTAATGAGCTGTTGCCACCCTAGATATTACAAAAATCAAATCTTGTTCTCTTTTTGCCAGCTGATTTTTCAGTCCAGACCTTCAAATGGTGCAAATAAACAGGAAAGACTCTTGTTAACTACATGTTAACATGGGGGGTGTTTTTCAGATAAAACCTCTCAACTCTTTTTCATCAAAATGCTCCTGGCTATTATCACCTCCTGCTGGAAATGAAGGATATAACATAGAACAATATGCCATAGGATGAGGCCACTCAGCCTACCATCTTTATGCTGTCCATGATGCCATTCTAAACTAATTCCATTTGCCTACCTCCTTATCTCTGTAATCCCTGCCTGTTCATGACTCTGTCTAATTTTCCCTTAAGCTAGAGAAGTGATTGCTGGGCATCTTTTGCTGAGATATTTGTATCATCGATAGTCACAGGTGAGGTGCCAGAAGACTGGAGGTTGGCTAACGTGGTGCCACTGTTTAAGCAGGGTGGTAAGGACAAGCCAGGGAACTATCGACCAGTGAGCCTGATGTTGGTGGTAGGCAAGTTGTTGGAGGGAATCCTGAGGGACAGGGTGTACATGTATTTGGAAAGGGAAGGACTGGATAGGGGTAGTCAACATGGTTTTGTGCGTGGAATATCTTGTCACACAAACTTGATTGAGTTTTTTGAGGAAGTAACAAAGAGGATTGATGAGGGCAGAGCGGTAGATGTGATCTATATGGATCTATATTAGATTACAACAGGATCTGGACCAGATGGGCCAATGGGCTGAGAAGTGGCAGATGGAGTTTAATTCAGATAAATGCGCAGTGTTGCATTTTGGGAAAGCAAATCTTAGCAGGACTTATACACTTAATGGTAAGGTCCTAGGGAGTGTTGCTGAACAAAGATACCTTGGAGTGCAGGTTCATAGCTCCTTGAAAGTGGAGTCACAGGCAGATAGGATAGTGAAGAAGGTGTTTGGTATGCTTTCCTTTATTGGTCAGAGTATTGAGTACAGCAGTTGGGAGGTCATGTTGCGGCTGTACAGGACATTGGTTAGGCCAATGTTGGAATATTGCATGTAATTCTGGTCTCCTTCCTATCGGAAAGATGTTGTGAAATTTGAAAGGGTTCAGAAAAGATTTACAAGGATGTTGCCAGGATTGGAGGATTTAAGCTGTAGGGAGAGGCTGAACAGGTTGGAGGTGTTTTCCCTGGAGTGTTGAGGTTGAGGTTTAGAGGTTTACAAAATTATGAGGGGCATGGATAGGGTAAATAGGCATAGTCTTTTCCCTGGGGTCGGCGAGTCCAGAACTAGAGGGCATAGGTTTAGGGTGAGAGGGGAAAGATATAAAAGAGACCTAAGAGGCAACTTTTTTATGCAGAGGGTGGTACATGTATGGAATGATCTGCCAGAGGAAGTGGTGTAGGCTGGTACAATTGCAACATTTAAGAGGCTTTTGGGTATATGAATAGGAAGGGTTTGGAGGGATATGGGCCAGGTGTTGGCAGGTGGGACTAGATTGGGTTGGGATATCTGGTCAGCATGGACAGGTTGGATTGAAGGGTCTGTTTCTATGCTGTACATCTCTATGACTCTAAATATTTATACTGTATCTGCTTCTAACACTTCCCTTGGCAGTGCACCTACCACCCTCTGTTTAAAAAAAACCCTCTCAAATCTCCTTTAAATTTGCCCCTCCTGCTAAACCTATGCCCCTTATCAATCCAAATTTGTCCCACCTCTCCTGAAAATTTATACACTCCAGTTAATTAATAATGTTCCATTCCACCATCATTGAAAAGAATACTATTTATTTGCACTCACGTTTTAATAAAATAACAATAGCCAATCAACTATGTTGAGCAACGATTCATGTAAATGATTACATCAAGTGTTAAACTTCATTAAATTGAATCATCCATAATGATCATTTTGCTTCTCTAGACTTTTTTCACATCGATAAGTGAGCACTTCAATCTTCCTTTCCTCAGCACCAGCTTTCAGGATAAGATGGATCCAATTGCCATTATATTGGATATTTGATTTAGCCTGTTGTAACGTAGCATTTACCTTTTCTTACTTTGTCCCTGCATTTAAATTTTTTTCACTGCTTTAAATGCATGGTGTTAATCTTTGCTGATTATCTCAGATTAGACATTTCAGCAATTGGCAAGAGGAAGGTTACAAATTCTCCACTAAACACAATTAGCTGGAACCCTTGAAATGTTATTCCTAATTGTTGTTGAGGTACAGTAAATTCACTTGGGTCATGTTAAATAACAAACCACCAACATGAAATCATGAGGCAAGAATGGAGGGAATTTTTGTGCTCCCTGAGTAAATTTAAAACTAGCAGTTTATGAAACCAATTCTTGTCATGGAGCATAGGGGACATTTATTTCCTCCAGTGTTGCTAATTACAACAATGTAGAACAAACACTCAGCTCATAACCAGTTTAGATTCCCAGCTATTCAAATGAGCAATGACTAATCAATCCTCAATAGCAGATGTTATTTCAACTGCTGCTAAGTCATTGAAAGCTATGGTATACCACAATTGTCTTTAAATTAAACTTTCTACATATGTAGATGGAGGGCACATGAGGAAAACAATGCCTTTAGTAGCCTCTTTGAATTCTACAATCACCTGAAGTAACTATGTGCCTCCAATTTTAGCTTCATTCTCATTCACAATTTTATCTTGCTACAGTCGATAGCTGTGCTTTCAGCTGCCTGGGCCCTTCAGGTGACAATTCACTGTCTATCCCTCTCAAATTCCCCTCTCTCTCTCTTCCTTTTAAATCTCTTCCTCAAATCAATAAATTCTGACCAAGCTCTTTGATCCCTCCTCCCAAAATCTCTATGTCCCTCAGTTGATTAGATTAGATTCCCTACAGTGTGGAAACAGGCCCTTTAGCCCAACAAGTCCACACCGACCCTCCGAAGAGTAACCCACCCAGACCCATTTCCCTCTGACTAATGCACCGAACACTACGGGCAATTTAGCATGGCCAATTCACCTGACCTGCACATCTTTGGACTGTGGGAGGAAACCGGAGCACCCAGAGGGAGCCCACGCAGACACCGGAAGAAAGTGCAAACTCCACACAGACAATCGCCCGAGGCTGGAATTGAACGTGGGACCCTGGTGCTGTGAGGCGGCAGTGCTAACCACTGAGCCACCGTGCTGCCAATGTCAACTTTTGTCTAATAACGCTATAGTGAAGGATGCTGTTACGACATTAAAAGCCCTATTTTAATCAAAATTGTTGTTCTTATTCAAAGTTCTTCAATTTGCGGAGATTTTAATGCTTGCCTTTTTTTTGTAATGTCTCTGCTCTTGTGTTGTTGTCTCATGTTGCCCATCATACTAAGATTTGGCAAGAAGAAGTATAACTCTTCTTCTGTCCATCTTTCTTGAATGATTGACTGTGCATGAGAGAAAAACTGGCTGTATTAAATGGTCATTGCATTAGTGATCCAGAAGCCCACGTGTGGACCTAGGTTCAAATCCCACCAAAGCAGTAAAACACTTTGGAGTAAAATGCTCATCAACTGTAGATTGTTGTAAAAACCTATTGGGATCCCTTGTGTCCTTTTAAAGAAGGAAATCTACCCATTCTTACCCATTCAGGCTGACATATGACTCCAGATCCACACCAATGTTATCTGTTAACATTGGAGCAAATGGAGTGGGCAATAAGTGCTGGCCTAGCCAGCCATGTCCATTTTCAAAATGGATAAAAGAAATGCCCAATAAAGTGACTCTCCTCTTAGTGCCTCCCTGAATGATGTGCCAAAGATCAGGGGCACATTATTTCAGGTATCATAGGACAAGCTTGTGTCTGAATTCTGGTCGTGAGGTGTACTGCAGCACTGCAATATTATTTCAGCACGGCACAGTTTAGCATCTAAATTTCAACAAATCCTTAGGCTCACTCTACCTGAAATCTTGTGGAATGCCTAATTACTTATCCAGGAACACTTGTACTGTTACAACCAGGTGTGGAAGGGAATCCCTCCCCTCTTTGTGACCCCCTTTCAGTAGGTTGCAAAATGTGTTTTTATTTCCTTTTAGCGGGCAGTTGACATCTCTTAAAATGGAACTAATCAGACCAAAATGAAGGATCCAAATTACAAAGTTTTGAGTAAAAGAAAGGAATTCTATGATCAACTACCATCAAACAAATAATGAGTGCATGACAACAGAAACATACACAAACATTAATTTTAAAAGGAAGGGGGAACAGGGAGTTGAGTACAGAAAGGAATGTAAAGGCAATTGTAGATTAAAGCTCTAGGGGTCCCTGAAGTGTTAGTCTTTTTTTAATTTGTGACCACAGTTGTTTAATTGTTAACTGGTATCTTCAGCAGTGACAAAACACATAGATAGCCTTGAGTTCTCAGTGACTTGTTGTTTTCCCAGTTTAGTGAGCAAATGTTTTTGAGATGATCAGGAGGAAACGGGGAGAGAGAGACTTCCAGCTCTTGTTGGTACGAATTCATTTTTCCTTTTGTTTGCTCTGCTGTAGCAAGCAATTACTAAATATGGGGCTGAATCCAACCATATTTTGGAGGAGTCATTTTTCGTCAACTTGCAGAAAGGTTTTTCTCCACACAAGGAGAAAACACAATGTGTTTTCTTGCAATATTGTCCCAAATTTACCTCATTAACTATCTATCACGCCGTGTGGCTCCCTTCCCATTGCCATAGGCAGCATAACTCCCACAGTTGGGATACCTCAGGATCCCTTGGTCCAGTTTTGCCTTTAGAAGACCATGTGAACCTAGTTAAACAGAAATACTGTGAGTGCTTAAGCTCTGGCTGGGGGGCCAAAGAGCAAAAAGACAAGGCAAGGACACCATAAGCATCCAGGTCAGCATTATGTGAGTAAGCACTAAGAAAGCAAATGGACCCAAGATGTGACCTGGCCCAGTCCACCAGCTGGGTGCCTATTCTGCATGTGGAGTATCCTTACACTAGCGTTCCAATAAGAGGTGCTACAGAGTGCAGTAATAAAGTGCAGCTGTAAGCAAATTGATGACGTGCTGTTCGGGTGTGGACAGGCTGGTATTTGTCAGATGCCAATGTCTACATACAGTCAGTGCCCATGAAATATGCCCTGAGCCATTGATGCGGAGTGTCCTAGATGGCAGTCCAGAGTCACCTGGCATCTACTGTCACTATCACATCAAGAATTCCAGTATCTAGCCCGTGGACAGTAGAATGGGAAACTGCATGTTAATAAGAAGTGATCAGGTATTAATGAGGATGATAATGATCAATAATCCCCATTAACAGGCCTCTTGCCTTTCACTGCAGAGAAACTGACCTGGACATCTGGAAAATGTGATCCCAATATCAAGAAAGACCTCACTGGACTTCTCTCACTATTCTGCCAGTATTCTCAGCATATATTCCCAGATTCTGCATATATTTTCTTATTACCTTCTCAAGTCTGGATCTATTGTCTTTCCAAGCTGCCTTAACTTGTAGATGAGTCTTTCATCGCCCAATATGTGAAATTCTTGACACAGACTCAGCTGCTTATTTTCAAAGTGTTCAGATGAAATTATAATCCTCGTGGAGACTGCTGTTTATTCCACATTGGTCTCCTCGACATCCTAAATCGGTGATTAGGTTATTACAGCAACCATTTTAGGTCAGTATTTGGCCTTTCTCAAAAAAGTGTTTCAATCCATGCAAGGTATAAAAATCCGATAAGGGAAGTTAAAATTTGATAGTCCATATTTTTCACTATTGTAGACAGAAAGAAAGAATGATTGTAACACTTGTCTGGGCAAGAGCCCACACACAGCCCTGTTACCAGATGGCAGAGTGAAGAGTGATGGCAGACTGAAGGTAAAGTGATGAGTGATGACTGATTGATTGGTTGACTGAAAGAGGATATTCCAGAGTGAATACTCTATCTGGAAAGCAGATGGGTGAGGAAGCATCTTTCTTTCATCTCATGGGTGACAAATGGCAGCAGCTGATTTAACAACTGCAGAAGATGAAATTTGAGCATGAGGACTAGAAAGGTTGTGGAAAGGTAGTACAGTGTATCAGAAAATTGGACTCAAATATGGTCAAGGGGAAACAGCAAAAACTGAAGTAAGTTCAGGCAAAGAGTGCAGAAGATTGGATTAGCATTCAGATTCAGTTGATATGAAGAAACTGGTTAAATAGGGTGCTTGAATGCTTGTTTATATTGTAATAAAAAAAGTTACCCCTTTTAGAAATGAAATAACGGTAGCAGAGCTCATCCTGGATCTTTGGAGCTTATTTCCCAGCTCCATGGGCTACCAGTCAAGAATGTTGAGGCAAAATATAGCACCCATCTGAGATCAGTTAACTCAACTCTAACAATGTGAATCCACATTGTCAGCAGGACTCAGTCATTTGAAAAATTCATTGAACCATCATGAAGTGAAGGATTTTACTTTGATCTTGTATTCGCCAGATACATAGTGAGGTTTATTTCAAAAGCACAAGAATTGCTTTAAGGCAAATATTATCACAATCAGGATTAAATAATTGAGTGACTGTTGAAGCATTTTCATTGAGAAGAACAAATATGGACTTTTCATTCCAGAATCTGGAGAATTTAACTTGACCAAGTGAAAGTTTAGATGTAAGTGCTTCATGGTTAAGTTGTCAATGGAAGACCTTTATTTGTGACAGCTCATTTTTCATTCTAATTATTCTTGATTCCTGATTTTATATTAAATATACATGCATTTTCTGCTTTAATTGCACATCAAAGGAACTGAGATGGTTGTGTAACCGTGATGGCGTTTACACACAGGACAATGCTGCATTTCCTGAAGTTTTATTGAGTTTGTTAAATGACCAGTTAAGTCATTCAAAGAGAGATTTTAATTTGAGTTGGTAAATGAACCTTCAGTCAAGTGCTACATTTGCTGTCAGCATCACTGACTTATGAAGTCTAATATTCAACTAATACTCTAATAAAATCCCAAGTACTGTGGATGCTGGAAGTCCGAAATAAATTCAAGAAGTGCTAGAGAAACTGAACAGGACTGGCAGCATTGTAGAGAGACAAACAGTTGATGCTTGAGTGTGATATAAATCTTCTGCAGAAAAGAAAGGGGCTGGAAAATTGTACTCCTTATACTGTTAACAGAGGGGAAGGAGGAGTGGAACAGGTTGTGAGCATGTCCAGAGCATAAGACAGTGAAACTGCTAATGATCATAAAGGAGTGATAGAGATGTAAAATGGGTGTAAATGCTAGTTGTGAAAATAGGAAAATAGATCCACTCCGCTGAGAGCAAAGTCAACAAGTCACAAACAAGACATGGCCAGGGTGAGGTGGCTGGTTAGTACTCAAATTAGAAGACAGAAGTTATGAAGTTGTTGAACTCAATGTTAAGTCCTAGAAGCTGCAAAGGATAATGAAGTGTTGTTCCTCCAGTTTGTATTGAGCTTCTTTGGAACACTGTAGCAAGCCCAAGATGGGAATACTTGCATGAGAGCAAGATGGTATATTGAAATAGCAAGCAACTGGAAGGTCAGTATCATTCTTACAGACAGAGTGGAGGTGCTTTTCAAAGAAGTCACCAGACTCTGGTATCAACAATGTGAAAGAAACCCCACAGTGTGAGCAGCAAATACACTTGAATAGGAAGAAAGAAGTACAAGTGAAATACTGATTGACCTGGATGATTTGTTTGATCCTAGGGCAATGACAACGGACAGCCTATACCAGACATAGAAACAGTGAAGTCAAGGAAAAGACTAGTCAAAGAAGGACCAAGTGGAAGTAAGAGAAGGATGGAAATTGGAAGGAAAACTGACTTTTCTTTTTCAATTCCAGACATGAGCAAGAAGCAGTAAAGATGACAAGGCACATGTAGACAATTCACTGAAATGTGCTAAAACAGTAATCAAGTAATTGCATCAGGGGATTTCAACTTTCTCAACATTTGTTGGGATAGTCATAGTGTAAAGGGTTTAGAGGGGGCCGGTTTCTTGAAATGTATTCAAGAGAGCTTTTTATAACATGTAAGAGGTCCAACAAGGGATGGTGCAGTGCTGGACCTAATTCTTGGGAATGAAGCCAAACCGGTGTTTGAGGTGGCAGTGGGAGAACCGTTTTAGTGATAATGACCACCACACCATACGATTTAAGTTTGTTATGGAAAAGGAGTCTGCAAACAAAGGGTTTTGGATTGGGAGAAGGCAGATTTTATTAAAATAAGACAAGATTATGGACGGCACAGTGGCTCAGTGGTTAGCACTGCTGCCTCACAGTACCAGGGTCCCAAGTTCGATTCCAGCCTTGGGCAACTGTCTGTGTGGAGTTTGCATGTTCTCCCCGTGTCTGCATGGGTTTCCTCCGGGTGCTCCTCCCACAGTCCAAAGATGTGCAGAGCAGGTGAATTGGCCATGTAAAATTGCCCATAGTGTTAGGTGAATTAGTCAGAGGGAGATGGGTTTGGGTGGGTTATGCTTCAGAGGGTCGGTGTGGACTGGTAGGGCTGAAGGGCCTGTTTCCACACTGTAGGGAATCTAATCTAGTCAAAGTAGACTGGAGATCAGCTACTTCTGGGAAAACATAGGTTAGGACAGTGGGGGGACGTTCAAAATGGAATTGGTGAGAGTACTGGCCAAACAGATTCTCTTTATGGTGAAACATAGGAGCAACAAGCCCAGGGAATTGGGATGTATTCAGTACTGGGTAAGAAGGAAAAATATTTTTAACAGGTGCAAATGAAGCAAATCAGTGGAAGCCCTAGTGAAGTGTGGAAAATGCAAAGAGGGGACATGAAAAAGCACTGACAGGTAGGATCAGGGATAGTCTCAAAATACTCTGTCAGTACGTCAAGAGGAAGAGGATAACCAGGAAAAGAATAGGGCCCATTTCAACGTCAAAATTCTCATTGTTGTTTATTGAATTTCTGTTTGAAATGGCCTTACCATGATGTTTGCATTCATCTAACTCTGCTCTCTTGAATATCACTGCTTTTCATTGCACTATCATTGGTGGTTGTGTTATAACTAGCCTAATACTTAAACTTTGGAACTTCTTCATAAATCTCTCTGGCTCTCTCCCTCTCACCTCCAACTCTCTTTCTTCTCATAAGATGCTCCTTAAAACCTAACTCTGTGACCAATCTGTTGGCCATCTGTCCTAATATGGCCATATGATTCAGTGTCTAATTTCACTTTTTAATGTCTCCATGAAGTATCTTAGAGTTTTTCTTTGCATTAAAGGTGCTAAAAAAAAACTAAGTAAGTAAAGAGCTGCTACTGTGATATCGAAATGGACCCAGCTTGTATCAAATTGCTGGTAAATAGCTTCCTTTGTACCCATTGTATGGAAGTGCATGTGAATAATGACTACTTAAGTTAGACATCAGAGAATGACTGCTGTACCCCCAAAAGGAGTCCTTGAGAAGAGGAATTGGGTTAAGGATAATGGGGGAAGAGAAAGGAAATGTGAATTTTGTATAGGCATGATCAATAACATAAGAACCTTGTGTTATTAACAAAATTTAAAACACATACTCCAGGATATTTTACCAGTGGCATCCTCTCTCACCTCCCATCTCCTATTCACAGCGACATTATCAGAAAATCAGAACAGTGCTGTAGCCTTTTATCTCCTTGTTCCCATGATTCTGAGTAGCCCTGGGGTGCTCATATAGAATGATGTCAATAACAACTCATGTGAACACTTTTGTTCCACTTGGAGCCAGTGAAAATTACAATCTAAGATCATTTCACAGCACTTTTCTCTCAATCTATTTACAGTTTTTTTTCCTGCTGAATAGTAAAGTCACTTACTTATGATACATGCTGAAATTCCTGGTAATCAGTCCATTCCCTGCACAGTCCTGAATGGTTTCATGAGACCTCATTATTCAGAGTTCAGAGGAGATATTAGAGCTCAAGTTAGAGAGAGGTCAAATGCAAAGATTCTGTGTGATGAGTTTTTGTTCTCACCAATATGTCTGATAACAAAAATGGCATGTACTTGCTGAAACAATTGGTACTGACATTACTTTTGCCTTATAAAATCTTTTGATCTTGTCGGCACCACGTGTTGTCTATGACAGCATTCATTTAGATTTTTGTTATCAAGCACATCTCGTACAGAATTTATGGAATATGCATCTCTTTCAGCAGTGATAGGCCTTTGCATAACAACAATATAAAGATGCCCTGCTCTAAATTATTACAATTAAGTCATACATCATCTTTTGCCTCCTGTAGAAAGAAACACATTCTCCAGTGCTTCAAAAGGACTACAGCCAGGCAATTACAACAAAAGTCAATTGCATTGATGGCAGTGATGAGGTTACTATAGATTTCATTTATAGAAAGCTCTGGGTAATTCAATTTTGAATTATAAAGTTTACCATAGTGAATGAAAACTGTAATAAGGGCATTCTCACTGGGCATCCTATATAATTGGAACAAGCAACTAACTACTCAACTAAATGCTAATTTTATTTTTCCATATCCACAATGCCTGTCCAATACTAAAACCTTGAGATGTTCCAATTTGTGTTGCTTTATGTCAGTGAATGGAAGCCATTCCTTTTCAATTGTTTTGAGAGCAGTGAAGGCTGGCTCGTTGAGTATGTTCAAGGTTGGGTTCAATAGATTTTTGATTGACATGTTAAGTTGAGGGTGGTGGAGATAGGTAGGAAGGTAGAATTAAGGGCACAACCATGTAATGCATAATGAGTGAATGGTGGAGGAGACCACAGTGACCGAATGAACTACCTATTACAATCTCCCACCAATACTTGCATGTCTGTATCCCAGACTCCCATCATCCTCCTCTGGCTAAACCTGATGATCTACAAGCTTGGAAGTCTTTGTTCTAATCATTCCTGAGGTTTGAATGTGGCTGGTGGGGCCACTTTTTATTTAAATCCCCCTCACAAGTTAGAATTGAGATGCCTTACTGAACTGTTGCCGTCCTTACGATATGGCTGAACCACTACAGAGTTGATCGGAAAGGAGTTCCAGGTTTTCCAGTTCCAGGCTCGGCCCTTTGTGGAGTTTTGCACCGACATTGAATCAGCAATCACAAGTGGTTTCTTCACCTCTGATGTAGTGCTTGGCTACAGTCCTGGCATTGGTCAAAAATATGAAAAACATCATCCTCAAATTGAAAAACTTTTTATGATCTCCAAATTGAGATTAATGGATATTTGTCAGCATAACCAAGCTGTCTAATTCAAAATGAAATGGAGGACATTGACAGAAATGTTGAGTGAGAGAAGCGGTGAGCAGAATAACTTCCCCTTCCCTCCATGAGTAATTAATGTGTAGGATACATTTTCAGTCAAAACAATTAAGTGAAACCTCAGTCATACTGAGACAGTTGTATCGTAGCAATGTCACTTGTCTAGTCATCCAGAACCCCAGGCTAATGTTTTAATTTGAACATAGGTTTGAATCCCAATGTGGCAGATGGTGAAATTTGAATTTAATAAAAATTCTAGAATTAAAACCTAGCCTAACAGTGACTATTGATTATCTTAAATACCCATTTGGTTCATGAATGTCCTTGAGGGAAGGAAATTTGCCATCTTCACCTGCTCTGGCTACATGTCAATCTGGATCCACAGCAATGTGATGAGCTCTTAACTGGCCACTAGACAATAAGTAGCAGGCAATGAATACTGTCCCAGCCAGTGATGACCACATTTCATGCGCAAATAAAAACAATGCAATTGAAACATATATCCATGCCATGATCCCCTGAAGACTTAATTTCTCTCTAGAACTGTCCACAATTATTTTCCTCTTTGATCCAAGTATAAACTCCAGCTTATCCAATCTCTACTCTTAAGTCTTTCACAACAATCATGCTCATAATTTTCAGTCTTCACTCGCTCCCCCTGTCCCAGTGATTCAACTTCAATACCCTTATTAAAAACAGAAAATGCTGGAGAAACTCAGCAGTTCTGGCAGGATATGTGAAGAGAGAAACCGAGGTAATGTTTCATGTCCAGCATGACTTTTCTTTTGAACCTTTAATCATCTTTGTGATCATTCAGCCCATCTACAAACACCTCCAGGGCTGTGCATCACTGTTTCAATACCCTTCTCCTACTTGAACTGCATCCTCATTCTTTGAACTAATTTCCTGACTCCAGCTGCCCCATTGGCTGAGATCATACGTGAGTCCCTATTCTTGACGTTCTCACAAAATTTTTTTATTTCAATTCGTAATTTTGGAAGAATGCTTAAAATAATGTAATTGTTCATAAATTTAGACTCTTGTTTTTGGTTGGTGTTTTCCATTTTCCCTGCCTCTTAAAGTTTTAGAAATGCCTGCTACTTTGGGAAAGCTGTGCAACACCAAACATTGTTGTCAGCATTCTTACTGATATATTATTATTATCCAGTCCGGCCTTTGAATGTAAAGATGAAATGATTGAACGTTCAGAGACTACTTGCATAGGTGATTATAATTTCAGGTACACAACTCTAACTCTTCTGGTTTCTGTTATGAGAGTTGAGAAACTTATGATTTATAAAACAATGGTTGTGGATAATGTAAGTGTAAGCAAGCTGAATAATTTAAACTGTACAATGAAGCAGAGGACATGGGTACAAATCTTGAGTGAGATAGAGGTAAGCAGAAATTCCTTCCCTCCCTGACAGAGGTGTGAATATGTGGGATAGATGCTCAGTTGAAACCTCAACCATTGTCACACTGAAGGAAACATCCTTGCTCTTTTAGTATGATTTGCATCAAATTAAACAAAATTATATCAAAATAAATAACCACATCAAACCAACTTAAAAGCCAACTCCTTGAAGGGGTTTGAGAAAGACAGTTGAAACTTTATTGCTGGAACAGCACAGCAGGTCAGGCAGCATCCAGGGAACAGGAGATTCGACGTTTCGGGCACAGGCCCTTCTTCAGGAAGGGCCTGTGCCCGAAACGTCGAATCTCCTGTTCCCTGGATGCTGCCTGACCTGCTGTGCTGTTCCAGCAATAAAGTTTCAACTTTGATCTCCAGCATCTGCAGACCTCACTTTCTCCTTTGAGAAAGACATCCTATGTACCCATTGAATAATTAAACTTTATTGATAATTAAGATTCTGCCTTAAGAAAGGTAGATTACAGTTTTTTTTAAAAACATGCAAGTGTTAAATCCCATACTTAAGGGAAATTGTGTTAATATGTAGGGTTCTTTACATTATCCTCTTTAAGCAATTCATAGAATCCCTATAGTGTGGCCACAGGCCATTCGACACATCCAGCTCCACACCCCCAAAAAAAAACCCATTCCTGCATTTCCCATGGCTAATCCACCTCGTCTACACATCCCTGGACACTCTGGGTAATTTAGCATGGCCAATCCACCTATTTTTGGACAGTGGGAGTAAACTGAAGCACCCAGAGGAAACCCACACAGACACGGGGATAGTGTGCAAACTCCACACAGTCACCCAAAGTTGGAATCGAACCCGGGTCCTTGATGCTGAGCCAGTGTGCCTCTCTGATTGGAAGCATTGTTTTCGACTTTGATTTTCTGGCTAACATCTGCTTCCACAGTTAACGTGGCACAAAAGAACCATGATGGTTTCACTGTAGCATAGCACAGCAGTATGAACATACAAACATGTTGAATGGCTTTCAGGACATATGCTTTTTTTCTGATAAAATGTATTGTTGGCTACTCCTTTTCATGTATTCTTACAAAATTTATATCTTTATCAAGTGAAAAGCAAAGTTAATTCTGTATTTTGCCCAATTAGGTGATGTTTTAAGAGTTTCAAGGAGTGTAGGAGTGCTAATAATTAGCAAAAATTCTGGGGGCTGAATCCTACCTTTTTTTTGTGTCATTTTCATTGAGTTTCATACAGTCTCTCTGAGAGTCCTGGTGAGTTTTCATGTACAATCATTCCAATCTGCTCTCCTTAACTACATCTCTAGTGTACTCATCTGTTCAAATTCTAACCTGATTCTCTTATACAGTGTCCAGAAATACTAGCCACAAATGATAAATGTCAGGAAATCTAGTGCTAGTACCATCTTTAAAAGGCTGGTCTGTACCCGCACTGTTAGTCCACAGGCTGCTCTGCGTGGTTTGTGACGTTTTGCTCAGACCTGGCCGATAAGGGGAAATTCATCGCTCAAATAACAGCAGGAACCTGGAGATCCTGGTGATGTCCTCTTCTCACACAACCAGCAAAGACCCTACCAGCCTGGTCCAACCTTACACTCCCTCTACATCTGCTATTGCACATTTTCCTTCAAAATCATGTTGTACCATTACCACTATTGCATTGCAACATTTTCCCTAATTCACTTCTACCCTTTTGGTTCCCCCATACCACTAACCCCACATGACTCTTGACACTACTTACTCTCTCATTTTTCACTGGAGCACGGGAGGTTGAGTGGTAACCTGATTGAGATTTATAAAATCATGTGAAGTATAGATAAGGTAAATGACAAGGGTCTTTTCTCTAGGGTGGAAGAGTTCAAAACTAGGTGGCATATTTTTAAGGTGAGAGGAGAAAGATTTAAAAAAGACAAGAGGGGCAACATTTTTACAGAGTGGTTCATGTGTGGAATGAACTGCCAGAGAAATGGTGGATACAGGTACAATTACAATTCACTGAGGATGAATGGTTGATGCCCCACTTCATAAATGATGCGTTCACAAGGCAATAGAGTGAGCATTTCAACCAAGAACCGGTAATAGTGATTGTGGATAGAGGCTGGAAACCATGGAACTTAATCTGCAACTCCTGAAACAGCAACTGCTGCCCCATCAGACCATCAATAGAAGAATGGTCCATCGGCATTTGCCGATACTCCATACCATTTCCAGTTACCCTATTCATTGCTGTTAACAACATCTCTATTGAAAAGGGAAAATAATGTGTAAGGCAATAAATAATAACTCCGATGAAGCTTCAAAGTGCACATATTCTTTCATTGCATACATGAGGCAGTTAAAGCTAATCACTCAGAATTTCTTTCCACACTCCTTTAAAATTCAGGGACGGCTGTTTATTTTCAGTGAATGCATTGATTTCATCATGGTAAAGTTAATGACCCGAACCGACAACGGAATACTCCGTCTGAATTGCAAGGGATATAGGCTTTACTTCCATCACATTTAATTAATTTTCAGCCCAGTCTTTTTTAATAAACACCTTTGACCCTCATGGAACACCACTAGAAAAGGGTCAAAAGTTCCTCTGATTACAAAGAAAAGGGAGGCTGAACATAATGAGAAATGCATTCTCTAACACAATATAAGTAAAAGATGAAGCTGATTCTGTAATACTTTGTGATGGAAGGCTAAAGACACCATGTTACAGGAACTTATTAACATTTAAGGATGGCTTTGCTTTTGGGTTCTTTTACCATGTAAGATAATTCAGATCACCAATCCACATACTGGACAGAGAGAATCCTTCGATATCAAATCCAATATTAGAACTGATGGTACCTCAGATCACTAATCTTGAAGGCAAACTCACACCTCTAATGCCATCTAATTTGGATCAACCAAAGAAAGAGGCCTCTGCTGATCTAACCACAATTGATCTGAGTGGCCTGCGGTGGCGCAAATTCAAACAGCGAGGACTTCCACAACTGACTCCTACCTAGTGACTGCTGCTGGCAAGTGTATGCACGTGCATGTTAGATAAATGTAAGATTGGGATCAGTCGTGATGTCCCCTAAAATCAAGCCACCTGCCCAGAATTCAGTATTTAGGCTGCATGGTTAAAATGGGAAACAGGAGTGCATTTCAAAAGGACAGCACTTCCCAAGTGTTTTCCCACTGTGACCCCATTTTGGTGCTTGCAGGTTCCTTATGCCCCACATTTTTGAAAGTGAGGGGGAGGGTGCAGACCTCACGGGGTCAGTTTTCCTTTGTGGGTGGGTGGAGAGAGAGAGAGCGAGAGAGAGAGGAGATCTGTGTGTTGGGGAATGTCTGAGAGGGGCTTGAAGAGCTGTGTGTGAGTGGGAGGAATGGGGAGCTGCTTAATTCAAATTAAACAACTAACCAGTCCATTAGGTTTTTCATGATAGGATTCAGGCCTCCAGGATTGGACAGTTAGGCCCTGCCCATGATTTTAAACTCCCAGAAGATTTAAAGGGAACACTCAGCCATTCGTACTTGGAGACCGAAGGGAGCCATTGCTGTCTTGGAGCTCACGTGACCAAAATTTCAGCTACCAATCCCACTTCAGGGGGATGTCACAACTGACAGTTTGAGGAGCCCTTTAATAAAGATTTCTATTCTTTGTGTGTGGAGAAATTATTGTTTAACTGAGTTGCTGCCAATTTTTTAAAGAGGTAACAAAAAGGGTTACAATGTTGTTGTTGTGGTGTACGTGGACTTTCAGAAGACTTTCAAAACAGAGGGTAATGATCAATGGATATTTTTGGACAGGAAGAAGGTTTATAATGGAATTCCCCTGAGTTCAGTATTGGGAGGCTGGCTTCTTCTGACACGTACCAATGCCTACAGTCTGGATGTTTGGGGACAGTTTCAAGGTTGTGGATGACACTAAACTTGGAAACATTGCAAACTGCAAGGAAGACAGTTCAGAACTTCAGAAGGAAGTTGGTGGAGTTGGCGGATGAGATTGAGTGCTATTGTGAGGTGATACGTTTGATAGGAAGGGCCTGGGCTGTAAATATAAAATAAGGGACAATTCTGAAAGGGGTGCAGGAACAGAGGAACCTATGTCTATTTGAGCAAATATCTGCGAAGGTGGCAGATTAGGTGTAGAGAGCAGTTCATAAACCATACAGTAACCTGGGCTTTATTAAGAGGAGAGAGCACAAGAGCATGGAGCTAATGCTCAACAATTATATCAAATACTTCTTAGACCTCAGCTGGAGTATTATATACAGTTCTGTGTAGAACACCAGAGAAAGATTGTGACTGTATTCCAGAGAGTGCAGAAGAGATTTACAAGAATGTTTCTAGGCATGAGAAACTTCAGTTATGAGATAGATCAGAGAGGTTGAGACTATTCTCCTTGGAGAGATGCAGGCAAAGAGGAAAATTGATGGAACTTTTCAAATTCATTCTGAACTGAATAGAGTAGATTGAGAGAAACTGTTCCTGGTCATTAAAAGGATGAAGGATGACAGGACACAGGTTCAAAATGATTTGAAAAAGAAGCAAATTTGATGTGAGAAAATATCTCTCTCAGACAACAATTCGTTTGATTTGGAATGCACTGTCTGGCAATGTGGTGGAGGCACGTTCAACTCCATTCAAGTGGACATTTGATGAATATTTAGGTAGAAATGATGTGCAAGGGTATGAGGTAGGATGCAGGAGAACATTCAAAGTTGGGATGCTGATCTGGAAAATAGCGCAGACCACAATGGGCTGAATAGTAGCCTTCTGCACTGTGACACGTTTCTGATAGTAAACACTACCCTTCAGAAAGTTCGAAGAATAAAAAAAAGCCTGAATATTTACGTTTAGAAATGTATCTGCTGAAATTCATTTCCCTTTCTCCTGTAATTACCTGAATTCCAAGTACTATAATTTGGATGTTGTTCCCAAGCCTATATGTAAGACTTCAGTAGCTCTCCTTTGGAAACAAATTATGTATTTAATAGTGTTTGTTCTTACTGCTTATGAAGTTGGTGAATTTAATTTAGTGTTTCTGCTCCTAAACCTTACCTTTCTCTTATTTATTTTCAAGCTTGCATCTAATATTAATGTCTGTGGTATATACAAAACAAAACAATTCATATCATACCCACTTTGAAAAGAAAATTATTAAAACAAAGTGAAAGTCATCCTGCAAGGTTACAAAATAATCCACTTGGCCACATCAGGAGTAAGGATACTATTTCATTTGGGTCTGCTGCTATCCACATAATTGCAACATATGTAACTGTTTCATTGAGGCAGTCACCTTGTTATTAAAAATCATGTCAAACTCAATGGGGCAATTTTAACTTAATCCAACTCCCAGGAAGCTTGAGTGCAACACTGGTTTTAAATCCAACTTGATTTTATTCTCCATTGCAGTTGATGGCTAGCAATATTTTGCAGCTTATAAAACTGGCATCTCACTCGACTCTTTGGGTTAAACATACCCCATTGCTGCTATCCTTTTGATAACTCCCCCTCTCGCTTGATCATTCGTGATACAATAGACCCATGAGTATCTTGAAATTTTGTTACTCAAATGCAACATTTCTTTAAACATTCAGCACTTACCTCTCAGTACATTTGGTTTTATTCCAAAATTGTCATTGTAGAATCTCTTTTTTTTTGAGGTAGCTACATACAGTGTCAGTCCAGAACTCATTTCAAAAAATGATGTGGGGCTGTAGGAGATTCCATTTCTAGACTATTCGTAAACAATTTTAGTAAATAATTTGGCCATAATTTGAACAAGATTTATACTGCAGCAGCAAGTCCATTTACAACAGTTTAAACGCATGTTTTTCTTGGAAAATAGCCAAGGTCTTTTCCCCGGGGTAGGGGAGTCTAAAACTAGAGGGAATAGGGTTAAGATAAGATGAGGAGATACTTAAAAGGGACCTGAGGAGCAGCATTTTCACACAGTGGGTGGTGCTTCTATGGAACGAGATGCCAGAGGAAGTGATAGAGGCTGGTACAATTACACAATTCAAAAGGCATCTAGATCGGTATATGAGTAGGAAGGGTTGAGAAGGATAGGGCCAAATGCCAGCAAATGGGGGTAGATCAGTTTAGGATATCTGGTTGACATAGACGAGTTGGACTAAAGGGTGAGTTTCCGTGCTGTATAACTCTATAGTTAAATTTCCTTTACAGCATTTAATTTGATCAAGACACAAAGAATCATTATGGTGTCATCACAAGGAAATTGTTGTCAAATATTAAAAATTGTTATGCATAAGCATTTTACTCAGATAAGACAGTTTTATTAAATTCTGTAATTCTCTTCATTCTGAAGCCAGTCCTATAAACTGGTTAAGGAACACGTGATGTCTGTGTGAGATAGTTGCATGTAAGGTAGAACTGATGAACAGTATGTTGCAGGAAGAAAAATCTTAAAAGTATGCTTTGTGAATCTTGGTCTAAATATATAATAATTTATATTCCATGTTTAAGGTGAAGACTACGAAGGTAGTTACACATTTTATGTGTCCATTTATTTTGAAATATCTGATCATTTGTTGCATATAGAGTCACAGAGATGTACACATGGTCCAACCCATCCATGCCGACTCGATATCCCAACCCAATCTAGTCCCACCTGCCAACACCTGGCCCATATCCCTCCAAACCCTTCCTATTCATATACCCATCCAAATGCCTCTTAAATGTTGCAATTGTACCAGCCTCCACCACTTCCTCTGGCAGATCATTCCATACACGTACCACCCTCTGCGTGAAAATGTTGCCCCATAGGTCTCTTTTATATCTTTCCCCTCTCACCCGAAAACTATGCCAACTAGTTCTGGACTCCCCGACCCCAGGGAAAAGACTATGCCCCTCATAATTTTGTAAACCTCTATAAGGTCACCCCTCAGCCTCTGACGCTCCAGGGAAAACACCTCCAGCCTGTTCAGCCTCTCCCTATAGCTCAAATCCCCCAACCCTGGCAACATCCTTGTAAATCTTTTCTGAATCCTTTCCAGTTTCACAACATCTTTCCTATAGGAAGGAGACCAGAATTGCACGCAATATTCCAACCGTGGCCTAACCAATGTCCTGTACTGCCGCAACATGACCTCCCAACTGCTGTACTCAATACTCTGACCAATAAAGGAAAGCATACCAAACGCCTTCTTCACTATCCTATCTACCTGCGACTCCACTTTCAAGGAGCTATGAACCTGCACTCCAAGGTCTCTTTGTTCAGCAACACTCTTTAGGAGCTTATCATTAAGTGTATAAGTCCTGCTAAGATTTGCTTTCCCAAAATGCAGCACTGCGCATTTATCTGAATTAAACTCCATCTGCCACTTCTCAGCCCATTGGTCCATCTGGTCAAAATCCTGTTGTAATCTGAGATAACCCTCTTCAGTGCCCTCCAATTTGGTGTCATCTGCAAACTTACTAACTGTACGGCTTATGCTCGCATCCAAATCATTTCTGTAAATGACATGTTGAAAACGTTTCAGTTCCGAACAATGCAGCCTGCACAGCATGAACCAAAGTCGGAGTGCATTAATACTCAACTCAGAATTTATCTCATGGAACAGACCTACAAATAACTTATCAGTCGAGTGTCATAGGGTAAATTAGTGCTGCCAAATTCTATTTAAAATGTTCACATTTTATTAGTTATATATATGAATGTGAACTTAGATATCTGTGAAGAAACTAGTGGCTGCAAGTAATCTTCTAACCTTTCTGAATGCCATGTGTTTGTTTTCCCTAAGTTTCATAAGAATACCTCAAGATAGGGGGTGGCAGGGCTTGGTGCACACATTTAAAGAGAAAGATTGCATGTCTGAAATGCTTTAGATTTTCTGTCCTTTGTTGGCATGATAATATGAATCCCACTTGAGCCTCAAAATCAATGATGTCAGTAATTGAGCCTCATGCTGATTAGGATCAGGGTATCACAATGAGCGTATAGTGAGATTTATCAGACAGGAGCCATTATCTCTTACATTAATGCAGAGAAACTATTGATTTCTCCTGAACCATGGCCAGCACTTCACACGGCCAGCACCAGTAATTCCCTTAAACCTTAATAACTGTGTTTTTAAGAACAATTTAGTGAACAGCATCTACAACACAATACTCAGATTGGTGATGTTGATTCTTTTTGATGTACTACATACTGTATCAGAGTTGTTAACTACATTGTCTATATTTAGTAGAATGTTAGATACAAAACTTTCGAAGATGTAGAACTTGAATTGGGAAACAGGGGCATAGATTTTATGGGGCAGGGAATAGTTAACCACCTCTCCTGAGCTAAACATCTGTCAAGCATTAGATGGTGTGAAATTTGTTTGTTCCCCCTCATCTCCAGCAATATGTAGGGAGCCACCTTCATTGGATCAAAGTGGGGCTTCTGCACCACTGGGACAGGAAGTCCTCGAGAAGAGAACTGCCTGCCAATTTGATTAGCTGTCAGTTCTATACTCCTAGCAGTGCTGGAAGAGAATACTGGCCACTACTGGAATTACGCACAGCACTGAAGGAAGAAGTGAACATACGTCCTGGACTTAAGTAAATTCAGGGATTTTGGGCAGGCAAAGCTTGGACACCCGTGAGAGTTTCAGGAGAAGGACAGGGCTTCAGACTAAGGAGGTCAGGAACAAAGGAAGATACTATTTCAGGGCAGCACCCCCAGTAGGCATAGAGCACCACCAGCCCCCAGAGTAGATTTCCCTCTTTTCTGTCCAGCAGCATCACATGCAATGAAAGCTGCTGGGCTGTTAGCCATTTCCCATCCTCCCCAGTAAATGGAAACATCAGGGAATTGAATTGTCCTCTTAAGGGCTCCAGTAGGTTTAAGGACAGGCAAACTGCCTGCCACCTTACCCTTCCTTTGTAATATAGGCTCAGATTGGGACTGGATGGAAAGGCTGCTGGCTAGCAACCCACTTTATTTTGTGTGCACCTACTCGCACCATCGCTACCTTCAAATCGCAAAGAAGGGCCATAAAATTCACAACAATTTCTTTCTGACTAACAATGTGGCACCTGTGTCTGTTTTCAGAGCTGGGGAATAATAATACTGTGCTGAATAGCAACTTTTCTGTTCATCTCATTGTATGCATCTGATATAAGGAACTAACAGCAAATGCAAGCTCTTTCATCATTACCTGTGTGTAGGTCAGGTATGAAATCTAGTCATTTGCTGACGAGGAACTCATTTACTTTACAACATCTTTAATTGTTATTTACAAACTATTATCTGACATATTATCTCGTTCCTTTCTATGTTTAGCACACTTGTGTGTACATCCAATGAACAGAAACCTTTTCAGAGTTTGTCTTCAGTTTGAGGAAAGACACACACTAATTTTGTTTGGGTCATCTCAAAAGAGGGCAGTCAAGACAATCTCTTGCCTTTGTTTCTTGACTTCGAAGATGGAAGAACAGAAAATGTTATAGCTTTGCATTAATAGCAAATTATATGCTTAATTTTAACATAATGTTTATGTGTTCGTAAGCATGAAACAACCAAACTAGACTCTATCTATGCCATGAACTACAAGTAAAGGGTGTATGTTTCAGAGGGATCATCTGTATCGATTCAGCAGATTTTTTAAAGGAGTGTTTGGAGCATCAACCTGGGAATTTGATGCAGATGTTTACACAAGATTGGGACGTTGAACTAGCTGCCTGGAGTGTTCCTTGACGAGAGCCTGAATCATTATTTTGGAACCATGCATGTCCATTGAAATAATCCCTGCATGATCAATGAAGTTGTCTGCTTAATAGTCAGCATGTTTTCTCAGGTCAGCTTTGAGCAGTCTGAAGCATGTATCACTGACTACCGAATGAGAAAAGAAATTACTGAAGGAACATTCAGTGGGAAGTATCATGCAAGAATGATAGATAAAAGTAGTAGGCCTTGTAAAATGAGAATCTGGGCTAATGTTACGTAGTGAATGAAACATGCTGGGTTTTTAAAGCAGCAGGAAATGTCAGAGATGTACTGCAGTAGTATTCTTGGCTGCTTTTTAGATTTTCTTTCAATATAAATGAAGTGAGACTCCATCATTACATTCTTGGAGACCAACAAATTAGCTCTACATGATAGGGATCTATCTTATGAAGACAAGAGTTCATTTACTGACTGTAATGGAAAGTAAGTCAGAACATATAAAATGATTTTTTTATAGTAAGTGGATTGTAACAAGAGGGCAAAACTTGCAGTGAACAATGCTTTCATCACTGAATGTGTATGGATAACACTATTTCTGACTCACATCCACACTGGTAATGGTCTTATGGGCAGAAGCAAAGGAAATTGGCACTCCATGCCCAATATTTAACTGTTTGAAAACAAACACCAGGTTTTGTCTTGCACTTACCAGGACAGAATCACAAGTACCAATATTTTGTCTCTGTTTTCAGAAATTAAGTACCATTGTTAGCCATCATTATTACTGCACCAATACTTTACTTTAAATGCCTAGGTCATCATTTGTGGCTACAATCACTTCTACAACAGGCCAAAATTCAAATGGTCCACTTAAAAAGCATTTGTTGAGGAGTTTTATGGTTTTGCCTATCTGACATCCCATCTATTTCTCAGTCAGACATCCCTGCCATATTTTCCAGCCAGGAGCAATCTTTTTCTTTTGTATCCTGCTTTAAAGGAAATGTCAAATAGACCGCGACCAAATCCAGCAGGCAGATTTCACAAACACTTAAAACACTTGACTTAAATATCTCCAGTTATAGAAAGAACTTTAATACACATCTTCAGCAAAGTTTCACCAGCTACCCTTGCTGAGGCAGGTGAATAGCTCAGATAAATGAGCACCAATTCCAGGGTAACCAAAAGATCTAGGCAGTTTGGATAAAGTCACAGATGAGATTTTCTAGTAATAAATGGGTTTCCATGGTATGCATTGTCTGGGAACATGCACAGCCTGTTGAGGGAAGCTGGAGATTTTATTCTACATCAACAGGTTGACTTAAAAAGAAAGGATTGATAAATGTTAAAATTTACAGTTCAGTTTTACAATTCAAGAACTAAAGTGAGGATCCAACTCAATCTTCAACTTAAGCGCTGAGTCCCAAGTGTTAATAAAATGGTCAAATGTGGTACTACTACTTCCTCTACCACCTACCGATCTGCACTTAATTGAGATTTGGTTGCAATCTAGTTTTTAGGTCAATAGGTTTTAAGCAATTTGAATTTAATTAAACTACACCTTCAAGCCCAAGCTGGCTTGCTGACCTTATGTCTACCTTCTTCTGTATGAGATCTCTTTAGAATCTTTCAAAATAAGGTGCATGTTTTTGTCTGGTAATATCTTCTGTCCATTAACTTGCACTTTCCACTTGATTCTTTCCCTCTTCAGTTTTCCATAACGATAACCCTCATTATCACAGATTGAAGTAATTTTCAATCTTCTTTTTTCAAGGGCGACTGTCTGTTCACTCCCGCCTCTTCTACTCCAGTTGACAATTCAAACAATTATGTAAATTGTAAGTGTGTTGACCTCAGTCTACTCATGAAAGTAATCTTCATTGAACAAATTACAGTTTCATAGATTTTTTAGTACAAACTAGTGTTTCCATTTAATGTGTTCTCTTCATCATTGTTTAGCAGCCCCTGAGAGCGAAGAGGAAACCAGCTTCACTACTAAGGCTGAATAGAAGTGAAAATTTCATATCGATTTAAACAATTTCTTTCTGATGCTTAGATTTTCAGGTAGTCAGATAAATATAGAATAGTACAATAATATCAGTGAAGTGCCATAACTTAAGTGATGACATGAGATTGAAAGAAATTTACTGTAGTGAGTTAATAGATAGAAATCGTAAATGATCCTACCTCAGTGGCAGATTAGCTTCTTTTGTGTTACGTTGTCAAATTAGCAGGGTTAAAACCTCAACTGTTTGGGGTAGCCTCATCTATTTGTGGTCCTGTTCCAATTTTCTGGCTTTCTTACAGATAAAATAATGAAATGTTCATTAGATCACCATTACTTTAACACATTTTACCTTTTCTCCATAGTCATTGAAATCACACACAAATTTAGAAACAATTCAATAAGAAGAATACCTGAAGCCATGATATTGACACTTTTGTATACTGATAGCAGTCTGAGTTAAGACACTATGATTGCACAAAAGACAAACAAAGTGTTGTTTGAAATTAAATATTTCAATTGGTCTGGATTAAACAGTGCATAACATAGTGAAGAATAAGTTCAACTGAGGATGGAGGGAGCAGATTTCCCCTTTGAAAGGCAAATGGACATTTAAATCAAACAACAAAAAGCTTAGCTCAACTCCTATTCACAAAACATGCAGTTATTCAGTGAAAAAAGGCATGCCTTGTATTTGAAATAGAGATGTCATTTTATAGCAGTAGAAATTGTTCTTGTAAGATTGGGGGTGTGCCCAATGTTAAGACAAATTTTGTCTCATATACCTTCTCTGGTTCTAATGTGTGTAAAAAGGCAAAGGTTCCTCCCTAGTGCAACTCTGACTATGAAGTTGCATTTATTTCATACATATTGCAGTTTCAGTTCAGTTGGGGAAAGCACTCTTATGGCAGTGTTTTAAATAATAAAATTTGGTTTGGAGAAAGAGCAGCTTTTAGAAGTAATTTGCTCTAGCGTATTTAGATTGGTGAGAAATTCAGTCATCTGCTTCCTTTTCTCCTCTGCTGCTGGTTGCTGGGAAGAATGAATTCAGTTACATACACTGCAGTTGGGGACTGCGTCCATTTTCCTGGTGATCTAAACTTTTCCTTTTGTCTGCTTTTATTTGTTGAAAAATGAGGGGAAAAGCAATAGAATAGGCTCAAGGTAGTATTCCATGGTTGTGTGCTAATTCACGGTCAGATTATATTGATATATATCTGAATCAACACCAGTTTGAAATCAATCGCTGAAGTGGTCACGCTTACACTGGTACTGATTTACCATGAATAAACCTGCTGAGATATATTGCATTTCACAGGTCAGATTTTAACCAATTTCAGCTCAGATCTGACCTCAAATGTAGTCTTGCCACTGTAGAAAGCTGACTGTCAGTCCTGTTGTACTAATGCATTTGGTGCAGTTTGAATAGAGTTGCTTCACTACAAGTAAGGATATCTGTGTAACCTGACTTTTGATTTAGACCAATTTTTAGTGTTAGAATTTGACTGCAATTGTGATTGAATTAATTTTATTTGAACTGAAGGCCTGAGGTGTTTGGTATGGTCTGTCAATGAATTTAGATCTTGGTATTAACATTAGGCAAGTTACAAGATGGAATTGAGACTTTGCGATCAAGGGGCAGAGAATTAGAGCATTGTTTTCGAATGGCAAAATTATGTTTTTAGAATTCTGATTTTTGGCCATATTTTAAAATCTAAATGCAATAAACAACACAGATCTGCTGCAAAAAATGTCTGTTCTGCTCTTTTCTTGAATGCGTGCCAACCTAATTTTAGTGTCTGGCTCGAGGAAGCAGAAAGTTGAATTCCTCACCTTAGGCAGTCGTTGCCTTTTTAAGATCCAATAATTTAAGGAAGAAATAAGTGAGCTAGTGCTGAATGTGCGGTGCCTGTCACGCGGAGCGATTTGTAAGGTGAGTTAGTGAGGCTATCATTCAGTGAGAACTCTGCTGGCAGAGCCCAGCACTGAGCTGCCAATCCCCTAGTCATCCATTAGTAATGGAGAAAGTAATTCACTTCTCATTTATAATGTATGGCCTAAGATACACCTTGATACTGTATTATGAAGTTTATGAACAGCTTAGACATTACACACTCCACTGCCCCTACACTAGAGCACCAGCCACTGCCTGGCAGTCACGTGCTTCCACAGGCATTCACTGGATTAAATGCCGCAGCCTTTTTATATTACAACTTCTGCTCCACTAAATAATAAGAAAAGGCAGACTGAGAGCTCAGCAGTTTTGTAAAGAGCTCAGCACACAGCTTCTACCATCTTGTGGTTTGATTCTAATTAGCATCCAGCTGTTTTGAGTGGACATATCACAATCCGTTTCATCTTGTGTACTTGACTTATGGTACCTGAATGGCAATTCAACTTGGGTGCTTAAAACTGAATGGTCACAAAGCTTAAGAATGCTGCAGCTTTGTGGCTGGTGGAATAAGGATTTAGTCATTCAGCAATGGAAGAAGTAAGTGGAATAAGGACTTCTTAAATTTTGTTAACTAGCACTGAAGCTTTTTTATTCAAGAAGAATGCCCCAATTTTAAAGTTATGGTCCGTATCATGTTTCCATGATAGATTAAGAAGTACAACATTCGCACAGTCCAATGCGACACCCTGGCTAAAAAATATTGGATCAACCTAACTAGTGCTCCTAAATATATTTACTTCCTACTTATTCAGAAAGAGTATGTATTAACTTGGTCCTGCAAACCGTGACTTTTGGATTGCTACTGTGATCATCCAGCAGATAAATCAGCTGTCCGATGTCCAATTGAGCTGAACCTATCCAACAGGTCCCAGGAGCTTGTTCTGTTCTGAATCAGTGAAGCTCAAGCAGGCTTGCAGTAACAGTGATATGCTCAACCCCAATGATCCAGAACAACCAGGCAGGACTACCACTCCTAATCAGCAGCCAGTAGTTCTTGCTGAAAAATGTTATGTCTAAATCTGAACGTTGTGAACTTGGCAGAGGTGCTTCCTGTTGATTAAATATCTACATACAAGCTTATACATAAAGAATACAAACTTTCTGGATTTCTGGACCTCATGAATCTACACATAGCATGGGCTGGTACTTTGAGTAAAATAGAAAAAAATTGAAGGTTAGGAAGTTTGTTGCCTTATATTGTTTTTGCAACACGGCACACTGTTAATTGCAGGCTGAAGGCTTTGATGGCCAGGGTTGATGCCAATATTTAGTAATTACCTTTGGTCAAGTTGAAAAAAAAATACATTCCTCCAAAATATAAACAACACTTTTGCATGAGGATGGGGTGAATGCTGTAGATATCATTACTTTCATTTTTGACTTATTTTCTTTATCTTATTTTGTTTATTTTTCATCTGTGTGGGAGAGGATAATGCAAGGGTACAAAAAGCCAATGATCAGACTCAATATCAGCGAGAGTATTCCCCTAGAAATTGCCTACCATTGTAAACAGAACAGCTTTAGTTCATCACCTTAAAAGTGACGTGAGAATGTACCAGATTCAGTCTTTTTGGTATTTTCATCTGTTAGGTTCTTTTGCATGACTGTTATATTCTTTCTTTTGGAGATAGCAAAAAGCTGCTGAAAATAGGATTCTCCTTGTTAAGAATTTCAACCAGTAAATACAGTCAGAGGTGGAAAGAACCTGGCTAATGATCTCAATGATACACTTTGCCTTTGAGGATGAGAGGATGCAATTATATACAGTACAGTAATACACTCTCACAACTAAGGAGATTTGAAATGGGGCAGTCAGCCATTGGAGCTGTGTGTTGATTATCCAGTACTAATCCCAATGCACTGCTTCCTTCTCATCTTTTAATACCTGTATTTATTCAATTTTTATTAATCTCCATTTTCTATTGAAAACTTAGTGAGCATTGAACATAAGTAGTATGCTGAAGGCTGGATTTTCCTGTTGGAGATAAAATCATAAAGTAAACTTGATCCTGGGTGTAAACTGACCTCCATTTCCAGCACTCAATTGAGGGCAGAGTTCTAATGAGCAGTGGGATCATTATCCAACTGGGGGAAGGGGGAGGGAAGTCAAGACAGAGCGTTAGAGAAATGGACCACATCCTGGCTCCAACCAGCAGCTACTGTTACTGTCATCAGTGTATAGTCTTAATAAAGGAGGATGTTTGTCTTCAGAGTGAATAGAAATAGTAGATTCGGAACTGCGGTTAGGTTAGTAAATATCATTACTGCTCAGTAAGATTTTGTCCAAACTTGCACTCCTTATGCACTGAATAAATCTGGTTCAGTGCTTGTCCAGCCCGATGTCTGCTTGTTTACAACCAGTCAGTTTTAGGGAGCTCCTAATGATCTCCCACCCCCATTCAAGTCACAGGAGAGGTCAGAAAGTGAGCTCCTGACAAACTGTCCATTGACCATCATGCTCCCAATCAACAGGAAAGGGGATGGTAAGGGTGGGCAACTTCACTTTCCTGTCTGCCCCCACTCTTTTCCACATTTCTTCAGAAAGTTATCAAGCTCAGGGGGATGTGGACAACAGGTCTCCTGTACCTTTCTTGTTCCACCTCAGTTCCATCTTGATTCAGGAGCATAAGTTGGTCTTGAGATTGTAAAAATAGTAAATTGCAGTTAAAGCTGATCACTAAAACAACAGGTATGCCACAGAGAGGAAAATTCCACAATAGAATCACCAGACTTGAAGGGTTAATGAAACAGCTTTGACAGCACAATTGGGCTTTTTTTGTTGCATTAAAGTTGATAGCATCACTTTACCTCTCAAAGATAAAGTAATAAAAATTAATTCCTGAACTTACATCAGAAAAAAGAGGTCTTGGTACATTTTATTTCAGCAAATCTTTAAACAGAGAGAAATTAACATGCTTTATCTTGCTCAGCAATGCCGTTTTCTGGACCTAGTCCTTGGACACAAGAGAAATTAAGATTTAAAACAATATACCAGAGAAAAACCTTCACCTTAATTATGTGCATAAAATTGAATAAACCACTGATTACAGTTGAAATCTCCTGATACATTTATTTTTTTCCCCACTAAATATTTCTGAGAGAGTGCTGTGACAGTGATGCACTGCCAAATGTAATATCACTAAGATACCTCAATCCTTTTTCATGTTGTTATTAACTCTGATTTATGTTTTCTTTTCTCATTGAGCTCACTGATTTGTTCAGTGTGTCTATTGCAAATGTGGTGTCAATGAATCCAACCACTTCCACATAGAGGTTGAACGGTTTTAAATCTGATTCAAGTGAGGTAATTACCTCATATTGTGCTAAATTTGTATAAAAAGAGCATTTAATTCCGTTGTTTAATTCTCTTGCCTCTGA
The DNA here is from genome assembly GCF_037043375.1 of Chiloscyllium plagiosum. NCBI lineage: Eukaryota > Metazoa > Chordata > Chondrichthyes > Orectolobiformes > Hemiscylliidae > Chiloscyllium > Chiloscyllium plagiosum. Next base: position 32,578,952 of record NW_028270163.1, read on the forward strand.
ACACCATATTTTTAAATAATTAAAGTCATACTTAGTGTCATTTTTAATTACCTGTTCTTGTGACAAACAGATTGCAGAATTATTTTTATCATCTTTCTTGAACTTAATATGTGTTCTTTAATTTAATTCCTGTTCTTTGATGATTTAAATAAGTGTGCTCTGTGAAGTTTATTGAAACCTAGATTCTACCCTTAACCAATCTGAGTTTATTTTACTATATTCTGTTATATCAGGTTTTTTTTTAGCAGTTTGCTTGATTTGCAGGCATTAGAATCCAGGACACTGAGCCTCCTGTATCTCCTAAGGGGACATTCAGCTGTGAGCTTTTTCATAAGGAGGCTGTTTGGCAGCCACTGGAGGTCTCTGGGAGTCCTGGGCCGATTGCAAGTCTGTTCCTTGTCCAGATCTCTGCACCTCTGTTGCATCACAGTTACATCGATGATAACCTCTGCACAGCACGGTAGCACAGTGGTTAGCACTGCTGCCTCACAATGCCAGAGACCCGGGTTCAATTCCTGCCTCAGGCAACTGTCTGTGTGGAGTTTGCACATTCTCCCCGTGTCTGCGTGGGTTTCTCCGGGTGCTCCGGTTTCCTCCCACAGTCCAAAAATGTGCAGGGTAGGTGAATTGGCCATGCTAAATTGCCCGTAGTGTTAGGTGAAGGAGTAAATGTAGGGGAATGAGTTTGGGTGGGTTGATCTTAGGAGGGTCGGTGTGGACTTGTTGGGCGGAAGGGCCTGTTTCCACACTGTAAGTAATCTAATCATGAACAGTGGCAAGATCCTTCTGTCATGCTTGCAGCAAACCTGTGTGGGGCCCCTAGAAACTGAACAGGTCCGTACTAATGTGAGCAATCAGTATTTGCATCACTCTCAAATGTTCTTATTCAGGGAACATGGAGGACTCCAACAAGGAGGCAAATAGAAAAGCCTTTACTTTGACATTTGACTTTATTCCAATGAATGCAGCAGCAGACATCGCAGATACAGTAAGAAATTGTAAGAGACCTTGTGCACTGAGCCTTATGTCAATTAATGAAGACATTGTTACATATACAAGAACATGTTGCAGAATATTTTGAGTTCAAGGCAAGAGGAATCACTTGCACAGCCCCTGAGAAGTTAGATAAACCTTACCTTATCTTTATGCCTCCAGGTGTGGTCAGAGCTATTTTCCACTTGCAGTTCACATTTAGGAATAGTGACGTGGCAGAAAATACAGGTCGCACTTGACACACTGAGCCATAGGCTCAGCCTGATAATCAAGGGCCCCCTCAAACCTCTATGCCACTTTCTACTTGGCACTCTGTTCAGTACCAATGTGTCACTCTTTGGTACCTCATTTGCTTCGTAGCTAGTCTGGTTTGATAGAGATGTCAGAGTCCAGCAATTATTTTTGCTTTAGATTTAGCTCACTATCCACTTGGACCATATTATCTGTCTAAATTGCACTTCCAAATTATTAATCAATCAGCCAATTAGCTATCATGTATGCTGCAGTATCCAGAGGCAATTTAGGATCAGGTTAGAGAAAAAGGGGCCATAGGGAGCTGTTTGTTCTTCTTTTACTGAGCAGCAGAGTGACGTTGTAAATTTATAAACTACTTTATTCAGGAAAGCATGTTCAGAATCCAAACAGTTGTAAGCTAGTTATCTGACACAGCTTTCATCGGTGCTAAATGGTTTGTTTTACAACAGGGGAACCTGTATCAATCAGGAATAGCCAGATAAATCAAATTGAAGTAAATGGTGTAAGGTGAGCTTTGGAGACCAGAGCCTGAGGTTCTTGCAGGTTGTGGTTTATAAACAAACAATGTGAAGTACAATTTCATTATCTTCCAAGATGTCCAGTGGAGTTTGCAAAATTTCGAAGGTGGTAATGAGATGACTTAAATGGACATCAGCCTAAATAGATCTAAGTATTACACATTGTGTATGGACACAGTGTTAAGTTTTTCCATTGCCATAAAGAGTGCTCCAGCTCTGCTTAAACTGTTGGATTTTAATTTAAGAGGTGTCTAAAATATGGTTTAAGAAGTAGAAATACCATAGATACTCATGTAAAAGTCAAATTTTTAAGACTTCTTTAAGGTTAAATTTATGGGGTCGACTATTGCATGGGTACTATTTTTGAGAGCCTGAAATTCATGCTGTAGTCCAAAATACCGTATCATTAGCAAAAGCCCAATTGATCTCTAAAGGAATGAAAAAATCACAACGAATTACGTTAATTGCTGCTGCACAGTTATTTGTCTTCTCTGCAATTTCAATAAGTTTCAGTTTAAACGTTGCTGTATATTTTTTGCTTTTTCGGGAGGGCATTTTTATACAAAATGATGAAGACATTTCAAAACCTCAACCAGATGTATGACTGTATTCCACGAGTGTTACGGGAAACTGAGCTCAGCTGAACTGCATACACCTGAGTCTGACCTGATGCGTCTTAACCTTTCCCGTTAGTTTCTTCCGTTTCCTTCCGTTTTCGTTCATCTGCAGTTATGTCAGTTTGCAAAAGTAAAACGTTTTGAGCTTTTGTTTCTGATAAAAACAAGATACCAGACATTTGACTCTCATACAGTCTCACCGATCATTGAAACCATAAGATTTATGTACAGGATAATACCTTGGCTCATAAATATTGATCTGTTATCTGCGACGTTTACACAAGATATGTGGAAAGTTTCAGATTTTTTGGCCAAAAATAGTGGTCGACGTTTAACATGAGATTGAATTTTACTTGAGGAAATATGGTTGTCATTTTTTTTCACTGTTTTGAAAGCTTTTGGGGATATCATCTAATATATAATGTAACATTATATCACTCTTTTATGTCTTAAATTGCCCAATCTAGAGGCTTCAGTATTGTCTAGCAAGTGTCACATTGTCAGTGGTGCTGATCTTTAGTGGAGACTGTTACCTGAAGCCCATCTAGCTTTTGTGCCTTTTCAAAGATCCAAAGGCAGTATTTGAAAGGGACAGAGATTCTCCTAGTGTTCTGTCAACCATGCTCCACCAGTGACTGGATTGCAAAATATTGGTTGTGAAGTGCTTTGATATGTCCTAAGAATTTGACAAGCTACCTGTTCATTCTTCCTCTCCGTTAATGTAAAGCAAAAGCAAAGAAAAAAACTGATTACACTTGCCTAATCCAACAAAAATGGTAATTTGTGGGAAGTTGTCAACAGTTTTAAGTAACATTCTGTTCAAATTTCTAACTGAGATTGTGTTAGAATGTAATTCAACAATAGGAAGCATACAATACCAGACATCAGCATGAGAGGCTGTGCAGAAAATAAAGTATATTAAAGAAGGTAACACCATTGCATCAAACTTCAGTAAAACTTTAATTTTGCAACACCATCTTTTCCCATGGACATGACAAGCCATGAGAAAATCATGTTGGCAGAGAAAAATGTGCCCATAGTGGTCACTTAAAACAGGCGCACTGTCCTGAACACAGCAGGATTCTAAATGGCTGTTTTTTGTAAAAACAAATGTAGCCTGGCTTGAAGTCCTTAAAGATAGGTTTAAAAAGGTATGTACATGTTTAAATGTGGAGCAGCAAAAGTACACGTGCTGACTTCACAGTGGAATATCCCAACAATTTCGGAGAGTCAGGGAACAGAGTTGAGTATGGTAGCCATTACAAAAGAGAAAGTGCTAGAAAAGCTAAAAGGTCTAAAAATTAATAAATCTCCTGGCCCTAGAGTTCTAAGGAAGGTGGCTGAGGAAATAGCGGAGGCGTTGGTTGTGATCTTTCAAAAGTCATTGGAGTCAGGGAAAGTCCCAGATGATTGGAAAAATCGCTATTGTAACTCTCTTGTTCAAGAAAGGATCAAGACAAAAGATGGAAAATTATAGGCTGATTAGCCTAACCTCAGTTGTTGGTAAAATTCAGGAATCCATTGTTAAGGATGAGATTTCTAAATTCTTGGAAGTGCAGGATCGGATTAGAACAAGTCAGCATGGATTTAGTAAGGGGAGGTCGTGCCTGACAAACCTGTTAGAATTCTTTGAAGAGGTAACAAGTCGGTTAGACCAGGAAAACCCAGTGGATGTTATCTTTCTCGACTTCCAAAGGCCCTTGATAAGGTGCCTCATGGGTGACTGCCAAGTAAGGTGAGCTACAGGCATGGATTGAGGATTGGCTGTCTGACAGAAGGCAGAGAGTTGGGATAAAAGGTTGTTTTTTTTGGAATGGCAGTTGGTGACAAGTGGTGTCCCACAGGGTTCAGTGGTGGTGCTGCAACTGTTCACTTTATATATTAATGACCTGGATGAAGGGACTGGGGCATGGTGGCTAAGTTTGCTGATGATCCAAAGTTAGGTGGACAGGCAGATAGTGGTGAAGAGGTGGGGAGGCTGTAGAAAGAAATAGTTGAGGAGAGTGGTGCAGGAAATGACTGATGAAATTGAACGTGAGCAAATGGAGGTCTTGCATTTTGGAAAAAAGAATACAGGCATGGACTATTTTCTAAACAGTGAGAAGATTCATAAAGCTGAAGTACAAAGGGATCTGGGAGTGCTAGTCCAGGATTCTCTAAAGGTTAGCTTACAGGTTTAGTCCATGATTAAGAAAGCAAATGTAATGTTGTCATTTATCTCAAGAGGGTTGGAATGTAAAAGCATCGATGTGCTTCTGAGACTTTATAAAGCTCTAGTTAGGCCCCATTTAGAATACTGTATCCAATTTTGGGGCTAACACCTCAGGAAGGACATACTGGCAGTGGAGCATATCCAGCAGAGATTCACACAGATGATCCTGGAATGGTAGGCCTAACATATGATGAACAGCTGAGGATCCTGGAATTATATTCATTAGAGTTTAGAAGGTTGAGGGGAAATCTAATCGAAAGTTACAAGATAAAGCATGGCTTACAAAGGGTGGGTGCTGGAAAGTTGTTTCCTTTGGACGGGGAGACTAGAACCCGTGGGCACAGCCTTATAATTAGAGGGGGTCAATTTAGAATGGAAATGAGGAGACATTTCTTCAGACAGAGAGTGGTGGGCCTGTGGAATTCATTGTCATGGAGCGCAGTAGGATGTTAAATGTCTTCAAGGCAGAGATTGATAAATCTTTGATCTCGCAAGGAATTAAGGGCTGCGGGGAGAGTGTGGGTAAATGGTGTTGAAATGCCCATCAGCCATGATTAAATGGCAGAGTGGACTCGATGGGATGAATGGCCTTACTTCCACTTCTATGTCTTATGGTCTTTTGGTTGTATGGACTCCGTAGCACCCATAAAGATTGTTGTCAGTGCCATCCTTCCCCCTTCCATAATTGATTTTTCCTCTGTCAGCTATTGTGCTTTCAGCAGCACAATAGCCTGAAATTGAATACCTTTATTTGCCAAGCCAGTTGCCTGGAAATATCCAGTTTGCTAGTTTCATGTAAATGAATCATACCAACGAACCTGTATGATCCACTTTCGAGGTCTGATTTCATATAAAGCTACTTTGCATTCCAAAGAAAAAGGCAAAGGGCATGTTTGGAAGTGTTGGGTAAAGTTACAGTAAGTCGAGTACAACTGTCAATTAGAACAAAGAAAACTTGCATTTATGTATCAACCTTAATGTCGTAAGGCTTTACACATAATGGTACAGGAGAAAAATCCAACAACATTTGACAAAAAGGCACTGTGGATGGTGGAGATCTAAAATATAAAACCGAAATTGCTGGAGAAGCTCAGCAGGCCTGCAGTATTTGTGGAGAAAGACACAGAATTAGAGAGGCCAGTGTGAGTCCTCTTCAGAACAGTATTTGGACATCCTGATATATGAGAAAAATATCGCAAAAGCTTGGTCAAAGAGGTAGCTTGAAGCAGCATCTTAAATGATGAAAGAGAAAAATAGAGGCAGAGGGGATTACAGAGTCCAAACCAAAGCTTAGGAGCTGAGCAACTGAAGACTGGTGAGGGAGTTGAAATCTCCTGCAGGGGAAATCGAAGCTGATGTAGCAAAGAGATTTTAGGGGGTTATATGGCTGGAAGAGGTTACTGAGATAGAGAGGGGCAAGGCCATAGATGGATCTGAAAACTGATATGTTTTAGTGAAATTAAAGTTTCAAGTGATTTAGATTAGATTAGATTACTTAGTGTGGAAACAGGCCTTTCGGCCCAACAAGTCCACACCGAACACCACCCACCCATACATTTACCCCTTCACCTAACACTATGGGCAATTTAGCATGGCCAATTCACCTGACCTGAACATCTTTGTACTGTGGGAGGAAACCGGAGCACCTGGAGGAAACCCACGCAGACACGGGGAGAATGTGCAAACTCCACACAGTCAGTCGCCTGAGGCGGGAATTGAACCCGGGTCTCTGGCGCTGTGAGGCAGCAGTGCTAGCCACTGTGTCACCCACAATTTAGTTATGCCTATTATAATTTGTAACTCGTTTCTTTGCTCCAAGTAAAATTGTAATCCATACAATTCTTCTTTATTTACATGAGCCAGTTGTTCTTTAGTCTTGATTAAATAGATTCTTTTCCTAGATTTCTTATTTGCTGAACATTATTATTGAGGTTGAAACACTTTGGTACAAATGAGATTAATGGTATCACATTAACCCCTGGGGTTCTGTTGTAATCATATCCATAACATGTCTTTTTCACATCTCTGCCTATAAGATTAATCACCCTGTTATGAATGGTACAGTCAACTGAACAAACAGTGACCAGGATGTCATTAATTTTTGTACAAAAGTTACATCAAAGCAAGCAATATGTAGCTAGGGAACTTAAAATCAACTGGATTATCTACAGACAGTTATGAGTTCAAGAGTTTATTATGATACACAAAAAGTATGGATATTAAATTTGTGATCTTAAGCATTTTCTACAAGTGTTTTGTTTGAAGGCTAGAATTTTTACAATTCATTTTTAGTGTTTGTGGTTGAATAATCTGGTGTATTTATCTCTGTTTATGTTTTAGTTTGCCCATGTTCCCTGTTTTGTCTCCTTTCTTATGGGTTCTTCCCTAGCTAGCCCTGTACATGACTGAAACAATGAGTCAATCATTGGAGTGAGTCAGTCAGTTACCATAAGTGGCGTGTTCCAGCAATGAGGAGCCACTTTATATTTCAGTTGGTTGAAGCCCAGACACAAGTATCAACTGCTACATAAAGTGCAAATGGTCCCAGATTGGCCTGGATGGAACATTACAATAATTTTAATGATATTTTATCATTTTGCCAAACTTCATCGTTTAGGGTCATCAATGCCAGTTATGAGCACACATACGGATTCAATGGGCAAAGAGCATTGTGTTTTTTCTAGTCTCTCTGGGAAGGATAAAATGTCATTTTAATGCATCTGTCTTTTATTCATAATTATGCAAACATTTCAGTTGTATCACTTGACCTTTGCTAAATTTGTTTTATATTTTGATTTATTATTTGTACTTAATTGCTTTTCAGTATATTAAAAAAAGAGGTTTGATGTATTATACTCCATGTATTTTGAAACTGCAGTCAGATACAATGCTCGTTTTAACTGTAGAATGAATAAATTGTAGCCAATCAAATGTATGAACCAGGATAATTATAACATTCATTTGTAATATAACAGAATAAGGATTTTGCCCTTTCTGCTATTTGTGTGATGATACAAACTGATGAACATATTTTCTGTTAAAGTTTATCCAGGTATGTGAACAAGATTATTATTTTTTTGTCATATTATTACCAATTCCCAGCAATATTAGCAAACTGAGATTACTGCCACCAGATCTTGACATTGGGCTGGCCTAAATGTAGAACTGTTTCATTGGAGGGTGTTATTTCATGTTCTGTGTTCATTTTTTAATGGATTCAACTTTGAAGTAATTTGTCATCATTTTCATTGGTAGGTGTAGCAAAAAACATCCAAAATGAAATTAAATTATACACGTGCTTGGTAGAAAACACAATTCTACAGAAATGCAACAGAAAAGCTGTGCACTTTTAATTGTCCCATCTTTCAAATTAAATATATATAAAGAGTCAACTTGGTAGGACAGAACTGGAATACTGATGAAAGGAGAGATATGGCACTGCAGCATTTTGGCTTGAACTCATCAAAGTTCAAACAATCATAGCAACTTAGAGGACAAAATTGTGCTGATTTGTTGGCAAGTTGACTCTGGTTGAGGTGTTGCCATGTGGAATTGTAGTCATGTTCAGCTGTCACGTAATAAAACAAACACACAAGGCTAGAACATATTCTTTTGTCTACAATGATCGAGCCCCTGCATATGAATGTATATGACTTCTAATAAATATAAACTATATAATAAACTCAACTGACAATCTTAAATTGGTTATTAATGTAGCTATTAGCCCACTCTAGATTATTTAGCACTGCTGCCTAATCATGGAATCATTTGTTTGGATCTTGCAGACACAAACTGGTCCAGTACTGTCTGTACCCTGCCCATTACAAAGAATTCAATGAGCATGGTATTTAATTCAATGACAAATTATCAAGATACATGGCATTTCACTGGCCATGACATTTATACATGGCACTGTTCAGTGATGTGGCTGGCAGAATGTCTTTTTGGACTGATAGCAGTACCCTATTAATGGAAATTACCAATTGTGCAATCACTTTGTCGTAGTAACCTGAAACAGTTTGATTAGATTAGATTAGATTACATAGTGTGGAAACAGGCCCTTCGGCCCAACAAGTCCACACCGCCCCGCCGATGCGCAACCCACCCATACCCCTACATTTACCCCTTACCTAACACTACGGGCAATTTAGCATGGCCAATTCACCTGACCTGCACGTCTTTGGACTGTGGGAGGAAACCGGAGCACCCGGAGGAAACCCACGCAGACACGGGGAGAACGTGCAAACTCCACACAGTCAGTCGCCTGAGGCGGGAATTGAACCCGGGTCTCTGGCGCTGTGAGGCAGCAGTGCTAACCACTGTGCCACCGTGCCGCCCACTATGCCACCGTGCCGCCCACTGTGCCACCGTGCCGCCCACCTGTTGCTTAACCTGTTTTAATTTTTGTGATGCTTTGCCTCTTAAGGTAGGCAGAGGTAGTGAAGGTACCTTTCAGTTCCAAAAGTGGTGACGTTTAGCCTAATTGCAAATTTGCATAGTATATAGTGAACAGCGATGTAATCAGAATAGTTATTCTCCAGAAAATAGTGTTGATACATTCTGTATCGCTGCTGAGTTTGCAAAGTGGGGAGCAAATGTCTAGGGCCCTACTTTCAAGACTGCCTGTAAGACTAATTTTATAATGCAAGTACAAATCACAGCATGTCTATTGAGCCATGAAAGTCAGGATATGGTAAACAGTGGTGGGGAACCCATCAGCTAATTTCTCAATGAGCTCGTAAAGGAAAAGGAGTGGATTAGATTGCTTTATCTCAAAAGTGACTGTGTTTGAATGGAGCCTATTAAGATGTGTAAAGAAATCCTTACATGCAAATACAGAGCCTAAGATCATAAATGCATCAACTTTATGTCAGAAATAGGCACAGATGGGAGATTAGGTTTGAACACCATTGGTACTGTTAGTGTGTACTGGACTTGGAGGAAGTCCTATGGCTACACCATTGAGAATTGACTTGAAGCCAATTGGCACTTTATTTATCCAATTGTGTAAATCACTGTGATTTTTGAAACTTGGCTTTTGTGTTCATGTTCTAATGAGTGCAAGATGTAAGATCTCAGCAATATTTCTGTCTCTTTCTCTTTCTAGCGACAAATAAGCGGAGGTAATTTTTTTAAAAATGGGTGAATGAAACGAACAGTAATGTCGTCTCAATCTTAGATTTAGATTAGATTAGATTACAGTGTGGAAACAGGCCCTTCGGCCCAACAAGTCCACACCGACCCGCCGAAGCGAAACCCACCCATATCCCTACATTTACCCCTTACCTAACACTACGGGCAATTTAGTATGGCCAATTCACCTGACCCTACACATCTTTGTGACTGTGGGAGGAAACCGGAGCACCCAGAGGAAACCCACGCAGACACGGGGAGAACGTGCAAACTCCACACAGTCAATCACCTGAGGCGGGAATTCAAACCGGGTCTCTGGCGCTGTGAGGCAGCAGTGCTCACCACTGTGCCACCGTGCCGCCCATTTGCTATAGTCTAAAAAAGGTAGAAAGTAAATTTATTGAAAAATGTTTGGTAAGGTGCTGAGAAATCAATATGGACCTGAATTTACATCCTGTAGGACTGATTGAAAAGCTTCACAAAGCACTACACCAAACTTACTCTTAGGCCTGGTAGTTTGCGTTAAGAGGTGATAATGCTTGTGACTCGTGGGAAATTTAACTATGTGACTGTCTTTTAAATTTCCTGTAAGAATTAACAGCATTAAAATATATCTGAAAATTTCAGAGTTCATATTAATAAAGTTTCTAATGCATTTGGAAGTATCAATATATCACTGACAGAAGTGATTGAGAAAAGTTTACATCCTCACAAAATGCTTGCAATTATCATATCGTGTAATGAAAAGATGGCTTGGGTCATTAAAATGAGTGTCACTTGATATTACTTTTAATGCACTTGATATTTATTCACATGCTTTAGTTCTTTGGTATTTTTCCATTTTGGATGCAAAGTTAATTTTATATTTCAAATGTCCAAGCTCTCTGCTTTTAATTGAGCCTGTAACTGGTCAGTTCCATGGGATACAAAGCTAAAAACCTGTATTTCTGATTGTATCTAGTGCACATTTGTTTTGCCAGAACAGCCCTTTGCTCGAATTGTTTGGGATTCACTGCTTTCTATTTTTGTAGCTAGAGTCATATACAGGTGATCAGGACTTGCATGAGTTCTGGGCAGCTGCTCCTGCTGTCTCCTTGTGTTCTAGTGGCAGGGGTATGTCCCTTTGAGACTCCAGAAAGTTTCTGTTTTAATCTCTACCTTGTGGGAAGCAGAATGTCTTTTTGGGCAGGACACGGGAGTGTCCTGTCACCATCCCCTGCAAGGCCTATGGGTCGTATGGTATTAAGTTCTCAAATGTTTAGGACCATAGTTATAAGGTAAGAGTAAGTAGTTTAGAGGAGATCTGAGATTTGTTTTCACCCTGAGGGTGGTAAAAATACTGAAGGTGCTGCCTGAGAGGGTGGTGGAGGCAGGTATTCTCTTAACATTGAAGAAGCATCTGGATGAGTGCTTAAAATGTCTGGACATAGCAGGTTATGGACCAAGTGCAGGTAATTTGGGATTAGTGTAGTTTGGTGTTTGTTGGCCAGCATAGACATGATAGGCTGAAGGACCTATTTCTGTGCCGTATGACTCCATTTGATGTTGGAAAGCGATCAAACTAAAGAGGGTTATGTAGAGCATTAAGCCTCTGTCAGCTTGGCTCAATGGTGGCACCCTTGCTTCCAAGTGAGAAGGTTGTGTGGTTCAGCCTTGTTCTATGATCTGAACACACAATCCAGTCTGGCACTGTAGTAAGGATTTCTGCATTGCCAAGAATGATGTCATTCGATTTGGGAATTAAACTGAAGTCTGCAGATCATGATCTGTATTATGGTTGGATATTAAGAAGCACAGGGTGTCCTTGCATTGACTTGACTAATATTAATTTCTGAATCAATATAATCAACTGGCTGTTCATCTCCTAACAATTAATGGGATCTTGCTACTCAAAACATGTCTGATCTATTCCTTTAAGTCATTGCACTGAAGGCAATTAATTGTTTGTGAAGCACTTTATTGTGAAAATGTGATTAAAGGACTGTCTGTTCCATTGCTGCTTTTCAACTGTTTGGCTCCAAACTATTTTAGCTCGACAATATTTGGTGTAGCATTTTCATCCCTTGCTCTTTCATCCACACCACTACGTAAAGGTTACAAAGTGTAACAGTGAAGGTACTTAATGTGAGTGATCATGTCGATCACAGTTACTGTGTCAATTGCTTCTTTGCTCTGTACAAGGCTGTGAGATATATTATACAAGTATTGCATTGTCACATAATGTATTAAACTTATGCACATTCAGTGAGTATGGACACATAGATATACGATTTAGAACAAACAATAGAGTAGATGAGTAATTTAGTATGTAGCACTTCCTTTTTCAAACCTTACCAGGTCCATAGTGTTTATAAGCTTTCGTTCCAATTTACTGAACAAGTCTGTTCTCAAGTACACTTTGTAGTTTGTCCTCCAAGGCTCACAATCTGTTACATCCCTTGCCCTTTGATAGTCTTTAACAATAAGAGCAATAAGAGAATTAAGGCAGGGTTAAATAGCAATTCAAAATTCTGTTATTTCTTAGTGTTAGTAAGAAGTATCCCTTTTCATTTATCATTCATAAATATACAAAAATTCCCATAATAGGGAAATAGAGATTTGGCACAATGAAGTTAATAAATTTTTCAGCTGAAATAAGAACTAGCACTTTAACTTTATAATCAGAGCTCGGCTCCATTTTGAATACATGGGATTTGAGAATTATTATCAATCTTAGAGATTGGATTGTGTGATTCTATCAATTTTTCCATGAAATGAGGACATGCAATTTTGCCCACAGTATAAAAAGGTCTGAGATTCCCTATAGTTCTAGTAAATTAGTATCAAAGTTTGTTTTTAATACTTGAAGTTCTGAGATTTTTACCTTAATATTTCATGACTATGTTTATTTCCCTGAAAATTAAAATTGCTATTTGGGATGCACATATTTAGGATCATAGAATCCCTACAGTGTGGAAACAGGCCATTCAGCCCATACCAAACCACCAAAGATTATCCCACCCAGGCCCACCCTATCCCTGTAACCCTGCATTTTCTATGGCTATTTCACCTAGCCTGCACATCCCTGGACACGACAAAGCAATTTAGCATGGCCAATCCATCTGACCTGCACATCTTTGGACTGTGGGAGGAAATTGGATCACCCAAAGGAAACCTATGCAGACATGGGGAGAATGTGCAAACTCCGCGCAGACAGCTGCTTGAAGGTGGAATTGAAGCAGGGTCTCTGGCACTGTGAGGCAGCGGTGCTAACCACTGAGCCACCTGCTGCCATCATATTTATTTCAGGGAGAATACTTCAGCCTGAATTTATCAAAGACAGTGTTTATCTCTTTAAATAATGAAGTCATTAAGACAATTTGAACACTTGATTTTATCTCATCATGGGTCTTGAAGTCTGCCCATTGTAGATAATGGATGAATTGGCACGGAGAGTATAAATGATACTGGCATTGTGTGAAGTGAATATATCTGTAAGAATTGGGACTAAGTTGGCAGAGGGGCAATAAACTTCCATGACGGGTTGTTTGGGAGGGACAAAGCATTGAGGATGTGAAATGTGGATGTGGTCATAGGTTGGCAAGGAGCGAACATGGGCAGTGTGTGGGAAAGTGGGGGCTCCAGAAAGAGAGTTTTGCCTGATACTTTTCCTGACAATTCTCGAAGACCAAGCCTGGCAGATCACTCGACCCCTGTCTCTACACCCAGAAGCCTGTCAGAGTATAGAGGGCCTGATTCCACCCTGCAATCACACAGGGACTCTCTCCCAAATCTGGTTCCCAACTCTGCGCTCTTGACTTGGGAGCAAGCATTTGTGTCTCTCACACAATAATAACATTTCATTAACTCAGTCAGGAGGAACAATACTAGAACTTCAGAAATAGAAACTGGAGTTGGCTGTAATGTCTCTGGAACTTGATTACCATTCAGCTGTACATTATCTGATATCCTATCTCAACTACACACGCTTGCCCATCCGTGTATCCCATTATCCCCATAGTATTGGAAAACCCAACTATTTCAGCCTTGAATTTACTAAATGACTGGGTACCACAGCTCTCTGGGAGAAAAAGTTCTCACAATCCTCTGAGTGAAGAAATTTCTCCTCATCTCTGTTCTAAATGGAGATCCACCTATTCTTGATATTATGGCCCATAGATCTAGACTGTCCAGTCAAGGAAAATGGTTTCTCCACCTTATTCTTGTCCAGCCTTGTATAAAAACTTTGTCTGTTTCAATAAGGTTACCTCACATTCTTGTGAACTCTAGAAAATATAGCTCCACTGTATTCAGTGTCCTTTCAAAGGATAGTCCCAGAGATCAATCTCATGAAATCTTCACTGAATTGTCTCTTAGTCTATCCATCCTTGCACATGGAGACTATATATATTATATATAAATAAATATAAAACCCACACTAAAACAATTTATCTCTCAGTCTGTATATTGGGGCATTTTGGCTCAGTCAGCTGGAAGGCTGGTTTGTGATGCAGAATGACACCAAAAGTGTGGGTTCAGTTCCCTCACTGGCTGACATTACGATGAATGACTCTCCTCAAGCTTCTCCCTCACGTGAGGCATAGTGACCCTCAGGTTAAGCCACCACCTGTCATGTCTCGCTAATGACAGAGCAGCTCTAAGCACACATAAGACGATGGTGATGTTACCTTTAATCTGTATTTTGATATCTCACACAATTATTTACATTTTTTCCATTTCTTCCGCTCCTTTTTCTAAATAATTCCTGTTCTAGTTGCTGAGTTCACTTTCTTTAGTTTATATTGTAAACCTATAAGGGCCAAGTTTTATGTTCCTTGGAGGCCTGCAAACAGCCCCATGCCCTAGTACCAACATCAGGGGAGCTATCACACAGCCCACTCAGCACCCATCGGCTAATTAAGCCACTGTGGCTTCCACAAACTGCTACTGGAATTTTACCAGTTACAGGGTAGGCCATTTCTGTTCTCAACCCCACCGCTGTCTCTCCCCACTGGCACCTACCTGCTTGCCTTGACAAGACCCCCTTACTTCTCTTCATTCCAGATCTAGCTGCTCTTCTTCAGGCAGCTGTCTGCATTCCCAGCAGTGGCCACTGCTTCTGATGGCGCTGTTATGACAAGGTAGCTGTCAGCCACTGGATGGGCCAGAAGTAAATGGGGACAGAAGTTTTGCCTCAAATCCATTAAATACACAAAGGCTATTAAATTCCTTCAAAGAGAGCTAGCCAAATGCGGGTTGGCATTTCCCAACTTTTATTACGACACGCCATCAAAAAGAAGTCTTTTTTTCCTGTGCAGTATACCATTTCCTCTCTGCCTAAATCAGTAAGTCAGACTTTGACATTGCTCCAACCAAACGTTGCTCAAGGCTTTGCTTATTCCTGCACTGTAGGTCGAATGAACTAAATATTAACTACTTAAAGCAATGAAGTGTGAAACTTAGGCTACATCGGAACATTATTACTGCTTTATTGTGGAAGGTTCTTTTTTTTCTGTCTTTACAATTGGATTCATGTTTTCTAAAACTGATACAAAAAGTATGGTCAACATCTGTTATTTGTTGACAAATAATATTTTAAAAAGTGTCTGCTAGCAAAAGGAAAAAAAATCTCTGCAGCTTTTTTAAATAATGTGGTTGGTGAGTTGGGAACAAAAAGTCTATGTTTAAAGATATCATCAAAAAAACAAAGGAGAGTCATAGAGATGTACAGCATGGAAACAAACCCTTTGGTCCCATTTGTCCATGCCGACCAGATATCCCAGCCCTATCTAGTCCAATTTGTCAGCACTTGGTCCATATCCATCTAAACTCTTTCTATTCATATACCCATCCAGATGCCTTTTAAATACTGTAATTCAACGAGCCTCCACCATTTCCTCTGGCAGATCGTTCCATACATGCACCACCCTCTGCGTGAAAAAGCTGCCCCTTAGGTCCATTTTATTATCTTTCCCCTTGCACCCTAAACCTATGCCCTCTAGTTCTGGACTCCTCCACCCCAGGGAAAAGACTTTGTCTATTTATCGTATCCATGCCCCTTATGATTTTATAAACCTCGATGAGATCACCCCACAGCATTTGACACTCCATGGAAAACAGCCCCAGCCTATTCAGCCTCTCCCTGTAGTTCAAACCCTCCAACCCTGGCAACATGCTTCCAAATCTTTCTGAACCCTTACAAGTTTCACAACATTGTCCTGATAGGAAGGAGACCAGAACTGCACACAATATTCCAAAAGTGGCCGAAACAATATCCTGTACAGCAACAACATGACCTCCCAACTCCTATACTCAATGCTCTGACTAATAAAGGAAAGCATACCTTCTTCACTATTCTATCTACCTGTGACTCTACTTTCAAGGAAGTATGAACCTGCACTCCAAAGTCTTTTTGTTCAGCAATACTCCCCAGGACTTTCCCATTAAGTTTATAAGTTTTACCCTGATTTGCTTTTCCAAAATGCAGCACCTTACATTTATCTAAATTAAACTCCATCTGCCACTCCTCAACCCATTGGCCCATCTGATCAAGATCCCGATGTACTCTGAGATTACCTTATTTACTGTCCACTTCTCCAATTTTGCACATCTGCATAGTTACCAATTATACCTCCTATGTTCACGTCCAAATCATTTATATAAATGACGAAAAGCAGCAGATCTATCACTGATCCTTGTGACATTACACTGGTCTCAGACCTCCAGTCTGAAAAGCAACCCTCCACCACCATCCTCTGTATTCTACCTTTGAGCCAGTTCTGTATTCAAATGGCTAGTTCTCCTGTATTCCATGAGACCTAACCTTGCTAAACAGTCTCTTGTGAGGAACCCAGAGATTTTCTTTCTGAAACAGAATTCATTCTGGGCAAAGGAAGTGGATGAAAAGTATAATCGTTACATTTTAAAATAATTTTTAAGATTAATAATACATTTATAAATAATGACAATTTAATAAATATTAAAAATCCAGAGCTATGAGTAAACTAATAAGGGAATAAAAGTAAGTGAATGGCTGTTTTGGATATGAACCAGCACAGATAAGATGCACCTAATAGCCTTGATCCTTTAGTGCTGTGCAGTTCTACTTTATTTTATGTTATTTTACACATTTTTTTCTATTTTGTGCATGGAGGAGAAAACAGGAGTCAACAATAAACATGACCTAGAGGCATTCTCTGTTTAGAGAGACCAATACAATCAATATCACAAAATTTCAGGCTTCAGACTATTTGTGAGCCTGTAATCATCTGCAATTTAGTAGCTGCTAAAACAAAGGACCATGTCAGAGACCTCAAAATTGATACAATCTCTGTGAGAAGTTATAAAGACATCTGGTGACTCCCAATTATTTTTAATCCAGATTTTATGCTGAATATAAATACAGTTCTTGAAATGACAGAATCAAAAGATTCACAAACGCGATAAGCACATGGAATTGTGTCGATTCTGTGTGTTAGGATTTGGATTAAGTAACTTTACGTTGAATGTTGTGGTGCAAAAAGAACACTATACAGTTAAGCCTTTATATATGGAATTTTAATATGCCTGAGAGTCAGGACCTGCAGAGTTGATTTGTTCCTGCAATTTCACGATGTTATTTGATACCTCTTTCATGACAAATTCACTGCACTTTGGCTAATCACTTTTTTTAAAATCCATGTAATTAAATTATATCAGCAAATTTGCTTTCATCAGATTGCATATTACAAAAATCCAACTGCATAAACTGGTTTTTGATATTGCCAGTTGCCGCCTTCAATAGCAGAATTATTAAGACTTAATAAGATTTTTTTGTGTGTTTCTGAACTTCTCAAGTGTTTTTATTGAATACAAGCTTTGAGCTGAGAGCTTGCCTATTGTACTTTCCCATGCATCCCTTAAGGACAAACTACTTGATTATTGCCTTATTCCCAAAGCGCAGCTCATAGTGGGAGATCAGCAGGTAGGGGCAGAGAGTACGTGACTGCTCTTGAGCTCCTGATTTTGTGGTTAGCATGTGGCCTCATGATCGAGAGCATCATAATAGAGAGTAACTGCTCTGGTCACTGAGTTTGTAAATTGGCTGGTCAACTCGTGCCTGTGTTTTGGAAGACAATTACAATATGGATCAAACAGACTCGCTTCTAGCTATTATGTTCATCAATTTATGGATGATCTATTTGTGTATTTGAGGAGAGAGTTATAGAAAAAAAAACATTGAATTTGTGAATTAGTACATCGGATTCCTGTATGTGTCAGAAGGCAGAAATACAAATTCACTTCAATTTGATGTCCTGGCTCAAGGATGTAAAAATGACAAGTTACCATAATGATGCATTTATGCCTGTTTTCTGCAAGCATTGCATAGGACAACACAGATTGTTCATCAATTTACGTAGTCACACAGGTTGCACCAAGCCAGGTCAGACCCTAGGATTTTTATTTTTCTTCAGGATAAGATTTTGAAGGCCTAACTTGCTAGTTAAGGAACATTTTTATCTTCCTTTGCAAATCTGTGTCTTGTATATTTTTGGTCGTATATATACTAAATGTTACTCATTATTGTTAAAAAGCAATTATCATTAGGTTTTTAAAATGCTCCTAGATCCTGATTTCTACCATTTAACGAAGACTTTAGTGATTCTGTATATTGGAAACCTCTTCATAACAAAATTAAATATCAGTATAAATGCAGCCTAAGGCAAATGCCTAGATTATGGGGCATCGGAGAGGTGGGCATTGGGCAGGAAGCCAAGCACCAAGTGGTAAAACCAAGCGATTAGCAACAAGATAACAGAACAGGAAACTCATCCATTAGCAGCAGGAAGCTCATTGATATGCTTAATGGTCTAGTTGGATATCATTTTAATGCATTTCAACATGATTAAATCCTGCCTCCCTGATTTCATGAATGTCACATGTGTCTCCGCCTTCAGTAATGTGTCCGGTAAAAACTTTGGTGCTTCTCTGACCCACTGTGAGAGTCCTTTGTACTTTACATAGAATTCTTACAGTGTGGAAACAGGCCAATAGGCCCAACAAGTCCACACCGATCCTCTGAAGAGTAACCCACCCAGACCCTAACCTATTACTCTACTGACTAGTACACTAACCCACACATCCCTGAACACTCTGGGCAACTTAGCAGAGCCAATTCACCTAACCTGCACATCTTTGAACTGTGGGAAGAACTGGAGCTCCAAGAGGAAACCCACATAGACACAGGGAGAATGAGGCTGGAATCGAACCTGGGTCCCTGGCGCTGTGACGCAGCAGTGCTATCCACTGAGCCACTGTGCTGCCCATCTAGGCCACTTGAGTCACAGCAACGCACTGGATTGATCTTCGAGATGGTTTTTCTGTGTGTAACCTCTCGGTGTGACACTCTGAGGGGCAGAGATTCAAACAATGGGTTCTAGCCAGTAGTCAAACTAAATCCAGCCCTAAAAAATACCGTACTGTGAAATTATGACTGATAAGTGGAATATGTAAATTAATCCCTGTTTTTAATGCCAATTTCAATTGTTCTCCCAATGTGTTGACATTCTTATGAATCCATTAATTTTGAATTGTTTTTGATGCTGTTATCTTAAATATTTTCGCACCAACCAATAGAAAAGTCCCAAAACGCACTTTAGTTGAAAGTATAATTGTTTCTTGGTTGGGCTGCAAAGTTATTTTTGTGCATTAAGGATCAATGTGGTGTCCCACTATCATTGCAGCAAGTATGCCCATTGACCTGTCACTTTGCTGTTGCACAGTTTAGATGCAGAGTTCTTGCAGCAGATAGTTTTTCTGGCTAACTCTTTCAAAGAACCAGTTCTGATTAATTATGTTTAGTCAGTAAACATTCTGTCTCTCGAACTATTATTTCTTTTATGAACACAAATACAAGAAACAAGCAGAGGCCACTTGGCCCTTCAAACTTGCTCTGTTATTCAATCAGATGAAAGCTGATCTGATTTGAACTTCCACTCTACATTCCTCCAAACTCCTAATCTTTCATCCATTTGGAAATCAAGAATCTATTTATCTCTATCTATTGCCTTAAAACCAATTAAAGATTTGGTTTCCACTACCTTTTAAGAAAGGGAATTCCAAAGATCCATAATCCTCTGCGAGAAGAAATAATTCCTCCTCTTTGTTTTAAATGGCATCCCCTTCCTTTTCAACTATGACCCCAAGTTTTCAATTCTCCCAAAAGAGGAAACATGCTTTCAACATCCAACCCTACAAACCACCTCAGTTTATATGTTTCAATTAAGTCACCTCTGACTCTTCTAAACTCCCCAGAATAGAGACCTAGCCTGTCTAGCTTTTCCACTTCTTCCAGCTATTAGTCGAGAAAATCTTCTCTGAACTGCTTCTAATGCCTTAGGATCTTCCTGCAAGTATAGTAACCAGTACTAAATGTAGATGTGTACCCCTCTGCCACTCTAAGCCCATTCATAATTCCACTTCTAAAAGCAAAATTTGTGTTCCGCACTTAAAACGCAACCTTGCTGCTTCCACTAACATGGTAACATCCTCCAGAAGAACGATTGTTCGCTTTATGTCTGTAGCACTGGGAAATACAGTGAATTAATGAAATTAGAAATGTTGGCAGCCAGCGTAAATTTCATGGCCAGCTTCTGGATATTCTTCAAACTGACGTTATAGACAGAGAAGCCTATTTTACAAAGCCAACATAATTGACAATTTTATTCTAAGGGAAAAACGTATCTAGTAATCTGGTCAAATCATTGTCTTGCCTTCTTAATGCTTTTAACATTTTCCTTTCCTTCCATTCCATTTTTGGTTGTTCCAAACAATCGCTCCCTCATTTCCCTCACTTCACAATGTAATGTAGATGTTGCCTGTTTTTGTTTCACCTTACTTCTCAGTGTCTGCCGCCAGCAGTGATTCAGGTAAATAGCTCAGTAATCTGCCTGCCTGCTCCGGGGGCAGTCTGTTCCCCTCAGAGCAGTAATTTGTAGTTTTTATGGTTGAGAAGGCAAACACATTACTGCAGTGCTGTTGGAGTTGTGATAGCACCTCAGGGGGAGGCCTGTCCTTTGGGAATCAATAAGACAGATCACTTTAATCCCTGTATTGACATATTTCCACAGTGTTAGAAATGAAGAGGTTCAGGTTCATTCTTTTTGTATTGATTAGTTGTAAGCATTTCAAATCTCTCCCCCTCTGAAGACGGTAGCACCCCCCACAGACCAAAGCCAGCCATCTTTCTGCTGGCATTTCAATGGGCAGAGGAGCAGCACAGGAATTCAATTAAAAGATTTTACACGCTGAGGATTTGCGAGTTCATTTGGAGCAGAATTGGTTTTATCTGTACACATTTAGCACACACAGGCTGATGTAACCTGATGCAGGTTTTATCTGTCTATGTTTAGTGAAGGGACAGATCCATACTGATTTCTAATAAGCAAACTCTGAATCTACTTGTAATAGAGTTGTCCTCCTCCAGGATAGCCGTAATTGCTATCCAGCCTGTGCTGAGATGGTAATAATGACTTTCTGCCTAGTGATGAGCTGATAATTGCTGAGTTGATAATAGTTACTCTTTCTGTGGTGCTAAGGTGGTATAAGAAAGTTACATCAACACAAATTTTGATGATGCAGACAGATGTATTCAGTGCTTTGGCAAAATCTTAGATTTGTGTAGACCATAAAGAACTTTCTAAACAGAACTTTGTAAAAGAAACTTTTAGGTTATTCCAGTGATTCACATAACTTAGTGTCCTTTGAGTAAATGTCGATCACTTAGTAAGGTGGAAACTAAGTATATTATCAGCACATAACTGTCTTTATATGGATGTATTTTGTTAGATGCGCTAAATTTATAGTTGACACGTGCTTACACTATACAAAGTCTTTTTAAGCATCAACAGTCACTCAATAACATAAGTAAGAATGGATTTAAATAGTATAAATTCCTTCAATGTAGGTAAAACCAAAAATGCAACAGCATCTAGAGACACATCTGAGGTGTTCAACACAGCTTTCATCAAAAAGAAACATAGGATTTGGATTGGGAAACTGCTGAGTGGGAGAGGTAATCGAAGGAAAATCTAAAAGAGGAGAGGGCACTGAAGGTGCAGGGAATTGAGGCAGCATCAGCCCAAGATGGCTTGGACCCATCTGCAGACAGGAAGGTTGCACTCATCGAGGTATGAGTTAGAAAAATGAGCAGGTCAGATTTTAGGGCTCTTGGAGGATATCAATAGACAAAATTAAGACTATGATAGGATTTAAATATGATAGGAATGTTGTGGGATCAGCAGCCAGTTAGGCTCAGCAAAGGGAATGAGTGAACATGATGTGTTGGATAGGACATGGGCACTGGAGTTTTGGATGGGATGCTGATTGGAGAGAATGAAGAATGGAACATAAGGCAAAACAATGTGAACATAGTCAAGCTTGGTGGTAGCAAAAGTCTTAAGGAAAGTTTTAAGCTTCAGGTCTTAGAAAAACAATTGCATGAAAAGGAGATCCTTTTATTTCCTTATTCTGGGAGCATTTCAAAGCTTTTTGTACCGAATGGTGTGCACAAGAAAATATGTAATCTATATTTGATGTGCAACATAACTTTTTCATTTATTAAATATGTATTCCATATATATCCATTATACTCAGGCCAAGTGACTGATTACCACATGTAGATTCAACACAATTATATCATTCAAAATATACTTCAAGTTCAGCATTCTCCATTCACCATGTCTTATAATGTCAGAACGTTTCACATTATTTTCCTTGGAATTGGAGTTCTGTTGCATTTGTTCTTTGTATTCAATCTAGAAAAGTTGTTGATTCAAGAACCATCCTGAGAAGAAAGATTGATTGGAAGGGACAGAAAATTAATCTGTGACAGTAGTTGATAATGTTTCCAACGTACTCATCCTGAAAGTAAGCAGTCACCTAAGACCTTGAGAAGTAGGCCATTCAGCCCTTGATTCTACTCTACTATTTAATAAGATCATGGCTGGTCTAATCTGATCTCAACTTTCTTGCCTGTGTCCCAGAACCCTTGACCTCAACTGTCAATCAAAAATCTGTCTAACATAGCTTCTGATATATTCAATGACCCAACCACCACTCTTGTTTGGGAGACATAATTCCATACTCTACTGAGTCTCTGAGAGAAAAAAATTCTCTTCACTTCCATCTTAGATGGGAAACTTTCTGCCGTGTACAATTGTGTAGTTTGTGCTGTCCATGTAGCACCCTCGGTACTGGAGGAACGCATTCTCGCTTTTACTGTATTAGTTGCAGTTGCAGGGAGGGGGGGGGGGGGCATCCTGGTAATATCACTGGGTGAGTAACTCACAGTCCCAGGTTAATGTCCCAGGGATGTGGGTTCAAATCCCAACACAGCTGAAGATGAAATTTGAATTCAATAAAATCTGCGGAATAAAAAGCTAACCATGTAACCAATATCACTTGTTGTAAATTCCATCTGGTACAGTAATGTCCTTTCAGCAAGGAAGTCTGCCATTGTATCTAGTCTGACTTACATATGACTTCAGATCCACAACAATGTGGTTGACTCTTAACCTCTGTCGGGGCAATTAGAAATGGGCCATGCATGCTGCGATGCTCACATCCAACGTATTAAAAAACTCAGAATTATTTGTCTTTCCAGTATACAATGAAGCTCGACTGAATGGCCAGCACACAGGAGAAGCCTTGCTTACTGTCAGCCTCTTTTTTTTGTTAGATCTATTTCTTTAATGCTCAATTTATATAAGATAAGGAGGCATTTAACTATTGTGATTTCTGCCAGTGATACTTTAAATATCTGATTGATTAGTCCTTTGACAGGCCTACAGTAAAAGCAGTTTTTAAAAGACAATTATCAATGAATGACTTTTTAAAAAAAATTTTCATAATTGATGTTGTTACTATAAAATTGATATCAAGGGCTGCTTTTGACTGAATGTAGCATCAAGGAGCCATAGCAAAACTGCAGTCAATGAGAACCAAGGGGAAAATGCTTCACTGGTTGGAGTCATATCTGACACATAGGAAGATGGTTGTATTGTTGGAGTACAGTTAATTCAGCTCCAGGATATCTTTACAGGAGTTCCTCAGAATTATGTTCTAGGCTCAACCATCTTCAGCTGCTTCTTCAAGTACCTTTTGCTTTATCATAAGGTTAGATATGGAGATTCGCTCATGATTACACAACCGTTCAGCACCATTTATGACCCCTCAGATAGGGAAATGCTCAAATGCAGCAAGACCTAGACAATGTTCAGGCTTGGGCTCAAAGGTGGCAAGTAACATTCATACCTCACATTGCCAGGCAATGGCCATCTCCAAAAAAGGACAATCTAATCACTGTCCCTTGACATTTAATGCTACTACTATCACTGAATCCCCCACTATCAGCATCCTGTGGGTTACCATTGACCAGAATCAGCATACAAATACAATGATGACAACAGCAAGTCAGAGGCTAGGAATACTGCAGCAAGTAACACACCACCTGACTCCCCAGAATCTGTCCATTATCTACAAAGCACAATTCAGGAGAGTGATTGAATACTCCTCACTTGTCTCGATAGGTGCATTTCCAAAAACGCTCAAGAAACATGACACCATCTGGGACTAAGCAGCCCTGTTGATTGACATCACATCCACGGGCATCCACTCCCTCCACCGCTAACGCTGAGTAGCAGCAGTGTTGACTATCCACAGGTCGTTGGACAGCACTTTCCAACAGTACTCTCATTACCAATTAGAAGGACAGGGGCAACAGATATGAGAACACCACCACCTGCAAATTCCCCTCCAAGCCACTCATCATCCTGACTTTGAAATACATTCCTTCATGGTTGCTGAAACTTTGTTGCACCTTTCACAATGGCATTGTGGGTCTAGTTCCAATTAAAAAGGCAAGTCACCACCACCATCTCAAGGGCAACTAAGGATGGGCAATAAAATTCTGGCCCATGTCTCCCACGAGTGAATAAAAAAGTTCATTTGTTTTGTATAGAGTGTATGTTGATGAGTAGGCATGGAATGCCATGGGTTGGCATGGAGGCCACAAGGACCAATGGGACTGGGTGATGGCACCTAAATTAGCATAGATTAGGCATGTGGGAGGTTGAGGTACATAGAATCATAAAACCCCTGCAGTGCGGAAACAGGCCATTTGGCCCATCAATTCCACACTGACCCTCCATTCCCCCCCAACCCTGATATCTCCCCCACCCCCCATCCCCATTCCTGTAACCTTGCATTTCCCATGGCTAATCTATCTAGCCTACACTTCCCTGGATTCTATGGGCAATCTAGTATGGCCAATCCACCTAACCTACATATATCTGGACTGTGGGAGGAAACTGGAGCACCCAGAGGAAACCCATGCAGAACATAGAGATAATGCACAAACTGCATACAGACAGTCACCCAAGGCTCGAATCAAACCTCGAGTCCCAGGCACTGTGAGACAATAGTGCTGGCCTTTGAGCCATTATATGTATAAAATAAGGCTGAAGACTGGGGGTTGCTTCTGCTTTATTATTTCCATTATAACTGAGACAATGTTCTGCTCCCAGCAGCCCCGGTAGCTGTGTCTAAAGTCTTTCCAGAGGAAGTGGACCTGAATTCTCTCACCAAGCCCATCCCACCCTACCCCAGAGTGAGAATCTCATATTTTCCGTCACTTTCTGATGAAGTGGGTGTGCCGAACCAGGGCATTTTCAAACTCTGGTTTCCCAGCACAAAATTGCAGATCCTCTTTGTGTCCACTTTACAACTAATAGTCCTGCTTATCTTTGTGTCATCAGTAAATGTTGCTACACTATGCTCAGATTCTTCATTCAAGTCATTTATATGAATTGCAAATAGCTGAGGCCCCAGAACAGATCCCTCTCCCATCCGACTTGTTACAACTTGCCAACCCAAAAACAGTCCTTTTATCCTGACTCCCCACCTCCTGTCAGCTAACCAATTCTCTGTCCATGTATGGTATGCCTAGAATAACTTCATTCTTATACTCGCCTTAACACTTAACATTTTAGGTTAATTTACTGTTGCATCTATTTTTCCCATGGTATGCCTACCAAATATTTGCAGCCCTGGTCTATTTGTATTTATATTCACATGTGAAATGGGTTGGTATTTATATGGGGAGAAAGCAGGGACAGGGTACTGAGTTGGATGACCAGCCTTGATCATATGGAATGGTGGAACAGGTTCAAGGGCCAAATGGCCTCATCCTGCCCCTGTTTTTTGTGTTTCTATATTGTAATTCTGTATGAAATGCTGAGCTGTAAAGTGTAAGAGTTTGAAAGGAGAAAAGTAATTCAAATTCATTCCAATATCAAACACTACTTCTCTTTGGATAGTCCAAATTGATTACCATGAATAATGTGAAAGAAGAGTTTTCAAGCAAATGGTAATTGTTCCTGATGTTCCCTCTAGTTATTCATAGAATGAAATGCAATCTTCATTCTATTTAAACAAAGATGCGGGGTAACATTTATATCTGTACAATATTTTTGACATTTTCTCCATTCTTAAACTAAATGTAAACAAACAATACTTATGATTAAGTATTTAATGCATCCCTAGTTGACAGACTAAAATCCCTACTGTGTGGAAACAGGCCCTACAGCCTAACAAGTCCACACTGACCCTCCGAAGAGTATCCCACCCAGACCCATTCCCCTACATTTACCCCAGACCCATACACCTAACCTACATCTCTGAAAATGATGGGCAATGTTGCACAGCCAATTCACCTAACCTGCACATCTTTGGATTGTGGGAAGAAACCCACGCAGACACGGAGAGAATGTGCAAACTCCACACAGACAGGCACCCGAGGCTGGGATCGAACCTGGGAGCCTGGTGCTATGAGGCAGCAGTGGTAACCACTGAGCCACCATGCCTCCACTGTGTATTTCATCAATACCAGTTGCTATGCTTCAAGTAAATTAACAAGATTTTTCACAGCAAACTCCAGCATAGTCCTGTCAGTTTTAGATATCCAAATGTAGGAAGATCCCAGATCATTCCTGCTCTGAATATTTAAGTCAACCATTGTGCTGTGATGTAATCACACACATGTTAGGTTTTGGTTTTCTAGAAAAAAGAAAGCTTGGTATTTATAGCATCTTTCATAGCTATATGGCATTTGAAAGCATTTTACAGCCTTTGAAATATTTCTGAAGTTGAGAAACGTCTATTGTAGGGACACAGCAGCCAATCTGAGCTGAGCAGCTTCCCACAAACAGTAATATGATAATGACTTTACAATATTTTTATGACAAAATAAAACCAAGAACTGCTGATGTTGGAAATCTGAAACAAAAAAAACAAATTGCTGGGGGAACTCAGGTCTGACAGCATCAGGCAAAAGTCCGAGTCAATGTTTTGAGTCCACTGACCATTCTTCAAAATTCAGAATTCTTTTTGTTTCAATGTCTTACTGTGATGTTAATTGGGGAATAAATATTCGCCCAGCCACAGAGAATAACTCCCCTCTTCTTTGAAATAGTGCAATGGGACATATTATGTTATCGAGAGGGTGGTTGGGGTTTCAGCTTAACATCCTAAAGGTGGTACCTCAGACAGTACAGCACTAATCTCAATACTGCATTTTAGTGTCAGCCTTGATTGTTGTGCTCCTGTCACTGAGGTTAGTTGAACCTACAAGTTTCTAACTTAAAAATTAAAGTGCTACTGACTGAACAGTAGTGGGTAGGCCAGTGCGGTGAGGTACTTTGGCTGATTTCATGCTATTCTGAAGAAAATGTGGAAAGTGAAGACGAACTCATCTGGAACAGTATTACCCCCAAGTCCAACAGATTATGCAGGAACATTGTTTATGAATATATACAGCCAGTTCTTCTGTAACACGACAGTTGTGTTCTTGTGCAACCCCACATTATAGAAAAATTGCACTTTAGAAACAGCGCTTAGTGTTTGTGCTGTAATTGTGTTACAGCCAATATACATTTTAAAAGTTTGCACTTCAGAAACAGCATCCCCAATTCATCAATCATGTTACAGCGAATTCATGTTGATGAAGTGCACGTTATAACAGAGCAACCTGTACTTTAGCATTATACATATTTAATTGTAATAATGCCATTACTTTCACCTGATCTGTTATATTCTGCAGACTTAAAATATAAAAGAAAGAAATTGACTGAAAATAGAATCCTATGTGTTTCAGTTTTAACATTTAATAACTTGCTTTCTTTTAATAGGCCACCATGAATGCCTACATTGCCTAGTGCCAATGGTCGTGTTTGTTGAGTTCTGAAAACGTGTCACTGGACCAGAAACCTTAACTCTGCTTTCTCTCCATGAATACTGCCAGATCTGCTGATTTCTCCAATGATTTCTGTTTGTATTTGCTGGTAATGGTGTTTCTGTGAAAGCCACCAAGCCTGGCCATAGGTTGGGTTTGCACCATACATTGTCAGTGGGAAATTTGAATGTCATGATCAGTAGGAGTCAAAATCGACTTGACTATATTAAGATCAGAATTTAAAGTTTTGATAGCGTTGACAAGGTCATTTGGAATAACAATGCATTAAATCATAGAATTTGCTGCAGGCACTGTATCATCCAGACGTGTAAAGATATATGTCTCCAGTTAGCAAAATTTAGCATGATTGTTTTATGATGAAGTGACAAATTTTAAGGATGTTGATATAGCGAACTATCCATTGGAAAAAGGTTCACCAAAAAATAACTGAGAGAGGCTTTTTGTGATTATTTATGAACTCTGAGGAATGTTTTCTGAGGTTTACTGCTAACAGCAGATCAAACAGTGCTCATCAGGTTATCTTAAAAAGTCCATCATGGCAAACTTTATTTTACTCGTGTTTGTAGTTGAGAAGTTGGGCCAATGCAGGAATCTCTGCCTTCCAATTAATAGATACTACCACAACTGGCAATTCTGGTAGTCACACATCTCAGAGTCTTGAAACTAGAATTTCTAAAACAAAAAAGAAAGCAAGGTATAAAATGGATTGCTGATTGAAGTGAGGTTAGATGAAGAGCATAAATATACCATGATGTACAGGTATAATTCTGCCTGCCTCTTAACCTTTTGCCCTTATTTTTATACAAATATGTTAATTTGGTAGTTAATGTGTAAAACTTGGTGAATTTGAGAGATGGAGTTGTCGAATTTGTTAGACCTTAGAATGCCTGTCTGTCTGCAGTGCAGCTAGGGAACTTCAAGACACAAAGTTGCTGCAAAGTAATGTAACCTTGACAGGAGGATAGAATTGCACCCTGAAAGTTATCTTTGGTAGTTATAACTATAAATATAGATATATGAAACTACAATGAAAAAATTGACTTGATGTGTATGTCGGAGTAAGATTTTTGAAGAATGTCCTTTGATCCCCCAAAAAATGACAATCTAAATCTCATATTATAAATGTTCGTGCTAAACCGTGTAAGTGAAGCAGGAGATGCTTAGAAATATGGCTGTTGGAATAAATGGCTCAGGAACAGCATTAGGACTAAATCACATGCAATGAATGCAGTTTGCTGTGGAGGAAAAGGTGATGTTTCTAGAGAGAAGTTATTGCGTTTAACAAATACAGCTTCTCAATCAACATTTTCATCATCTGGTGTAGCAGTGTGGACCATCTGGTCGGACCAGCAGTTGGAGATAGTTACAGTTGTATTTGATTCATTACAGATGGTAGAGGTGCAGAATATGCAACCAGATGCTCCTTCAGACATCAGCTTGTGCAAACACAGTATTGATACCTCCAAAGCAACTGTGATAATGACAATCGTCTACTAGGCAGGGTAATTTGCTGGCATATTTAGATGCAGTCTCAAAATATCACTAGGCGATCACAGAAGAAATAGAATAGGACGCTAATATGATACCATCATGAGTCCAGATTGTGATGGAGCAAATGAAAGTAAAAATATAAAAATAATAGAATATGTAGATGCACTAATCAAGGTTTGAAGTAAGACATTGGCATTATCAAATAATGATGAAATTGCAGGCGATCAAAAGAAACCTTCAAATGAACAGTATGCTTATCTTGAATTGAGTGAAATTCAACTGTGCTGAACAAGTCTAGTGCCAAGAAAATCTGCAACAGCAGAACAACTAAGTGACTTTACTTGTGTACCTTGGGTCATTATTTTAGATTTGGGTAAAAGGTATTTCAAGTTATGCATTAAAATCATAAAAGTTAAGTCATAGAGTGTACAGTGTGCCAATTTTATGAGTGAATGGATGATACTTGAGAAAAATAATACTGATGCTGATGCTGTATTTCATACCTTTTGTGTTGATAACCATTTCAATAATTTTTTTTGCTGCATTCTTTGTATGTGGTCTTGACACAGCACACGAGATGTACAGGCAAACTCGAATCCATCTTCATTTAAATGCCCATTTGCATTATCAGAGAAGTATACTAAGTAATTTCTGCAGTGACAGCATTTTTGGAATCAAATCAAATTTTCAATGTGACTTTGTTTTGGTGGTAAAAATCCTTTCACTGCATCTCCTGGATTAATTACTAATGTTCTTTTTTTGCAAAATGGAATCACAGGAATAGAGGCTTCCGCACATGGTTTAGTAGGTGTGGGAAGCAGTCAGCAGTGTTACTGTCAAGTAAACAGGTATTTATTCTGCCCTGCTCACCCTTTGCAGATGGTCAGTGATGGTCTGCATATGGAGCGGTAGCCTGGCTGCAGCTGGCAGTTAGACCCTGGTGAGAGTCACAGTGTATTTCACACTTCTGTGGATTTCAGACCATCTGTTTCCGTGTTTCCCCCAACCCCAAGCTGAGAGTCAAGGCTGACATGCACCAGACAAATCTGAGTTATAACTCATGATTAACCAAGAAATCTAATGCAGACAAGGTCCATTAATTAATTCATTTCTAGTCATGGAGGGCCTGACAATTTCTTGATGGTACAATAATCTTAAAATAAATTACAATCATAATACAGGTTTAGTCACATAATATGGCAGAATACCAAGAATCATGTAATTGTCCCTGGAAATATGACCTCTTTTGTTGAAACGAACAGATCTCGTAAAGTTCTTTTAACCCCTTTACCATCATTATATCACAATTCTAATGCTTTGTAATTACGATGACAGGGGAATATCAGACAATCTACTTCTCAGTTTTTTTTTCCCAGGTTAGAATTTGTCATATCTCCAATGACAAACATCCTCTTCATGTTTTAACGAAATCAAATTTTGACATTTTTCATTTGTTCGTAGAATAATTAGTTATGCCTTGCAGACTCATTCAGCTTAAAAGTTTTGCAAATTAATCATTTTCGCAATGGATTTATAGCAATATAAAGAACTCTCAAATTATGAGCATTACTAAAGAACTAATATTCCCTTGTGAGCCCCAGCAGTTCAAATTAAACTCTAGGTTTAATTTTTTTTTCTACTGATAAAAACGATGGCGTATTCTCATATGTACAGAATTCTGATTTGACCTTCTTACCACTGAATTTATTTTTTTGAAATTAGTTGAATGACTTTACAAAAACAAGCTGAAAGTGTGAACTGAGCAGCGCCAATGCATTTTAACAACATTATACTGGTGTTAGCTGTAGAAGTGCCAGCATTTCAATCCTGGTATCTTCATTTTGCTATCTAAGAATACATTCTTTTTCTTTTGACTATCTCTAATGCTGTCCAAGGAAATTTTCCAACTAGTTTGCCTTGGCCAACACTGTGATGAAGTTAGGTTAACTGCTGTTCCGTATTCCCACCTAACTCATTTCCAAACCAAGTCGACCATTATGGACTCACCACTCTGACGATCACCTGTTTGTTCTGATGGAAAGAGAGCTTTGTTATTACCAGAGGGGTTTTTAAGGCAGTTAAGATGAATAGTGGATATGCATCTGTTTTCCTGGATGGTCTAATACATGGTATTTGCAATGTAAATCCAATACGGTAAGATTACTATCTGAGAGTCGTTATAAAGCAATTAATTCAGGAACTTGCATGACATCATAAACAGCAGGAATAAAGCTGAAGAAGTTTATAAATATTGTCTGAACCCCTCAATTAATTTCTGTCTTGAAATCATTCCAAGGTATCTATTATATTTCATAATATATATACTGTTAATTTTATTGGGCATTGTATTCAATTCTGGACCTCTTTTAATGTTTGCAGTGGCTGTCGTTGCGGACACTAGCTATCAGTGCGCTGCATGTAATTAATGTGTGATGATATTTAATCTGAAAGATTAATGATTGTGACGCATTTCTGTAACTTTATCGAGAAATAATTTGCAGTTAATTACTAGGAAATTCTATGGCCAATATATATTATAGACACATAATTCATAAGCATCTGAAGCATGAGTGAGATAAGATCCTGCTCACAAGTTAAAATATAATTAGACAGCCATTGCTATTGTTCTGAGGAGTTGTCAGACAGGCTAAATTTCCAGAACAGGCAGCAAACATCTCTCCAAATCCCTGATGTTCAGAAATGTTTCAACAGGAGCTGATATTGTATTTGGTTCACTTCAATATGTTTTATTGGAGTTTTGATAGAAATTTTAAAGGGCAAAATTTTACGAGGCAGGTGGGTAACTAGCAAGGGGGGGATGGGGTGGGTTAAATCTTGCAGGTGACCTTCCCGTTGCCAACTTGCTTATCCCCAATTTTGCCATGACTTTAGAGCAGCAGGTGAGGCCTATGGTGACTCAGTAGCCTTGGGCCCATTTGAAGTTCTTAAGCGAAAAATTGGGCAATTCATGTCCATTTAAGAGGCACCATCCTCCGCCTCAGTTTTTCAGCCGGCAGGGGGATGTCCAGTTGCTGGGGGGGGGGGGGGGGGGGAGGTGACAGTTCTCCTGCTTGGGTTTGATAGAACAGGGTTACCCTTTCCACAGGCCATATCTTTGCAGTCAGTGCCACAAGCACACCCCATACATTTCGCTACTTCCCCCTGTCTTTGCACATTGTTCCCCATCTCCTATCTCTGCCCTTTTGTGAGTCCCTCCAAGTCCTTACTTAGCTTGCACCCTTGTTTTCTCAGACTCAGTGTGCTCCTGGTGGCACCACGGGCATCAGAGAGTTGTCAAATAATCAGTTAGCCAGCAGCTGTCAGAGGTGGGGCTTTGTCTTGAGTTGGAGGCGCAAGTCCAGACTCCAGCTGGTTATCAGAGCTGTCAGGCAATATCCAGAGCAGGAGTGGTTTCCAAACTGACATATTTGGTGGTAGGATGAGAAATCCTGCCACCTGTTAAACTCCACTCTTAGTGTTTACAATATGTGATGCAACAGAGTAGTTGGCTAAATCATTTAAGGCAATGGGAAACTGGTCTCTTTTTATTAGGAGAAAGTGAGGACTGCAGATGCTGGGGATCAGAGCTTAAAAATCCTGAAGAAGGGCTTATGCCCGAAACATCGATTCTCCTTCTCCTTTGATGCTGCCTGACCTGCTGCGCTTTTCCAGCAACACATTTTTAAGCTCTGGTCTCTTTTTATTGTCAATCTCTAATTGCCCTTCAATCTGACTGGCTTACCCATCAATGTCAGAGGGGAGTCGGTAATCAGCCACATTGCTGTGGATCTGTGTCAGACTAAGGGAAAATGGTAGATTTCTTCCCTTGAAGGACATCTTGTCGATCCAAATGTATTGGTACAATAATCCAGTGGTTTTATGATTATTGTTCATGAGACTAGCATTTAATTCCAGAGACATTAATTTGAAATCAACCAGATACTATTGTGAGACTTCAATTCATTCTCAAGAACATGATCTGCACCTTTCTATTAGTGGTACAGTAACATTACCAATGGGATAGCAACTCCCTTAGTAAGTTACATTATCTATAAATGATGTTGGATCCTATCATGCGTTTAATGCAAAGTAGTATTAAGAGAAAGTGGATCATTTGAGAAATGAACTGGATCAATTTAAGTTGTAAAGGGGATTGAGGGAAAGAGATGTATTCATAGATCTGTTTGATGACATAATGCTACTATCACAGCACTTGCTGCCTGTTAACTGGTAGAAAGTAAGGACTGCAGATGCTGGAGATCAGAGCTGAAAAATGTATTGCTGGAAAAGCGCAGTAGGTCAGGCAGCATCCAATGAGCAGGAGAATCGACGTTTCGGGCATATGAAGAAGGGCTTATGCCCGAAACGTCGATTCTCCTGCTCCTTGGATGCTTCGTGATCTGCTGCGCCTGTTAACTGGTTGCTATCAGAGACATTTACCAGGCAACATTGCCCCTTTAATATGGTCACAGAATAAAGAACTGTTATATATTTTCATGCATGTAATATAATATTTATTTCCACCTTCAGGGACTGCAAGAATACCAAGAGTGCCTACAGAATAAATGATGTCTGTTCTAGCTGTGCTGCCCCTGGCAAAGCCTGAAATGTATCTTTAAATGAATCCTAGAACACCGAACATTGCTGCTGACTGTGTTATTTCACACGTCTGAATTATCATTTTCATTTTCACATGTGTGAAATATTGATCCTGTGGGCAGTGAA
Organism: Chiloscyllium plagiosum; assembly: GCF_037043375.1. NCBI lineage: Eukaryota > Metazoa > Chordata > Chondrichthyes > Orectolobiformes > Hemiscylliidae > Chiloscyllium > Chiloscyllium plagiosum. The sequence goes on from NW_028270163.1 coordinate 32,613,164, forward strand.
ATTACCAGTCACGGCCATACAATCATCATAACTCACATCCAAGTGCACATGCGGGAGTTACAGAAAGGCAGCATTCATACAAGTGACCAGCACTGACCTGAGCAATATCTAATGTGGTTCCTTTTTTCTTTGGTTTGAGTCTTATCATCAGTTGCTGTCTGCAATATTTTATCTTGTCTGCAAGTCCATTAAAGATGAAGAGGACAATTTTCAATGTTTTTCATTCTTTTGACTGCAGAGTGTCCTTTTCCAATTTAGAGTGCAGTGGAATCCAGTTATGAACAATAGGTTAAGGGAAAAATGGACCAAATATATCAGCCAGGCTTGTACCAACAGTGATTGATGTCAAAATGCAATCGGCATTTAGTAACAACTTTGCCAAGCATTTGCTGTACGAAACTGTTGCTGAAGTGAAGTGTATTTATTTACTATTTAATGTCAACTTAGCAAACATGATCGCTTGTGAACTATTCATGTGGGTTATTATTGAATAGAATGAGAGAAATATTTAACCCAGACCAAAGGATTTCCTTCAGATTTGAAACAACATTCATTGCAAAATGAAAAAATGTAGGTTGCTTAATATAATGGATATGCATGTTAATTTGAGGTAATGCTTTAATTATTGCCCTCAGAGAGTTAACAGTAACAGCACGTGTTTACATGGAGCCTCTTCACTGCTGTCCCTGTTGATATTTTTTGAGTTCCAGGCCAAGTGTATTTGAGAGCTCAAATGGTTGATGTAAATGCAAAGTGTAGCAAGTGAGATTATGCATGGAAATGAGGAGTAGTAGACCACTGTTAGTTTAGCATATGAAATACAATTATCTTCATATAATTGAAATAACATTATGTCATTCAGTAATAATACTTCCTGTGATCAGATTATTAGAACTGGATCGTTTGCAACTTTTGCGCAGCCAAGATTATTGCTGGCTTTCTCGTCTTTCTTTGTGGTTACTGGCACAGATTCCACAGGATCAACCACAGAAACATGAGCGGAAGGAGAATCGAGAGCCACACTCTCTCAAATTCCAAGCCCTTTGCCAAAAAAACTGACTTTCATTTCAAACAGGAAAGTGTGAGGCACAAACTTTGATATTAGGTGACTTTCAAAAGAAGTATCACTTGACACAATCTGTTTCTGTGCAGAGAGTGTTGGTATCTCAACTAATTTCAGGATTGGCCTTGAAATCCTTAACTCAGTTTTTACAGAGTACTCTCAAGGTCCTCTTTTTGCTAATGCTACCAATTCTAATGTTCGGGGAGAGGCTTGTGAAAAGAATCTTCGCTCAATTTTCTGATAAATTTTGAAGGATTTTTCTTGGGTTTTCTCTTATGTTGCTTTCATTTTAATTGTCAGCAGCATTGGTCCTAGTTTTTATGGTGCAGCCATTTTCTTTCACCAATAGCCACAGTGGTGTGACACATTAGTTCCTCTTGTGAATCCTCTCTATAACAACAGAGGGACAAAGGATGGGCAGACAGCACCAGCGGTTCTCTGCACCCACCCATCAGTACTCCGACTCCACAGGAACAGAAAGAGACTTATAACTGTCCAAGAAACTAGAACTTGTGCAGGGTATATTTCACAAGGAAAGCTATAACTGTTACAAACATGTTACAAAGAAGCTACAGCCAAACTCATCCACAGGCAATGAATAGATAGATAGATGAGAAGGCCAGAGTAGTGCACAACATCTATGTTTCTGAATCATTCCAAGCTACTACAGGCAGTACAGCCATATAATCAAAGTGAAAAGATGACAGAGAGTAGGATGTGTGCTTAATCAACTAACTCCATCTTCATTAAAAGGTTAACTGG